>NC_091829.1:118154443-118460693 GCF_038994185.2 Dermacentor albipictus
CCTCTTATTCCCTTAACGTTACAACCATCATTCTTCTTTCCATAGCTCGTTGTGTCGTCCTCAATTCAAGTAGAACCCTTTTCGCAAGCCTCCAAGTTTGTGCCCCCGTAGGTGAGTACTGGAAGACACGAGCTTTATATACTTTCTCTTGAGATAATGGCAAACCAGCTGTTCATGATTGGGAATGCCTGCCAAACTGCACCCCAGCCAATTCTTATTCTTCCGATTATTTCCGTCTCATGATCCGGATCCGCCGTCAATACCTGTCCTAAGTAGATGTATTCCCTTACGACTTCCAGTGTCTCGCTGCCTATTGTAAATTGCTGTTCTTTCCCGAGACTGTTAAGCATTACTTTAGTTTTCTGCAGATTAACTTTTAGACCCACTCTTCTGCTTTGCCTCTCCAGGTCAGTGAGCATGCATTGCAATTGGTCCCCTGAGTTACTAAGCAAGGCAATATCATCAGCGAATCGCAAGTTACTAAGGTATTCTCCATTAACTTTTATCCCCAATTCTTCCCAATCCAGGTCTCTGAATACCTCCTGTAAACACGCTGTGAATAGCATTGGAGATATCGTATCTCCCTGCCTGACGCCTTTCTTTATTGGGATTTTGTTGCTTGCCTTATGGAGGACTACGGTGGCGTTGGAGCCGCTATAGATATCTTCCAGTATTTTTACATATGGCTCATCTACACCCCGATTCCGTAATGCCTCCATGATTGCTGAGGTTTCGACTGAATCAAACGCTTTCTCGTAATCAATGAAAGCTATATATAAGGGTTGGTTATATTCTGCGCATTTCTCTATCACCTGATTGATAGTGTGAATATGGTCTATTGTTGAGTAGCCTTTACGGAATCCTGCCTGGTCCTTTGGTTGACAGAAGTCTAAGGTGTTCCCGATTCTATTTGCAATTACCTTAGTAAATACTTTGTAGGCAACGGACAGTAAGCAGATCGGTCTATAATTTTCAAGTCTTTGGCGTCCCCTTTCTTATGGATTAGGATTATGTTAGCGTTCTTCCAAGATTCCGGTACGCTCGAGGTCATGAGGCATTGCGTATACAGGGTGGCCAGTTTCTCTAGAACAATCTGTGCACCATCCTTCAACAAATCTGCTGTTACCTGATCCTCCCCAGCTGCCTTCCCCCTTTGCATATCTCCTAAGGCTTTCTTTACTTCTTCCGGCATTACCTTCGGGATTTCGAATTCCGCTAGACTATTTTCTCTTCCATTATCGTCGTGGGTGCCACTGGTACTGTATAAATCTTTATAGAACTCCTCAGCCACTTGTACTATCTCATCCATATTAGTAATGATATTGCCGGCTTTGTCTCTTAACGCATACATCTGATTCTTGCCAATTCCTAGTTTCTTCTTCACTGTTTTTAGGCTTCCTCCTTTCCTGAGAGCATGTTCAATTCTATCCATATTATACTTCCTTATGTCAGCTGTCTTACGCTTGTTGATTAACTTCGAAAGTTCTGCCAGTTCTATTCTAGCTGTAGGGTTAGATGCTTTCATACATTGGCGTTTCTTGATCAGATCTTTCGTCTCCTGCGATAGTTTGCTGGTATCCTGCCTAACGGAGTTACCACCGACTTCCATTGCACACTCCTTAATGATGCCCACAATATTGTCGTTCATTGCTTCAACACTAAGGTCCTCTTCCTGAGTTAAAGCCGAATACCTGTTCTGAAGCTTGATCTGGAATTCCTCTATTTTCCCTCTTACCGCTAACTCATTAATCGGCTTCTTATGTACCAGTTTCTTCCGTTCCCTCCTCAGGTCTAGGCTAATTCGAGTTCTTACCATCCTGTGGTCACTGCAGCGCACCTTGCCGAGCACGTTCACATCTTGTATGATGCCAGGGTTAGCGCAGAGTATGAGGTCTATTTCATTTCTAGTCTCGCCGTTCTCTCGAGAATAAAGAATATTTATTCCTGTTATGTGACTAAATTGTGCTAATTTACGCTGCAGCGGTCAACCACGTCGCGCGAGTTTCAGAAACAATTACGCACGAGGCGGCGCTATTTGTGTCAGATTTTGCACAGAACTCTCGTAGAACATGAATACGATGCCTTGTTCCAGGCGGCGGCTGAACACATGCAAGCGCCAACAGCTGCTCACCTGCTTGACTCTGGCGAAGCATGCACTCATGCACTGATCGTACGGGTCCTTCAGCGAAGAGTTCCGGTTGTCCAGGATGAAAGGCAAGAACGCCTTCTCAAACGTCGACGGTGTGCTGATCGCCACGAAACACACGGTGTCCGGGTGGTACGGGAACTTGAACACGTCCGGCACGCATTCGTTGTACCACGAAATCTGGAAGCACCGGCGACGCACACAGGTGAATGACTACCGCGCGCTACAACTCGGCATATCTCTGGCCCGCATGTAATCTTGCGGAGACAGAAAGAAAGCTGCACGTTATCAGGAGTCGTCAAAACACGACGTGGCCTTGAACCGCTCCATACTGTGGAGTACAGGCGACTGACTTATTTCCTCCAAGAGCTGTAATTCAGAGCAGGCGCTTGCTGTTGCTGGTTGAAGGTTGGCCTGCCGTGCTAATAATCGGCTAATAATTTTTTTCTTTCTTTTTCGTACTGCGCGAGTTACCTGGCTTTCACCTCCCTCAAATTGAATATTGCCTTACCTTGAAAGGGTATGTTTCGATGCCCACGGGTGACAGAAGCTGCTCTAGTACAGCAGCTATGCTGTCGATCTGCATCGCAACAGGAGCGCTGCGATGCCCCGTTATTAAACGCACTGGTGCTTCGCGGCGTTCTCACAAGGATGCCGGTCAATGGTGAAATGCGCTTCAATAAACCGCCGCGCCACATGCGCACACCTCGCACGACGGCACGCCATAGAATAAAGAACAACTTTAGAGAAGGGAAACTGTACCTTTGGCAGTGGTTCGAAAATAAGCAGCGGCAGCGCATGGAACTAACTTTCGGGGACGCCAGATATAGTGCCTAGAATATACTGGCTAGTGTGCCGTCCACCAGCTCTTTTCAATGGGCGAGCGTGGCGCCGCCTGCAATGAATGCCCACGATGGCCGGCAGAGGTCGCTGCCACACGGGTGGGTGCAGACTGCGTGTGTCGTCTGCTTCGCATATCAGTTTCGCAGCTGTTGCGTCGGTTTCCGTGTTTGCGTTTTCAGTGTTATAGCAGCGTTGCGTGTTTGTCCTTGGTGTTGTCAAAGAGCGAGTGCGTGGCTGTTATGTTCGTGTGCCTGTCATTGCGAGATCTATGCGGCGGTGGTGAAAAAATGCCGAAGCTATAGAAACAGTGCGAGGAGAGGACCTGCTTTGTGCCGTTGTGTAGAAGCAGTTACCGCTCGAACAAAGGGCGTGTATCCTTGTTCACTCTACCATCTGATACGAAGCGGCAGCAGAATGGGCAAGAATGATCAGGAGAACGGACAGAAGGCCGGCACCAACTGCTGCGGTTTGTGAAAAACATTTCGAAAACAGCATAGCCGAGCGCGCGTTCTCCCGTGAATGATGTTGTCCACGAGATTCCCCGCGATAACACACGCCCACGGTGGAAGTATTCTTCCATCGTATGCTAAGCATTCAGCTTACTTTTCCTGAGTACCAGGGGAAAAAACAAGAAAAAATGAGCAGTAGTGCTTTGATCTACTATACTGCAGGTTATGTTGCACGAAAGATCACTGCCCAAAATTCTTGACCACATCGTGCAGGCTTCTTTTACGTAAGTAAAGCTGAAGCTAGTAACGACGCTGCTTCATTATTGTACTTCCCATTTTGACCATGGAGGCCTTGCCTGTCTATCTTAGACCCACCGTGGTTGCTCAGTGGCTATGGTGTTGGGCTGCTGAGCACGAGGTCGCGGGATCGAATCCCGGCCACGGCGGCCGCATTTCGATGGGGGCGAAATGCGAAAACACCCGTGTGCTTAGATTTAGGTGCACGTTAAAGAACCCCAGGTGGTCAAAATTTCCGGAGTCCTCCACTACGGCGTGCCTCATAATCAGAAAGTGGTTTTGGCACGTAAAACCCCAAATATTATTATTATTATTGTCTATCTTAGCCAGACGTTGTCAACCGCTGTGAAGGCCGTGGAAGATGCTTTTACTGTGTTCTTCAGCAGAAACAAGGTACCAGTAGCGAGTCTAGCTGATTTTTCAGGTCAGCTGCAGACAGCTGGCATTTTCCCAGCTAGGGTGACCAGAGCGTGAAAAACCAGCTTTGACAGCACTTGCAAAGTTCTTTATTTTCTTGAGGTTTTGGTTTTTTTTTTTTGTAAAAGGCATCAACAAAGAGAGGGAAGCGCAAAGGCAACGGCAGAAGCTCCTTAAACTACGTCACTGCGCGATCTATTATCTTCATGTATGTGTACATTATTTCATCTAGGGCTGTCTTATATGCCTCCGTTTGACTGTTCTTACGCATGACTAAAATCTTTGTTACGCTTAAATGAAAGATCTGTTTCCTATTTTTGTTCACGTATATCAAACATAAAAATAAATCTGCACGTATTTACCAGGTATTAAAAAATGTATAGTACACAGAACACCACGTGCAGTCCATTTTAAAGGCATTTTTTGTTGCTTATTTTTTTTGTTATCCTATCCTCAGAATCTAGTAACGTTGATCCTCAGGGTCCAATGGGAATTATGAGGAGATGGGTACATGGTTTACAAACAATCAAAAAACATTCAAACCTATGAGGACAACAATAATAGGCAGAAATAGCAGCAAATAAAATAAAAAGAAAGAACAGACAAATTCAAGTCATTTCAAAAGATGATCGGTTACAGCGGTTTTGAATGGTTATGCATTATTATAACATCAATAGAACAGTAACGTAACCTTAGAATTCCTTTACTTTATTAGAATGAAAAATGTTACCTAAAACTTACCCTTAAAAATTACGCTGCCATCATCGCTAGAATAAAAAAACAAGTGTCCTTAGCTATCGCCGAAGAGACACGTACGAAGGCGATCGCTTTGTAAAGCTTACTCTCACCCTAATCCTCCTTCATCCACCCTAATCCTCCTTAATTAATACAGCTTGATCCCTCTAATTCAGCCTAATCCCTCTTAATCCCATCACAATTATCAATAATTAAATTTGCGAATCATTTAGCATCTCTTATATACGGCTGGACATGCTTTGGTTTGTTTCTGGCCTTCCTTGGATCGTGTGTCTGTACCTCGCAACATGGCCTTGGAAAATGGAGATCAATGCATTTGCCTTAAAAATTACGTTTTCCAGCATAGAAACACATCAGGTTCCCACCTCGAAGCCCAGCTGAGCACACGCTTTTCATGCAAGCGACAAGCGCTAGAGAAGCCTGTTGTAATCAAAACAAACCCTGATTTATAAATCAGCTGCCCACATTTGAACTGTGCTGCTGCTACAGCTTAATAAAAACAAAAAGCGCAGCAGCCCGCTTGCCGATGCTGCGGAAACACGGCGGGCTACGAAGACCGGATTGTTCCGCGGCACCCACCTGCACTGCAGCGCCCCTAGCGGCAGCCGCCGGCATTCATTGCATTTGGTGCCACCCGGGAGGCCGCGGACGGCACACTAGCCAGTATATTCTAGGCACTATACGCCAGATGACGTTGCTCAATCCGGAAGCGGAAGTGCAAACTTTTTTTTTTAAGCGCAAAATTCAATATGGCCGTTTTTTGCCGGTCGCGTACGCTGGTACGTGCCGTGCTTGCCCTGCAGGCTATGCGGCATGCCTCAATGCCTTCGCTGCCGCTTAGCTGGTGCGTTCTAATTGCCAAGAGCCTCTACTGACGCCCATACAAACAAGCCACAAGTGAGTGAACAGAACGCGCGACTTTATTGGCAGAAGACAAGCAGTGTACATCCTCGTGCAATAGCAGAAATAAAATTTGCATGTCGAGATACGCTGGAATCATTGACGCGAGCTCGTAAACGGCTCACCGTCGTCGTCGCACGTGGTGGTCAGGTTAACGAGCAAGAACCAGCAGCGGAAACATATTGGACAGAGTGTGCCACTTATTTGCAGCGACAGTCGCCGTTAAAAATGCCCAAATTGCATTGCGAAGCAATCGGGAGACGCAGGCATCTGCTGCCGCAGCCTACACAGCGACATGGGCTACCCCAGATTTTAGCCGTTCACTCCTTTCCAACCTGCACGTTTCTTTTCTTTCGGGGGCCGCTAATGTGTGGCTCACACTTGGTGTCTCACATTGTCTCGCTATGGACAAGTCGCTTTCGTGGGCATCGCCTCCATCAGCTACTTTTGCGGGCCTTTCCACCCATGTAGCTATCAACTTCATACGCATCGGACTATGTAAGCACGTATGCTGGTCTCCGTTCATGCCTAATCGCGGCCGAGAAAGGCCAGAGGCACAATATGCCCATTGCTGCAGCAGGAAAGCGCGAACGGGGAGCACGAATCACGGTGCATGAAAATTGGGAGTCTATGTCGCTGTGCAGGCTGCAGGAGCGAATGCTTACTTCGAGAGACTGCTTCCCAGTGCAACCGACCAGGCCGCAATATTCTAAAAACATAACACTGCGACCATAACCAAGTGACATAACAGCAAAATTAAACAGCAATCAGTCACCGCATGAGGTTCAGACAATACGTTATACATTGGCGACGAACTATATGGCAACAGTGAGCATTCACATACACGGGTCTCTTAGGGTACATTGAGCTGCCTACCTACAGGCGTAGTGCCCGACTTCGTCGCACGTGGTGGTCTACTAACGAGCAACAACCAGCAGCAGAAACAGATTGGACAGAGTGTCCCACCTATTTGCGGCGACAGTCGCTGTTAAAGATGAGCAATTTGCAGTGCAAAGCAGTCGGGTGACGCAGGCATCTGCTGCCGCAGCCTACACAGTGACATGGACTACCCATCATTTTAGCATTGACACCTTTCCAGCCTGCATGTTTCTTTCTTTTGGAGGCCGCTAATGTGTGGCTCACACTTGGTGTCCCACATTGTCTCAATATGGACAAGTCGCTTTCGTGGGCATCACCTTCATCAGCCACTTTTGCGGGCCTTTCCACCCAACTTCATACAGGTCCGACCATGTAAGCACTTATGCTGGTCTCTGTTCATGCCTAATCGCGGCCGAGAAAGGCCAGAGGCACAATTTGCCCATGGCTGCAGCAGGAAAGGGTGAATGGGGAGCACGAATCACGGTGTGCGTAAATTGGGAGTCTATGTCGCTGTGCAGACTGCAGGATCAAATTCTTACTTCGAGAGGCTGCTTCCCAGTTCAACCGACCAGGCCGCAATATTCGAAAAACATAACACTGCGACCATAATCAAGTGACATAACAGCAAAATTAAACAGCAATCAGTCACCGCATGAGGTTCAGACAATACATCATACATTGGCGACGAACCATATGGCAACAGTGAGCATTCACATACACGGGTCTCTTAGGGTACATTGAGCTGCCTACCTACAGGCGTAGTGCCCGACTTCGTCGCACGTGGTGGTCTACTAACGAGCAACAACCAGCAGCAGAAACAGATTGGACAGAGTGTCCCACCTGTTTGCGGCGACAGTCGCTGTTAAAGATGAGCAACTTGCAGTGCAAAGCAGTCGGGTGACGCAGGCATCTGCTGCCGCAGCCTACACAGCGACATGGACTACCCATCATTTTAGCATCGACTCCTTTCCAGCCTGCATGTTTCTTTTCTTTTGGAGGCCGCTAATGTGTGGCTCACACTTGGTGTCCCACATTGTCTCAATATGGACAAGTCGCTTTCGTGGGCATCACCTTCATCGGCCACTTTTGCGGGCCTTTCCACCCAACTTCATACACGTCCGACCATGTAAGCACTTATGCTGGTCTCCGTTCATGCCTAATCGCGGCCGAGAAAGGCCAGAGGCACAATTTGCCCATGGCTGCAGCAGGAAAGGGTGAACGGGGAGCACGAATCACGGTGTGCGTAAATTGGGAGTCTATGTCGCTGTGCAGACTGCAGGATCAAATTCTTACTTCGAGAGGCTGCTTCCCAGTGCAACCGACCAGGCAGCAATATTCGAAAAACATAAAACTGCGACCGTAACCAAGTGACATAACAGCAAAATTAAACGGCAATCAGTCACCGCTTGAGGTTGACAATACATTATACATTGGCTACGTACCATCTTACAGGCATAATGCTTGCCTTTGTCACATGTGGTGGTCTGGTAACGAGCGACAACCTGCGGTACAAACAGATTGGACAGAGCCTTGCACCTGTTTGAACCAACAGTTGCCGTTGAAGATGAGCAACTTCCATTGCGAAGCAATCAGGTGACGCAGGCATCTGCTGCCGCAACCAACACAGCAACATGGACTACCCGGCATTTTAGCGTTAACTCCTTTCCAACCTGCACATTTATTTTCTTTCGGGGGCCGCTATGTGTGGCTCACACTTTGTGTCCCACTTTGTCGCAATGTGGACAAGTCGCTTTTGTGGGCATCACCTTCGGCAGCCATTCTTGCGGGCCTTTCCACCCATACGGCTATCAACTTCATACACTTCGAACCATGTAAGCACATATGCTGGTCTCCGTTTTGAGCAAATCATGGCCGAGGTAGGCCACAAGCACAATTTGCCCATGGCTGCAGCAGGCCAGAACGAACGGGGCGCACCAGTTACGGTGTGTGTATACTGGGAGTCTATGTCGCTTTGCGGACTGCAGGAGCAAATGCTTACCTCGAGGGACTGCTTACCAATGCAACTGACCAGGCCCCCACATCTGTAACACAGTTACCACAACCAAGTGTGGCAGCAAAACCAGATTCTGCAATCAATCACTTCACTGTAGCTTGCACAAAGACCCAGGCTATCAAGGAAGAGGAGCAATCATCAACGAGACTAGGAATACGGAAAATGAGAAAGCTTGCATTCAAGAGAGAAGCCACTCTGCTCTGCAAGCATTGAAGGCTAAAAACACCAAGAAAAGTAAAATGGTGCATAGCACATGTGCATAGGTTAATGCAAGACGCATGCCGATGCTGCATCAGCTATTTCAGGAGAGTAATTGCGCATGACAACATACACTAGAAGATACTGCTACAGATATGTTAGGCTGCTAGACAGTGACTGGTATTAAGTATCAGCGAAATATCCAAATATAAAGGTTGACCTTTATATTTGGATGAGGATGAATAACCTCTAACAAAAATGGGCAATGAGAAAGCTTGCATTTATAGAAGAAAAATTACACTTCGCACAAACGGAATTAACATGGCTTGGAAGCTGATTAAGGACGAACTGATGAAACTCAATCTTTTGGCCAGCGTCGTCCGTGCTTGGTCAGATGTTGCAGGTGCATCTGAAGACGAAGAATTTCTAGAAAGTCCTTTTTGAGTTACTTGGATGACTCAGCCAAATGTCCGTGCTGGTGGAATGGTGGCTGAAGCTCTTTGCAGTCTTAACACAGTCCTTTGCAGACTTGATATCTCATCCATATTCTTGTGCATGTGCTTCTTTGTTCTTGGTGTAAAAGCCTTGCAAATTCGGCTCCAGCCCCTTCCTGTTGGTGCAGATAGGAGCTCCTGTGATGACCAAGATGTGCTTGGCATAGACTCTGTTGGGGCAAAACGGTGACACGTGAGATATAGCACAGATTAGCCAAATTTATGTGGGTTTTATATGTTCGAACCAATTATACTGAACCATATATGTGAACAAACATTCATATCTGCTGCAAACGGCAAGCCAATACAGCATAGATCAAACATATTTATTTCTGAACCATATGTTGTTTACCTTGTAGTAGTAGCCAATGTCCACACAATGACCTTGTCGTAGCAGGCAGCAGCTTCTGTTTAGTGCGTGGAGTGTGTTGCTTTATACTGGTGCCGTCCTCATTACTGCATGTCTGGAACAGAAATTTTGACTGAATCAGAAATTGAAAAAGCAAAGTTTTGCAATATGAAATGCAAAAAGGTGTGACATATATGTTGTAATGATTTGCGACTACAGAACACATGCAAATGTACACTGTCTATTCTAGGGTGCTTAAGCAGCATGTTAAATAAATATTGCTATTGCCCATAAAATTGATGTCTGCCTAACTACAATGCATGTCAACAGCGCAAGTACTATTAAGATCACAAATGAGAACATTTGTGGGTTCATTTATGCTCTAGAAGTGATCACACTGCTAGTTACTCAAGCAAATGCATGAAAGTCATGAAGCTATTAGAACTGATGCATTATTTTTCTCCACGAACGTGACGCACCGCTTCACTACTGCAAAAATAAATGCCCTACGGTAAACCAATCTGAACAGCAAGAACATTTGGAACCAACAAGTACGAAATATGGGTATCATGCTTGCAACTGTTTAATACATTAAATTCTGTACTTTCACTTCATTTTACCAAAGGATTATTCGGTTTTGTGGACGACAGACGTTGCCGGCCGACTCGAAAAAAAGTTTAATCTGTATATTGATAAGGCTACTCAGTCACCTACAACCACGGCTACAATAACATGAAAAATGAGACGCGCGTTCCGATATCGCTCTTTCTTTCCTGGTTGTGTGTGTAAACCAAACGACAGCCTCGCAAGTAAAGGTTTATTTAGGAAACAGCAACTGAGATCCTCACTGCCCATATGTATTGCAAGATCTAGTTCGTTAACTTGTGCCCGCCTGGAAGGTAATGAGACAGATATTATATAACGATTGAAGCAGCGGTGTTAAACGACTCACCGTTATTGCCGTTGTCAGCCGCAGCAAAATCCAGCTCCCGTTTCGATGCAGACCTGTTCCGAATGGCTCACGACCGAAACCCAACTGCCGGGCTTACATGTCCGCTTGCAAACACGTAACTTCACCCCAAGTTACATAGAAGCGCAAGAAACTAGTTTTAGAAACAAAGAAGCAACCAGTCTTGAGTGTACGAACGAATGAATCCGTGCCGCCGTGCACTCGGAAATACCGGTAAAAATTTTAAATCCAGGCCAGAGGTCACGTGAAAGATCGATGATGCTGAACGCTATTTGCGTTCATAATGGCGAAGAAACAATAAACTTACTAACAAAGAGTACAATATCTAATTAGCAATGATAATTTTGCCCTGTTTTTATGTAAAAGAAAATGCTTCGGTAATTGTAAGAGAAAGTTTGTAAGATAAAATTGCGCTTATTACGACGCCTCTACCGGGAAATGTTGGAACTAACGAACGAATCCCGAGGTGATCCTACTAGGTCGGCTTTGTTAGCAGCGGCGCGCGGTCGATTTTTTCGCCCTCTGTGGCCATTAGTTGAACTTGAGAGTGTACGGGGCCTGGGCACGCGAAACACGCGCTGCGGATATGCCGAGTGCATAAAATACGGTACAGCCTCCGAGATGGCGCGCTAGTATTGTATGCAATCTCGGAGGCAACGTATCGCAAAGGGAGCTTAGAAATGTACTCACTAGATGGCCGTACTAACGCAACTTTGTTTTTCTTGTCTAAATCTTACCACCAATCTTACCACCTTTGCCACACAGAGCTCTCGTTATGCAACTTCGTAATGACTTGTTTTCTCAGTATACGGCTTTACAATGTCACTATAGTGCCATGGTGTCGCCACGCTTTCTAACGAGGCGAATGGGTTGTAAATACTAGAGCAACTATATCTTAAACCGCTTAATTTATGAAATGAAGAGTTTGACGAAAACTTGTCTGGTCAGGATTGCTCATAGTCAGCGTAGAATAAAGAATAGTCAAGGGTAAAACGGACGCCGACCAAAAACATTAAAAGAAGGAAAATAAAACTTTACGCTGAACTTATGTTGAAACGGTCTTCGCGCACATATGGGAGAAGTAACCACAGAACGCCCGAGCGCCCCTTCGAACCTCAAGGAGAAGTGACAGCCCAACACCCCGCAACTCCCAGGGTAGTGGGGAGAACATGCGCGGCGGCGATGGAGAACACGGAGGGGGCGACGACGACGATCGAAGTAGCGATGCAAGACGATTGGTTATGTACCACGACATACTGACACACTATTCAAAACAAAGAGAAGCATATATACCCACTGTGATATGCACTTGACGTTGTGCTTGTGTTGTGAGACGTCCTTGTCGAACGCAACATAAGCCAAAGAAGGAAGAAGCCACAGCCCGGGAAAATAGGTGGCGGATAATGAAAAAATATATATATTGGAGAAGAGAAGAAAGAGGAGAGCGTGCGCTGCGGGGGCTGGGAAGCGCAGATCAGGCGCAGGTAGAACTCGGATCCGTTTCACCAGGGCTCTGACGGTTCGAAATCCACGACCAGGCTTCCAATTGTATAATCTTGTCTCGTATCCGAAAGAGGATTGGCCACACTTTAACTGCTTGTAGTACTTGGTTTCTTCTATAGGTGTTCTTGGAAGGGGCCCTACCGTGTCTATTACAAGTCGTCTGAAAGGCTCTGTTATTAAGGGCACTATCTTCAGTGGAGCTTTCCATGTCTCTCCTGGTTTACCAGATGCTGGCAGGAGTCGCATGATCTCACAAAGTTTTCTACGTCTTTGAAACAGCCAGGCCATGCACTAGTATTCCATAAGCAGTCTTTCCTTTGATTTGTTTATGCCTAGGTGGCCGGACCACCCATTTCCATGACAGAGACTCAAAAGGTCCTCCCTATATTTAGTAGGTACGACTAACTGATCTAAAATCCTACCCTTTCGATCTCTGTAGTGCCGATACAACAATCCTCCTCCCTCATGTATCGTCACGTTGCACCTAGCAATGCCTTCGTGTCATGAAATTTAGCTTAGCTCTCATCATTATTTTGCTCGGCTGCCAATGACTCTCCATCGACGCGTAAGAGCTGATCAAAGTTCTTTGAGGCCAGTGATAATAACGACCCTGTCTCACTTGTGAGTGCGTCAACCAATAGGACAATGGAGCAGTGGGAGGCACAGCTCGTCCGCTCCGACCTGGCAGGACAAAAGTCCTTAATTAGCCAGGTCAGGCAGGCGGCAGAGGCCAGTGGGGCCCTGGACTGAGAGGCTCCGACCACCCCTCCTTCAAATTTTTACAATTGCAATCTCTCTCTATAGGTGCGCTTTTTTTTTTTTTCAGGGACCGTGAATGCACGTGGTTTCCTGTCCTGGGCCAGGGCTCGCCCTGCAGCTTTGCCTGCAGACTGGTGTCGGTGCCCCTGGAGTGTTTATTTTTTTTTCGCAATGGAGTCAACACATTGCCCGTGGCGATCGTTCCCACAGATGGTGGATTCCTCCGGTTGACCGCATCAGAAATTTTCCAGGAGGAGCTGCGCAATAACCGAACATTGTCAAATCAATTGTGAAATCCCATTTTTATTTCTCTTCATTACCGAAACGAATCGACACCGCAAGTTGCAGCCTTGAAGTACTTAGGGATAACTTATGATGGTAAGATAAACTGGCAGCAACAATGTCGAATTAAATGCTAGAAAAGCGGAACATGGCATCGTTGCTCCGGTTCAGTATAATGAGAACACAGGGATGCGTAGAGCTACGTTGCTTATGATTTATAAACTTTGCGTACGCCCCATTCACGAATTTGCACTGTGTCCTTTTTTCAGGATGTGCAGCATACAAATTAAAAGGCTTTTAATATTACTAGAAAGGCAGGCGCTACGCCTCTGCCTTGGGCTGCCAAGTTTCGCGGCTAACACTGTACTTTATTAGGAGTCTGGAATCATTCCGCTTGAATCCAGATTTAAGCAACTTACTGTCCTGACCTTCCTGAAGTTTTATGATCCATCACTCGTCCATTTGCAACCCGTTTTCTTCAATTCTGACGTCTTATTTTTCATAACAGGTTGGCGACATTACCGACAGCCACAAGTTGTTTTTGTTCAGGAAACTTCAAGTTGGTCTGCTGAACCTGATTTCTCCAAAATCTAATTCGTTCAAGGTAAAACTTATCTTTAGTGATATTTTTCCAAAACACGCAAAACTTCTTCCGGCGCGCACACTTGAATGGTCTCCTTCAGGATCATCTTAATCAATTTCCGCAAGTCTCACCTAAAATAGGCCTCTAGTGGTGAAATTTACCACATTCAAGACAAAAGAGCTGGTGTTTTCCAAACGGTCGTCTTTCGCGGGAACAGGCATCAGCGTAAGCGAAGACTTTTGAGAAGCCACACGTCATGCCCGGAAGAAACTTTTGGAATTGGTAGAGGCTTGAACACTGACTTCAAGTTAAGCTCCAAAAGACTATTTTCGGAAGGAAAGTGCTACATATTCAATGCCGATGAAAATTCCGTTATTGAAGTGAACACTGGCAGACAAACGAGCAATGCTGTGGACATGTCCCCAGGAGAAACGCGTTCTGGACGTGTCTATGCGGGAAATAAATAGGCTCACGCGAGGGGTGGAGGCCCATCGGCAACAGCATCCGTAATCTTTACTAATATTCGGAGCGCTTTTCCTAAAAGAGATAGTTTGAACAGTTTAATTAACGATACTGGAGCTGATATTGTTGTACTAACGAAAACCTGGCTCTCTGACAAAATAGAGACAGGCGAGCTCTTTCAATGCAACAAGCAATTTACTGTATATCGGCTAGACCACACCGATAGAATAGGCGGAGGTGTTTTAATTGCTATTAACTCTAGTTTTGAATCATTCCTTTTGAGTGTAACTACTAATTTGGAATTACTCTGGTGCTGCCTATCTATTGGTTTCAAAAAAATAATCATAGGGGTCTGTTATCGTCCCCCTAATCCCGATTGTGATTTTGCAGAAAAAATCCATGATATTCTAAGCGAAATATCCGTTCGATTTTCAGGATCACCTATGTTTCTTTTAGGAGACTAATTTCCCAACTATCGACTGGTCGCGTTCCTGCCCCTTTTCTAATCCGACATCTGCAGAGGCTACAGGATTTCTTAACGTTTGCGTAGATTTTAACCTTGCACAGCTCGTTATCAAACCAACACGTGTCACATCTACTACAAGTTCGTTGCTCGACTTGATTCTCACCACTCATGCTGATAAGGTTTCACCTGTGACCCACGTGCCTGGCCTAAGCGACCATGACATCTTACACTTTAACATTTCCATCCCACCTATAAAAGTAAAGAAACACACCAAATATATTAGGTACTACAAAAAGGCTAACTTTAACGCTATAAACTCTGAGCTATCAGCCTTTCTTGACTACTTCCTTATGACACATGTAGACTTCTCAGTTCAAGAAATGTGGTTGTCTTTTAAAACCACAGTAATGCATCTTATCTACAAATATATTCCACTTAGAATAATTCATAAATCTTCTAACGCCCCTTGGTACAATAACCATCTGAAAAGATTATCCAACAAAATATGCAGACTTTTTCGTTCCGCCAAAAGGTCATTAAGCGCTGATCGATGGTTAGCATATACATCCGCTGCGAAAGCCTATACAAGCGCTTTAAACACGTCCACATTTAACTTCTTTAACTCTCTGATAAAAACTAACCCAAAACGCTTTTGGAACGTTATGAAATGTACCAAAGATAGTCTCGTAAACGATTCAGGCGAACAAGTTCCGAATCACCTTTGCGCTTCTGTACTAAACAACACGCATGCCCAATAATTCTGCACAGAAAAGTTAAGTGACTATCCTCCTTTTACATCCGTTAACTTTCCGGCGATGGATCCCATTACCCTGGACCGAGCCAGAATTTTCACGATAAAGCGGTCATCATCATCTGGTATTGACGGTATCAATTCCAAGTTTCTCCAAAACACTGCAGAATACAGCTCCATCATACTTACCTTTATTTTTACTATATCACTTAACGACAGTGCCCTCAGGGCACTGTCGTTAATTGGTGACCCAATCAATGGGTGATCCAATCAATGGGTGATCCAATCAATGGGTCACCCATTGATTGGAAAACCGGTAAGGTTACCCCGCTTTTTAAATCGGGAAACCCACATCACCCTTTGAATTACAGACCGATCTCATTAACTTCGGTACCCTGCAAAATTTTTGAGCACATCATTTTTACTCACCTTGTAAACTTTCTTGAATCAAACAATTTTTTTAGCCCTTATCAGCACGGTTTCAGAAAATCTTTTTTCTTGTGAAACACAACTAATAACATTCACTAATGACTTGCGTGCATTCTTGGACTCGGGTTTTGCGACGGACTGTATTTTTTTAGACTTTTCTAAAGCCTTTGATAAAGTTAATCATCAGTTACTTATCTATAAGCTAAGCCTTCTAAATATTGACCCTTTAATATTCAAATGGATTTGCAGCTTTCTTTGTAATCGTACCCAATATGTAACCATCAATGACAATGACTCACCAGAGGTGCCAGTCGAATCGGGTGTACCTCAAGGCTCTGTGTTGGCACCTTTACTTTCCCTCATTTATATTAACAACCTGCCAAATCAAATCACTAGCTCTATATGTTTATTTGCCAACAATTGCGTAATTTGCCGAAAAATAACTAATTATTCTGATATGGTTACATTACAACCAGACCTTGATAACATTACAACCTGGTGCTCCCGCTGGCACATGAATCTTAACACTTCAAAATGTAAATTCATGAGAATCTCACGCAGCCAAGTATCTTTTTATAACTACCATCTTAACAACATCTCACTTGAATCAGTATCTTGTTATAAATCCATCGGAGTGCACATTACAAATAATCTCTCATGGAAACGATGTATATCGAACACATTGCATCAAAAGCTAACCGCATGCTGGGCTATCTTAAACGAAAATTTTCACTCGCACCTTCTTCCCTGAAAAAAAAACAGTTATATGTCACCTACATTCGGCCTAATCTAGAGTATGCATCCTCAATATGGGACCCTGATCAGTTTAACAATTACCAGCGCACAGTAAGCGTAACTAGCATCAGACTTGCCCTCAACATATCTCTCCTTTCCAAACGCAGAAAAATCGCTCGCCTTTGTCTGTTCCATAAAATCACGCTTTATCGAACCAGCCTCTTTTACTTCTGCACGCTTGGACCATCGTCATAAGGTGAACGTCCCATTCCACAAAACGTCTACCTATGGTAATTCATTTCTTCCAAAATCATGCCAGGATTGGAATCACCTACCGGATCCACTAGTCTATATAACTAACACAGATAACTTCCGTAAGGCACTTACTAATATTATCTAGTATGCCTTGATGTGAATGTATAACGAAGCAATTCCGTTTTCTCATGATCAGTATATTGTTTATAAGTTTTTATGCGAAGCATATTACGAGAGCTCAACCCAGCTCCTCAGGCGCGGCGGTGTCGCCTTCAATGACCTTTGACCCCATGCCATACCACGTGACACCGTGACGTCACGACAGAGGAGAAACGGGGCTCCAACTCGCGCCGTCGCTCGCGGCGTCGCGGCGGTTATAGACAAGAACGGCACCGAGAGCGGCGCTGCTGCGCCGGCGTTGAGAGCGCCGCATGCGGAGCAAAATTCTATTAGCGGGTGGCACCCCTCTCCCACCTCTCGTTCGCACAGCCTTGATTGCCTCCTGCACTGCGCGTGTTTGGGCACGGTTCGTGCCGCGCGCGGTGTGTGCCTGCGTGTGTGCGCGTGGACATTTTATTCGGAGGGCGATGTACAGTCTGTTTCACATTTAGGGGAAAAGTCGGAGCGCATTGCATCGCGATGCGGCGAGCGCTTGAGTCAGGCGGCGGCAGCTGCTCGCACAGGTGTTCGAGGGGCGAGATCTTCAACGGCGTCGTCTGCTACGGCGGCGCGCGCTGGCCGCATTGCCATGAAACCTTCTACTGTCAGTTGCAGGGCGCCGATGTCATCGTTACTGCGTGAAATGAGCCAGTATTCTTTACTAAGCGTTGTGCGACGCCCACTGATACGCCTGGAAGGTAAGTTCATCGCTGCAGGACAGTCATAGACGACCTACTGATTCCATGCATTCTTGACGGCCTGTTTCTGGAAGGCGACTATATATTCTAACGCGATAGGTCACCGATCCACACTGCTCGTGTTGTGCAAGAACTGCTGGAAGTGCGCGCAGTCACTCTCTTGGAGTGGCCGCCTCAATCCCCTGGCGCCAGCATCATTTAAAATGCCTGGGGCTTGTTGAAAGTATCGCTGCCGCACCATCTCCTCTATCAGTCGCCCGAGGATAGGCTTCGATCCACCATCGCCAGCGACTGAGACGTGCTGCGAATGAACACATCCCTGATCAAGTCAATCTACACTTCACTGCCTTCCAGGATGAGCGCTGTCATCGCTGCCGCGGGGGACATGACGAGATACTGACGTTCCGAGCGTGACGTGTCCAATACCCCGCCGGTGGGCAGTGTCTGTCTGGTGTAGTGAATGATTGTCGAGGAAAATCACTTCCAGCTCATTGTCTTAATGTAAAACATTCCTTTAATCGTATCCGTTTGTTTCATCGTGTTCGACCCCCACATTTATCATTGTTGAGTGCTTTGTTTTCCTTTCGAGTCAAACAAAGACTGAGCACGTTGCGCACGCATCTTGGTGCGTCTTGTCGCTGCTTATTACGGTAGCACACACAGTGAAGAAATATACGTGCACGCGCTCAGTACCCCGGCCTTTCGAAAGAACAAACGAAGCATGCCGTCAAAAGAAGTTTGTGGAACTCCATTATCGCCAATGAAGGCTCAGGGTTTAGTGACGCACAACGTCTAGGAAAGGATATCAGCTCAGTTCCCGCAGTACCGATGAAGTTGGTGCACTGCCCCTGACAGCAGCACGCTTTCCGACAATGCGGCCAGCGCGCGCCGCCGTAGCAGACGACGCAGATCACGACTCCGCCCCTCGAGCGTCTGACGTTTCAGTGGGCGTCGCGCAACGCTTAGCAAGGAATACCGGCTCATTTCACGCAGTAACGATGTGATGGGCGCCTTGCACCTGACAGTAGAACGTTTCTCGACAATGCGGCCAGCGCGCGCCGCCGTAGCAGACGACGCCGTTCAAGATCCCGCCCTTCGAGCATCTGCGCGAGCTGCTGCCGCCGCTTGACTCAAGCGCTCGCCGCATCGCGATGCAATGCGCTTCGAGTTTTCCCCTAAATGTGAAACAGACTGTACACCGCCCTTCGAAGGAAATGTCCACGCGCACACGCCGCGCGCGGCGCGAGACGTGCCCAAACACGCGCAGTGCAGGAGGCAATCAAGGCCGCGCGAACGAGAGATGGGAGAGGGGTGCCACCCGTGAATTGAATTTTTCTTCGCATGCGGCGCTCTGAACGCCGGCGCAGCAGCGCCGCTCTCGGTGCCGTTCTGTTTCTAGGTGGCTTTGGCTCAACTCTTGCAAGATGGGCTGGGTGGGAATCGAACCAGGGTCTCCGGAGTGTGAGACGGAGACGCTACCACTGAGCCACGAGTACGATGCTTCAAAGCGGTACAAAAGCGCCTCTAGTGAATGCGATGTTGCCTTAGAAACGAGTTGTTTCTAGGCTCAGGCGTGCGTCGCTTGCTCAGGCGCACATTTCGTTGCCGCGTCGAACGCTGCGTTGCTCGACGCTCACCGCGTCCAATGCGGGGCGCGTAGTAGCTGCGCCGTAGCCCATTGTCTTACACCCCTTGGCGGGTCGACGGGAACGCTGTCGCGTTCCACTCTTGAAGGCGAAGCAGAGTAACGCATGAGTTGTTTCTTCGTCTAGCCGAACCAAATATAGCCAAGCAACAGCAGTTCACCAGCCTAAACAGTGGTTCAACAACTAAAATAAAGGCTAGTATGCTTCGCATCCTGGGCTTAACCTTAGCTAAGCCACAGCCATTTTTTTATTATCTACCTAATCTACAAACAGTGTATTTTGTATAATGCTTTATTTTCTGTCATTCTGTGCTCATTGTCTCACTCTAACTTATCCTATATACCATGTATTTATATTTAATCTGTATTACCGAAGTTTTCCGCTTTTCTTTGCATAATTATTTTTTTACCATAATGTGCTTTTTTTGTGTGTGTGTCGCTCAAGCGTTATTTTTACGTTGTACCATGCATTGTCATCTGATTATTATTCGTGTCTTCCTTTCTTCTTTCTTGCATACTTATCTGTATTTATTAGCCCCTCCCCTCTGTAATGCTTCATTGTAAGCCCTGGGGGTACTATAAATAAATAAATAAATTCAACGGATGCATCACAAAATTTAGAGAAGGCCGGTGTTGAAATCTTTTCAATTAATCTTAACTGGTCTTTTGCTCTCCGTCTCGCCGATTACACTCCAGTATTCCTTGCTGAATTCCTGGCGATAATTCTGGCCTTCCGAAAATTGGGTCCACAGATATCTAAGGTAATAGTGGCTACAGACGCGCTTTCGGTCTGTACACATTCAACTTCCACTAACCGGTCACACCTGTTGAATATATTTTCGACTATTGTCCAAGACAATTTGTCGGAAGTCCACTTTGTCTGGTTCCCGGACACTGTGGAATCTTTTTAAATGTATCAGCCGATTTGCTCGCATCGTCATCGCTAAATGGTCCGGTCTTAAATGTTCTTCCTGATTTCTCTTTTATAACAGGAGCCAAATTCAAATGTCTTTTATTGTTGACTTGTAATGAATCATCCACACTTTTTGCACATGATTTTTAATATCTTAAATTTCAGTCGAACACGAGCAAATGCCTTTCACGCCAATGCAAGATGACGTTAGCAAGTTTCCGCTGTCGAGTTCCCCGCCTAAATTTTTACCTTCATAGATCTGGTCTACCCATTACTAACCTCTGCTCTTTTTGTAATGAACCGGAAACTATTGACCATTTCTTCCTTTCTTGCCGCCGCTTCTCCTGCTTTCGCAAAATGTTCCCCATTTTTCAAGCTAGAAAATTAGGTTTAGCAGTTACACATTAAGGCTTCTGCAGACACGAACGTACCCTAACCCGGTCATCATGAATAAAATTAATCCGGACTGCGGGGTTTCGGTCTATTGTAGTAAGTGTGGGGGTTTGCTCGATTAACAACACATGCTGGGGCGCTGCTTGGCGTTGGCCGGTGATGGTTCTCGAGGTGAACAGTGGTGGCAGCGGATGCTGCACAGTGAAGTGCTGGCCGACCAACTCAGGGCTGTCCAGAGGGCCCGTGGGATGGCAGAGGGGCTCGGCCTCTCTGTACCGACGTGGGAGCGGCCCGCATCAGTCCCAGAATGATCCCTCAGGACCTAAATAAAGTTCTTCATACCATACCATACCAAACATTTTGTCTTTCGGTGCCTGTCAATTAGGCACAAGCCATGGTTCGATGATCAGTGCTCTGCGCAAGTTAATTGAAACATCCGGAAAGTTACGCTGCTAGGGCACCGACCATGGGAGATTTCATTTTATTGTTATTGTATTTCCTTATCTTCTCAGTTTAATTTATTTTTAACAATTTTTCTGATGTATAGGTACTCACAAAATCGGTGTTATCAGCTAATCGCCAATTGATTCGTTCTAAATGTTCGCCCTTAGTCCTTTTGGTATGTTGTTGGGTGTTCGTTTCATTCTATACAGTGTGGCCAATCCCCACCGCGGGTACGAGCCATGTCTTGAGGCAACAACAAGAGCCGGCGCCGGTTCGTGGAGCGGGGAAAAGAAAAGCGTGCCTGGAGGCAGCCCTGCTATTCCGAAGGACCGAACTGTTCCGGTGAATGTACGCGGACGACGGTGCACGCGGTCGAACCGAGCCTGGTGGATGGAGCCGACTGACCGGTCGAGAGGACCCGCGCGCCTGCCCTACAACAGCTGGCCGTTGCCGTGTGCTGTTCCCGCGCCCCATCCCAACCGACGCTTCCCGAAGAGCGCGGGTACGACCCGTGCACCAACCGTTCATAAGCGCCGGTTCAGCACCGGGCCTATACTCACGTCTCCCGGAGAACGCAGCTGGGACCCGCTCATCGACCGGGCTGGTCGCGACCACCAAGCGTCGCGTTCAGGCCAGCGTCGACAGGGGACCCTGCGGTTCGATGAGGGTGGCGATGTGAGCTTGTTGGTCGCTCATCACTGAAAGGTATCTGTATAGCGCAACAAAACAAAGACACAAGAAGAAACGCAGACCAAGACAGGCGATAACTATCAACAACGGAAATTTTACTTCCGGGATCGGTCATATATGCTTATACCCCCAAATTACCACGTGCATACTATGGTATCAATCATGAGGATGCACTTACGTACATGACGGTGTGAAAAAATTCTAAAACCGATACAACACGAAAACACAAGAAAATCTAAATGGAAAATGCAGTTCAGCCTTATGCCATGCGCAAACAATCCAACTCTCGCGGTTTGCTGATGTATTGGTCAGCGGCCGAGAGGATCTGCTCCGTTTCTATCCTTCTATTCTCCGTTTGTATTCTAGTCTTGCACATTCGCGCTTATCCCTATCTATAATAGTGGTATCTTCTAGAAGTGAGCGACATGGCCGACGAACACGTTTTACAATGCATGGAAATCAAGAAACCCGTCGCCTGATACACTGTGACATTTATTTCTGTGTTTTCGTGTTGAATCTCTTTTAGATTGTTTTCATACCAGTAGGCATAAAACTGTGATACTCAAGAACGGAAAGAAACTAAAGGGAAAAGATTATTCAATTGGCGAAGACTTTTCAAAGAACGTTCGTGAACTAAGAAAGAAACTATGGGATAGCGCGAAGCCGAACCGAGATAAAAAAGAAAGGGTTTCCTTGGTGTTTGATAAGTTATATATCAATAATATTCCTTACGTTTGGGACTGCGAAAAAAATGATAAAGTGAGGGTTCAAAAAAACGACGGGATCGGCGCAAGTCGGCCCGTGACGCGAAGTTGTACGCAGTTGCGAAACCGCTCACCGATAAAGTGAGTGGTTCATTTACCTCAGCTTCTTTCTTCACTAAGACAGATAGCTTGTCTTGCCATAGTAACACGGGCCAATCTAGTATAAAAAGCTTGAGAATAGTTAACATTAACGCACGCAGCGTTGCAAACAAGAAAGACTCGCTTGAACTTAAACTGCTGGAGTTCGACCCACACATATCAGTCCTGACGGAAACTTGGTTACATGAGGACTTAGCAGATGACCTGGTATTTCCTCCTCATTATAAAGTTGTTCGCAAGGACAGGACCTCAAGGGGTGGTGGCGTAGCCATTCTCTTAAAAGACTCTGTAGAATGCGACCTTGTATATGATGTTCCTGACCTTGAATGCCTTTGCATAAAAATTTCTTGCTGGGGTCATTCTTTCATCCTGTATGGTTGCTATAGGCCACCAGATGCCGCACCCGACTATCTTATTAAGCTACAACATCACCTGTCTCATTTCCAAAATAAGAAAATACTGTTAATAGGTGACTTCAATCTGCCAGATGTGTGCTGGTACCGCTTACAAGGCGGTGCTAAGTCTGGGAGCAATGCAGACGTTCTGCTTGATGTCATGCTTACTCATGATTTAGCTCAAATTGTAAATCAACCTACTCGTGTACAAGGTTCATATCTTCCTCTATACTAGACTTAGTTTTTGCAAGCCGTCAATATTCTATGCATACTGTATCGGTCGAAACAGGCATTTCAGACCATCACCTCGTAAGCGTATCGATAGATTTAGTTAAGTCCCCTTACCACAACAAAAAAGCCAGTCACGTACGTTGTTTCAAGGATTATTCTAGGGCTGATGATGCCGCAGTGATTGATCATATGGAAACTTGTTTATCGAGCTTCGATGATAATGACGATGTCTGCAAGCTGTGGGAGCGATTCGTCGAAATGTGTCAATATTGTCTAAATGCCTTTGTTCCGAATAAACGCAAAAAAGTTCACAAACGCACACCTTGGATGACGCGGAAGATTATTCAACTGAAGCGAAAACTAAAAAGATCTAAGAAAAAAAACCACCAGTTAAGTCAGATTGAAACGCTTAAAAATAATCTTGAACGTGCGGTTCGTGAGTCAAAAGACTTCTACTTTAACACAACATTACCCAGTTTTGTTAAAAATGACCCAAGTAAATTTTGGAACTTCCTGAGTGACAGCAAGAAACATATCTCAAAAATAACAGCGGAGGGAGATACTTTGACTGATCCGATTGACATTGCACGCCATTTTAATTATTTTTTTCACAGCGTATTCTCTGAAAAAGGTGTACAAACTGTACAAAGCGCATCAAATTTTCCTGTATCGGAGGTTGACTTTGTTAGCCTCCCTGGTGTATTTGCTTTGCTTTTAGAACTGAAACCTAAAACTTCTTCTGGTCCTGATAATTTACCCAATGTATTTTTGCGACGCTATGCCGAAATAATTGCGAAGTTTCTTTTTGTGTTGTTTAAAAAATCTCTGCTGTCATCAAAACTTCCGGTTGAATGGAAGACTGCTCGAGTTGTTCCCATCTTTAAAAAAGGTGACTGCACATTACTACAAAATTACCGTCCTATTTCTTTAACTTCCGCATGCTGTAAAATGCTCGAACATATTATTGCTAAACATATTAACAAATTTCTTGAAGAACACTCCATATTAAGCGACTTTCAGCATGGGTTTAGAAAGGGCTATTCTACAATAACACAATTAGTTACAATAGTACACACCTTTGCTAAAACACTGGATATGAATGGTCATATAGACACCATATTTATGGATTTCAGCAAAGCATTTGATAAAGTTCACCACGAAAAACTGATTCAAAAACTAAAAAACATTAATCTTCCAGACATTTTAATATCGTGGATTCAAGATTACCTCACGAATAGAGTGCAATTTGTTTCAGTCGATGGGTGCAGCTCCAGTTGTCTCCCAGTCACCTCTGGGGTGCCCCAAGGAAGCGTCTTGGGGCCTTTGCTTTTTCAGATTTACATAAATGATATTGTTAATGTGGTTACTCCAGGAACTCATATTCGCTTGTTTGCTGATGATTGTGTCGTTTTCCGTCAAATTACGTGTACTAACGATCAAAACGAACTTGACCAGTGTCTTCGAAATGTTCTTGATTGGTGCAGCGAGTTTTCCATGGTTCTTAACACTGAAAAAACAGTTTCGATGCAAATAACACATAAAAAGAACCCAATTAACCACGTGTATACACTCGGATCATCAACACTAAAGCAGGTTAATAGCTACAAATATCTAGGTGTAACAATCACAAGCCGTCTTTCCTGGAACTCACATATAGATAACATATGCTCCTCTGCATTTAAAAAGCTGTGTTTTCTGAGGCATAAACTAAGAAATTCACCTTCTCACATAAAACTTCTAACGTATAGCACTTACATCAGGCCAAAGCTCGAGTATGCTTCGGTTGTTTGGGACCCATTCACTAAACTTAACATAGATAAATTAGAAAGGGTTCAAAGAAAGGCTGTTAGGTTTATCTATTCCAAATTTAAAATCACCGACTCCCCCACTGACCTCATGGCGGCTAACAATATTGAAACACTTGAAACGCGAAGAGGAAAATATCGCCTTGAATTTCTTTATTCTTTACTTAACCATAAGTTTGCTTTGGATCCTTCACAGTACATATCCCCTCTAACCACACGTTATACCCGACATCATCACATTCACTCATTGACACCGTATTTTGCGAAAACTGACTGTTTTAAATATTCCTTTTTTCCGCGGACAATATCCGATTGGAACCATGTTATGACATCTTAATAGTTTGCAATATTTGTCTCCTTATTTTTATGTATATTTCTTTTCATTGTGTTCTGTATCTTTTGAGTTTTAAGAATATATGCCTGTCCTGCTTGGACCCTGAAAAGGGTCTGCAGTATGTACTAAATAAATAAATAAATAAAATACCGTCATGTACGTAAGTGCATCCTCATGGTTGATATCATAGCGTGCACGTGGTTGTTTGGGGGTAAAAGTATGACCGATCCCGGAAGTAAAAATTTCGTTCTTCATAGCGCTTATCTTCGTTTCTTCTGATGTCTTTGTTTTGTTGCGCTATACAGATACCCTGCGGTTCGTCCAGTGCCACATCCTCGGCAACTGAACCCGTGGTTATAACTGTGACTCTATGTGTTATCACGTCGTTAACGGGCGCCCTGTTTATATATTCCCGCCAGCTATGACGGTGCTTTTTTTTTCTGAGTGCCTTTGCATGTGTTGTAAATATAGCTTAATAGATCTTATGAGTTTTGTGTACAAACGGCTCTATTATTCGCACCAAGGTTAACCTTGCGTGCACGATATTTTCCCAAGAACTGACATAACACCTACAACCCCACAAACAACTTGACATGTCTCAGAAACAGATCGGAGAAGGTTGCAAACCAGAACGTTCCGAAAACCAGCACACTTAAACAGAGTAAATTCCAGACAATACTCAGACGCGAGCTGAAGCACAAACACGTAGACATGGCACACATATTATGGAAATGCACAGAGATCAGATCAATATATGTAGAGGAGAACACGTACTACAGGACCGGACCTTCTCGAGGAGCGATGACTGAGCGCTCTGACTAGCTCGGAACTGCACGACTGCAGCTATGAGCAATCCAGCGGGCCCGGGCAGCGGTGGAAAGGCTGTGCCTCACCGCACATAATGCCCGGGTGGCCTGAGCCCTGGCTGGCAACCTCGCAGGTCCTTTCCTCTCCGTCCGTCCGTTCACGTCGGCTGCTCGTGAAATTAAAATTCCCGCCAGGACGCCAACATGAATACGTCTAGAGCAAAAAAAAAAGAAAAAAAAAGCTTTCTTACACACCATGGTTGAAAGTGCCAGATGCAGACCAACAAGTGCTCTATTCTTACCGTGCACATATTTAAATATAATTTGCTGAATGTGAATTTAATTGTGAAATAAATACTTTCATTTCTGCGCGGTTTGATACAACTTGTGCGGATGAGTGGTGCAGTTTACAACCTACTGATGGATCAGCGGAAGTCACGTCACGCGACGCGTCTTTTGCCCGCCGGCGAAACCGCGTGTAGTGCGCTCCGGACAAGTGATGCCATGTGATACGTGTTCTGTGGTGATACCGTCATTTATGGTCGAGGGTCCTAGTAGTTTGCGTCCACGCGCATCGCTCACTGTTAAGTCAAGCCCAACAGTTAATTTTTCAAAATTTTTGCGATGACGCACAACGAAGAACGGACGCACTGGTTCAAGGAAGGAGCTATCGGCTTGGGCGGTGAGTCTTTCCTTATTAAAGCACAGGGATTCTTGCGCAACTATTCTGTTGCTCCGTGGCCGGCGCTTTTCCGAGGCGTGACGTGACATTCTGTACAGTTAAATGGTACACACAACTACATTATTGGGCACACTTGTTCCGTGTCCGTTCGTCCGTGCACCGGGGTGTTTGTGTAACGTAGTACGTTTGTTCCGTTGCAGTCGGCGTGCTCTATGGAGTCACCAACGTGTGCGTCGGGCATCCGTTCGACACAATTAAGACAAAAATGCAGGCTCAAGCCGGCTTCGAGAGCTGCAGCATGTACCAGTCCTTCCGGAAAACGCTCAGGACCGGCGGCGTCGTCGGGCTCTACAGGTGTAGCTTAAGTTAATTTACTTCTTTTTGGTGTGTGTTGTCTTTTCTTGCATATCTGTTGACGCAGCAACGGAGGTAAAACAGTAAGCTGAATACGAAAAAGAAAAAAGGCGAATATCCGAAAAATCACGCTGCGTAACTCGGTTGTGGAGTGTCAATGTCAACAGCTGATCGCACTCTTTCGCGCGCTCAGTGGCTATGGTGTTGGGCTGCTGAGCACGAGGTCGCGGGATCGAATCCCGGCCACGGCGGCCGCATTTCGATGGGGGCGAAATGCGAAAACACCCGTGTGCTTAGATTTAGGTGCACGTTAAAGAACCCCAGGTGGTCAAAATTTCCGGAGTCCTCCAGGAGCTACGGCGTGCCTCATAATCAGAAAGTGGTTTTGGCACGTAAAACCTCAAATATTATTAACTCTTTCGCGCGCGGCATATTATTCGCTGCATAATAGTGTCGTCTCGATAACGCACTAGCGTTAAAAAGTTTTAGCATAGGGCAAGTGGCCCGTGGTAATGCTGTCAACAAAGCCATGTAAAAGAGATGGAGAGAAAAATCTCCAGTTTCGGTTTTGCTTTTACAGGGGCTGCGTCCCACCACTTCTGGGATCTGGGATCTACCGTTCCGTTCAGTTCGCCGTTTTTGAAGCTGCGTAAGTGGCCCTACGAATACAGCATTTTCTGTTATTTTTTTCTTGGTAATTTCCCAATTTACAGTCACTCGCCAGACTGAGGTCGCGCAGCCTTGAGCAATCAGTGTCTTTTATCTGCAGTGCTCATGTGTACCGCTCAACGACCGATAAGTTGTTCATAACGTGACCGTTCATCTCCTGCCAAGGGTGGTTCGTAACAAGTTGAACAGCACCGGTTTTATTATGCGAAGCATACTAGCCGCACAACCACGCTCTTCCTTGCGGCGCCGCGCACGGCCGCGTAGCTACCATTGAGGGTATGAGCCATTGTTCATTGCTGCGCGTCTCATATGTGGGTCTATTCTCTTTTAAGTTTGCTATTAAGTTGCTTCTATTATGCGAAGCATACTAGCCGCACAACCGCGCTCTTCCTTGCTGCGCCGCGCGCGGCCGCGTAGCTACCATATGACGTCATAATAGCTGCAAAAGCGGAGGCTCAACTCGTGCGCTCGCTTGCGGCCGCGTAGCTACATAGCCGGGTCTGAGCTCGTGCGCTCGCCTGCATGAATTGTTTCTTCGTCTAGCCGAACCAAATATAGCCTAGCAACAGCAGTTCACCAGGCTAAACAGTGGTTCAACAACTAAAATAAAGGCTAGTATGCTTCGCATCCTGGGCTTAACCTTAGCTAAGGCACAGCCATTTTTTTTCTTTGGTGACTTAAAAGCCTTCTAGTACGGAGAACGGCAATAGCACAGAAAACAGAACAAGGGAAACCCTACAAGAGATGTAATTTATATTTTTTTAAGGGGATGTGCAAACATTCTTGAATGCTTAGCTTCCATATTGGCCTCGAGCTCCACCACTGGAAAAGCTGGCGCCACCGTCGTGACGTGCTATTAGGGATCACGTGGACATAGCGGCCGCGTCGGCTGCTCTGAGAGCGCCGAAGCGAGCTGAAAACAAGAGTTTAAATTCCCTTGTACGCTGTTGTCCTCATTTAGCGGCGAGATTTTCCCACTTCGAGTGTCTCCTTTACAGCGCTTGAAAGCACTGCAATAGGTAGTGGCTGCCTTTGAAGGCGCGCAACGTGGTAGGCTACTGCTCGGTGTCGCAATGCCGGACGTACGCAACGGAGCCCGGTGTCAGCTTTATTCACACGTAGCCGCAGGACAAGCTGCGTGAAGCTTGGCTCGCGTAACATAAAACCGGCAAAAAGTCATCGGCTACAATTTGGGTATGCAGCAAGCCCAGACGCGAGGAAGATTTCTGTTACAGCGCCGGGTCTGCGATCTTCGGAAAACGCGCACTGAGACGTTCGCCCGAGTCCGCTGCCCGACTAATGTCATGACGGTTTGGTCGATGAACTTGTCGATGCTATAGATACTGGCAAGTTCACTGAAGTGAAAAGGGAGCGTAAGAAGCGCATTATAAAAAAGTATGACATAAGGTCATGTTTGTGATAGGAATAAATGCACTGGATTACAAAAAGAGAAGCAGCGGGAAATCGCACGCTGAGAACACCGATAAACATACAGTGCGACGCAGCTCCAGAAATAATATTGAAATGTCTAAGAATTTAGAAGAAAGAAAAAGATTGAATCGTCGCGATGGCACATCCCCGTAGGCGTCGAAGTCTCAACAATGCAATTATTTTTTAACAGCTCTGATAGCACCCACGCAACAATGGTTGCCTGTATACTGTCAAATGCTCATATTCTGCGGCCTAAAGCTCATGGCATGGTGCGAAAACGTGCACGCGGCGAAAGCGAAACAGTGCGCGGACAAGCATGCAGACGCGCAGTCGGTCGCTGCGAATCTGTGCGATCGCTGCATTGAGGCTTCATTCTGTTTCGCTCCATTTAGTTATACAGACATTATAAGGACATATTTCACATACTTCGCTCTCAGCATTTGCCTACCTGTCACGCAAGAAGCCGGTTCGGGAGACTCCATCGCGGTGACGGTGCGCAGTGGCGTTTACTGTACGTATTCGGTAAAGAGATAGCGTCTGTAAACGATTCTGTGCTTTCGGTTTGCCCAAGATTATTATATAGGCAGTAAAAAAACTTTTCTCGTTTCGAAAGTACTTACAGAAATGCCCGGGAGAGCTCGTGCGTGGTGTTTTCTGTGAGCGCTGACAGCAAAACCTATGAAGAGCGCGCCGCGTGATCCCTCATACTACGCCAGCGAGGCGCTTCCAATAGATGGCGACTCCGTAACTCCTTGCGGCCAATAGGGACAGCTGAAGCATGTGTCGTATGTACTTGGAATCCTCGAGCATCTCCCACTTTTCTTTAAACTTCTTCTTTTTATCGTGGACTCCCTTATTTGATGCCCGATTACTCTTGAGGTTATCTTATTCATTTTTAGCAGAAACTAATTGTTACTATAGCATGTTGTGTGAAGTTTGAGGTGTTGTAGTGCTCAAATAAGTGCTGTAGGAGCAGATATGTATGGAAGTGTACTTAGAACTAATTGCAGTGTCTGCCATGCAGTTTCTACATTTGGCACAGATGAAATCCAGGGTTTGATGGAATCCAATCTGGTCGGGAAGAGGCATGATGAGAATAGGGGAATGCCAAGCAAGTAAAAATACTTCGTGAAAAAATTTGTGTGGCTCTAACAAAGGAGACAAAAGGTGTAGCGCATCAGAAACAGGGCAAAGGAGAACACAGATGACACACATTTGGTGCTAAAAAGCCAGAAGATTGGGCTGTGCACACTGCCAGGGCAATGAAGGCAACTGTACTGCACGGATCCCTGAACACATGTAAGGAAGGGCCCACTGAACTAGAAATGAAGTTGACTAAAGTTGCACGTTGGGCTCGTTGGTATATCATGGTATACCAACAAGCCCCACTTTAACTAACACGGGAGCCACACGGCTCCCATGTGAGCACCCGTGTGGGAGATTAAACATCTTTTAACATTTCACTAAATATTTTTGCTTGATCAGTGTTCCCTTTCTTTTCCATCATACCTTTGAACAGTTGTTCAGTTAAAATCTTTCTAATCCAAACATCAAAAAGGTGGGAATAGAAGTATAGTTTAATTCAAAAACTTCAAATAACTTCTTGGGTTGATACTTGGGTAAGTAATGTAGCCTTCTCAATGTTTCTCTTGGGACGGCTACAATTGATGTACACTGCATGGCTTTCAAGCTCTGTATCTTGTCAAATTCTTGGTCAAAGCAGTGGAATTACTGTGGTGTTCTTTGCCATGATGGACTTGTATACTTTGGCAATATATTTAGTATTTTTTTTCTAGTCTTCTAGGGACTGTAACAGTCAGTTGAGTGTAGCTAGCACATGTGCTGTCCTCGTGTCTGTTCTCTGCGACTGTCTTATTTGTGCTACAAGGGCTCCTCTACAACTTGATTTTTTTCATAAATTGCTGTCAACTCTGTAAATGCTTTGGCTGTGGAAGCCAGCCCAGTCCTAAACTTCAACACGTACATTGTGGCAACAATTTCTGTAGTCCCAATTCCTGTGCATGATGGTGCACTATTGGGTCACTTGTCGTTTTCCTTTAGTGCGTTGTGACCCACCAAGGAATTGTCACCAAGGGGTTGTACTTCTTTGAAACTTCCTTAGGAGAAAGCTTTAGCTCGGGCCCAACTCCGACGTGGCCATTTCAGATACATGTAGAATGCAAAAACTATTTTCTGAGGTAACCCCTGGACCGATTTTAATGAAGTTTGTTGCATTTGAGAGAGAAAGTTAAGTTCTAGTGACTGTTGGAAGTAGAATTTGGATTTAGGGCCAGAAAAATAATTTTTTCCAGAAAAAGAATTTTAAAGATTTTTGCCAGTTCGAAAAATATAGAAGCACGAAGTTCATAAATTAATAGCTCTCCGTCAAAAACAGATATCGCAGCTCTGTAAATGGCATCCATTAGATCATTCAGAGCGGACAAATTCGATATGTCCATTGATATCTTATGTGAATTTATGTTGTGTACAAGGGTTCTGGAAAAACTGTATTTCCATATTACTGATTTTTTTTATGTTCGTGTGTAACATATCAATTTTGTCCGCTTCAGATGTACATTTAGATGCAATTATAGAATTGTATTAGTGCAAGCTCTTGGGCCAGTTGGTGCATGAAGTTGAAAGTCCAGCATCCGTCCGTGTCTAACGCTTCGCCGGTACCCCCTTTTTCAAGTTATAGAATTGTCGTACAACTTTTTCTTGTTGGTGCAAATCGATGTAAATTTGGTGCAGTGGTTGCCGAGAAAAATGAATTTCCTTTTTACTTGTATTTAGATAGGAGCACCCAGGCTAAAGCTTCCTCTTAAGGTGTGGAGGGATCGTGCCATGACACGTGAAATAGGATGCAACAAGAATTTTCCCTCTCCATTGATTTCTAGCATAAACTTGGCTTACACACTGCAAGAAAGTCATAGCTACACATGAGGGATAACTGCCGTTACCCACGTCACAGTGAACATGTTAAGGGACTATAAAGAGCAGTACTTGATAAGCTTAGACTGGCAAGATATCTTTTAATTTTTTCATTTCACTCATTTGATAAATAAGGGTTATTAGTGAAGCAAATGAAGGTCTAAGTTGTAGCTATTGAATTTTGCACTGACACTTGAGCACCACTACATCAACATGACATCGCAGGTTTCAATCTTTTCTCACACATTTAAGATGTTTTGGCGCAGGAAACATTCTTCAAGCATAATATATTAATCCTTTGTTCCCTCTGTAATGCAATACGTTATCCTTCTTTACTGATAAACAGCTAATCAGGCCCCAATCGACAATGTTAAAAATCCATGATGGTCGCAGCAAGCTGTTCAAGAAACTTAAGGTGGTGTCATGATTTGCCTTGTGTTCACCTTTTGTGTTTTGCCAAATGTCACCTCATGGTAAGAAGGGCTGTTTTGCTACTGCAGAAGTGAACTATTACAGCTTAATGTAATAGTATTTCTCTTTAGTGTTCGATTGAAAAAAAGACATCATTTGGTTTCTAATTTTCTTATTGTCCTTAAAAGAGTTGCATGTCCTGCACTTATGCTGTCATTGATCCTTGTGTTTTCTTCCTTGTTCCAGGTACACATACCTTGACAACACTGTGTGCACGAGCCAAATTCCACTCACAGCAGGACTGCAGACGTAAGCTCTTAGGACTTAAATTTTATTTATGTTTGTTTATTTAGCTAATACTGCCGGTACAAAACGTCGAAGCAGGAGGGACAAAATTACCTCAATATAGAAAAAGGAAAAAAAAAAAGCAGTACAACATTTACAAACATAAGCAATTAACTAGGTCAAAGAAATAGCGAACAAAGCATACAAGTAAGCAAAAAATGTGAGACAATGAAAGAGAAAAAAGAAAAACATAATGTAACTTAATAAATACAATTTGGGCTGCTGAGCACGAGGCCGCGGGATCAAATCCCGGCCCTGGGCTGCTGCATTTCAATGGGGGTGAAATGCGAAAACACCATGAACTTAGATTTAAGTGCACGTTAAGGAACCCCAGGTGGTCGAAATTTCAGGAGTCCTCCACTACAGCGTGCCTCATAATCAGAAAGTGGTTTGGCACGTAAAACCCCATAATTTAATTTAATGAAATTTATAAATAGGACAGGCAGCATTGATACTACGAAAAAATAACAAGCAGTGTGCATCATATTACATGCGCCATATACCTAATCTCGCAGAAAAAGAAAAAAGAAAGCATGAAGTGACAGAAACTCACTGTTTGCTTTATAAAACTACCTTTGCAAAGTTTAAATTGTGCTTTTGCAGGAGGGTCGTAATCGGAGGTGTCATTGCATCTACAGCCCGAGCCATCATCGAGTGCCCCTTAGAATATGCTAAGGTTTGACCAAGCTTTTAAGAAGAAAAAATATGTATATGATTTACAGTAGTAGTGGCACACTGTGATATGTCTAATTATTTCAGATAAGCCGCCAGATTGGCCAGACATGGACATTACGCAAAGTTTACACGGTAAGGATTATGATTTCTTTACCGTAACAAACCTACCCAAAGGGAAAGTACAGATATAGTGCTAATGAAGGTTGAAGGAACACTCAAGGGAAGAATAATTTTAGCCAGGGATGCATTATGTGATGATCCCTTTCAGCAGTACTATCGCCTTGACAATAGGCCTATTGAATAATGCAAGTGACTGCTTACCCATGTTGTCAGCACGTATTGCCAAGGCTAGTGCACAGCGGCTTGGTTGTCTTGTATTTTAGTTAATCGGCCACATTACGGCTTCTGCGCACTGACAAGGGTTAACTACGGCCGCTTTACGTAAACTAAATTGAAAAGAAAGTGTGAAATGTTTTATTTTGTTACTAAATTGTGCTGCGACTCACATGGTTGTGAAACACATTTTTGGCGATGTTATAAAGTGACACCAAAAGTGCCGCCAAAAAGCTTCTCCTTGTCACGGCTCTGGGACGGGCATGTCGTTCTTGCCGGCATGCGAGGAACTACGCGAGCAACGCATTGTTCGTGGTGCTGCTGTCAGCTGCGCCAAGACACTGTCACCGAAACTTATCTCTTGCACAGTGCAATCCATTGCACTAGGCTATCAACACTCAACAGATATCGCAGAAGCATGTGTGAGCCGCTGTCAAGAAAGTACTATAAACTACCATTTCTCTTGTCTCTACTACACTTCACCTACAATTGAACCGGAAAAGGCATGTTTGTTTATTCAGTATATGTTCGGCAGCACCCAATGACACCGTGACGTAAAACTGATGTAGACTGGAATTACTAGACGGCGCTATTTATTTTCCAGTTTTGCCAGAACGGCCAAACAGTACTTGTGGATGGTGAAGGTGTGGCCAAGGCGATAGTATAGCTGAAAGTGATCTTCACAGATTGCATCCTTGTATTAACAGATCGCCCTTCTGCGATACCAACAAGCTGCTCTTATCGCTAAGAGAGGCTCAGTAAGCTAGAAAAGACGCCACCGCGGAAGACACGGGTTGATGCCATCTTGATGTCCCTGCACCTGCTCTGGCCTAGCAAATTTTTTATTAGTAGACATGAATTGCATTGTATTCTTGATCAATCTGCCACGGTGGCTTAGCGGCTAGGGTGTTGCGCTGCTAAGTACGACGTCGCGAGATCAAATCCCAGCCGCGGCAGCCACGTCTCAATGGGGATGACATGCGAAAACGCTCGTGTTCCGTGCATAGAGGGCACTTTAGATACCTTGGAGGTCAAAATTAATCCGGAGTTCCCCACTGTGGCGGGCTTTATAATCAAATCGTGGTTTTGCCTTGTAGGACCCCAGAATTCAATTCAAATGCGTACTCTCAAGGAGCTGTGAAATGAACTTACCTGATTTCAAGAATTTCTGCTCTGCCACTGTGACCCCAAAACAAGGAAATAGTACATTGAAATTTGTGACATCACACTGTCGTTTTGGTGTCAAATTCTTGAGATGGAATTTTTCCCTTTACTTTATCTTCTGGTAATTAGCCTCTCATCATGAAGTAGGGTGCAAGCTTGGTCTAGTTCATTGGACATAATTAAACAGTCTTAGGGGTCTATTTTTTCTTTAGAACAACATAAATCTGAGCTAGTTGGTAAGGATTCATAATGCAAGAAAGGGTAAGGCGTGCAGACATGGACACAAGAGAGGAGTGGATACTGTCTTGCAACCCTGGTGTCATTTGCTCAGAAAGCAGTCAGGTGGGCAGCTTTTTTCTTGCCCGCTTGTTTGCTCGCTAACACCATACAAGTGCTTCGCCATCACCTGGCTGTTCGGGAAGTTACGCTTTTGCTTGCGTAGCTGCCCATTTGACATTGTAACAGAACATCGCATCTTTTTCTCACCATCTTGGCTGCTGAAAGGCCCACCTGGCTGTCAGTGTGTTCACTGTTTTTTCTACATCCAGGAGTACAGCATACTGTCACCTTGTTGTGACAGTGAAGAAGAAAGAACACTTCCGAAACTGTGCTTTACATGAGGGTCTGATGAAAAGTCATCTGCAGAGGGAAGGTCATTGTAGAAAGTGTACACCTACCAATTCAAATATATTGACATTTCTTTCGGCGCCAGCAGGGGTCACAAAATGAAATTCACAGCAACAGTGATTATATATGCACTTGACATAAGTTGAGATGACTGCTCAGTTCACTGACTGCACTGCAGGACTGTTATCTGCTGAGATAAGTGATGATCTGCCTGTATTTCGTTTCATTCCTTATGCACACAGATGAGGGGAAGGAGGGACAAGAACACTGACTCGCACTTTTCATGCAACAGCATTAGGCAATTTCCGTTCCCTGATCCTGTCAACAGACTGGTCATGTGTATTTGAAAAACAAGCTCTGAACATGGCACACAGGTAGTTTTTTGATAAAATGATTGTGTTACGACCAAGCATTTCTATTGAAATTATGCAGTCAGAGAAGCAGGAAAATACAAAAACCTCATATAAATGTGGCTTTGCTAAAAGTTATAAGAAAAACAAGGCGTATCACTAGTTTGTAAAATGCAGGAGTGCGCAACTGTTTACTGATTTCAGAAAATACAGAATTAAGGTAACAGCTGAATTAAAGCAAGCAAAAATGAAGTTGGGAATGAAGTTGGAGTCCTAACTTGCATGAAAAAACACAACACAGAGATAAAAATAAAGACAGCCATTGGTGTGTTCACAGGCAGAGAAGCAGCAGCTGCTTGGAATGAATATTTAATTTCCAGTGACCAGCATCCCCATAGGGAGATGTTGGGTACTGGAAAATTTCTTTAAAATTCAGACCCTTCAAAATTCAGCTCATGCTTCATTGATAGCTAATTAGAATGGCCTTGGCATTCTTTGGCCACACAAGGCCCTTGTGCCAGTAGCATCCAATAACCATCATCATTGGGCTTTTATGGGAGAAAAGCCTGCTGTCTTGCAATTACATTAGATTTATTCGCCATCATTGCATTATTTGTTTGCTTGGTGACACTTTGTTAGAAGTTTCTGACCCACCCAGACATACTCTGCTTCTGGTTCTCGAATGCTAGTTGCCTTATTTTTATTCCATAGCCCAGCTCGTTTGCAAGAAGAATCTAAACAGCTCTTGTTGTTTTCTGCTTCCTCTCACTTACTTTGCAATTATTAACAATACCATGTGTAAATAACCTCTATTAATAGAACATTTTTGTGAAATAACTGAAATTATTTATTTATAGAAGTTTACTGTAAGCTTGTTTGGTATTTATTGATTGTGAAGACAAGAGCATTGTCATTTTTGTCGGTACCAAGAAAGGGACCCAGTCAGCAAAAAATATTTTGCGAAAATACAGGTTAAAAACCATCATACGTATATGCTTTGAGAACCTCTTCTAGCCTACACATAGGCCCAGCATACTTCTTAAAGTATGTCTGTGTATGTTTCCTTGCGATGCTATAAAGATTCACTGTATGCGCAATGTCAAGTATTCTTTGCTTACAGCATTCTTTTATAAAATTTAGACAAAAGGAAGCTTCCAGAAGCAAATACTAAGCAAGATAAAAATAAGTTGCATGCACAATACTTGCTATGTTCAGCCCTTCTCCAAGTTCGGTGAAGAATAGTATCATGCAGCTGAGAAAAAAGTACAGCGTGGCTGTGTTGGCAGAACCCTTCTTAACACAATGGCATACTAAGGAAAATAGTATGATTCTTTAATTACTTACGAGTCAAGTCAAGTCAAGTTTATTTACAACATGTACAAGGTACAGTTGAAAGTGAAAGTGGTGCTGTGCTTTGGAAGCTACACTGGTTCCTAATAGGTTAATGATGGAAAAGCAGAAAATATATCCACTTAGGCCACAGGCCAATCTTTTTTTATTGTAAAGACCTATTTATTCATTAATTACAACATCTAAAGAAAAAAAGAAACAGACGTCACAATATGTACCGGGGATGGGGATGTTCGAGATCCAGAGAGGTGAAAGATGGTATAACGATCACTACTACACACTAGTGTGTGCAGCCACTTGCACATTTGGAAACATTTGCCAATTACCTCCAGCTCAGTTGGTGTTCCTCTGCTAAATGAGGTGGAAGACACCTGCTGCAAAGGGCTTTCTCCTCGTTATTTTTTTGTAAAGATCAAGGGAGGAAGAAGTGATCTGAAGTCGCCTTCAGTGCATGTCTGAAGGCGAGGCAAGAGTGAGACTAGGTGAGGGAGTATGACAACTCAGTATAGATACGCAGGCACGTATGTGTGCAGATTCATCCTGGTTAAGTGGGAGAAACTGCTCTGCGAGTTAAATGATCGCCAGCGAGCCTTGTTCACTCAGTGAGGCACCACTGTACATTACGTGCAGAGGCAATCAATCTCTATGCACGTGCATAATCATTGCATACTGTTGCATTTGTAATGCAGTGTTTTAGTGGAAATGATCGATTTGCCAGATCAAAAAGCCATTTTGAAGCCAAAGGGCCAAAGTTTAGGGAAATTCATATAGTTCCCATCCTTCCCATGCTATACCATTACCAAGGTTTGCTGCTGGGCTGGTTCATTTAGGGTGTATGTAGTAAAGTTAAAGGAGTGCAAAAAGTACATTAACAAGACTTGTCTGGTCTGTCTCCTTTTTCGCGCTTCGAATTTTACTACATACCATTACTTGCAGCTCCCATAATGCCAGTTTCTTGTGCTGGTTTTTGTAGAAGATCTTGCTAGAAAGGGGTGCCTGCCCTGCTGTCTGCTTTCCTTTGTTGCCCTCATTTCTACCAAGCCTAACCTGTACCAACCATGCGAACATTAAGCCCTACTCGAGCATGCTTTGTAGGAAGCTTTGTGGACGCATTTGTTTTACAGTAATTGAAGTAGTTACTTAGCGCTATAAAAACCAGTTTTACAGTGTGTTGCCATTTCATGTGACCCGATTACTATTTGCCCATGCAGGGATTTGGTGTGACATGGATGCGAACAGTGGGTCTCATGACGTCTTACTTCATCTTCCTCGACTCGGGGCGGCGCAACTTCAACGAGTACTTCCAGCGACCCCTGCTGGGACCCTTTCTCATCTCGGGCCTGGCAGCAACGGCGGCCTGGTGGATTGTCTGGCCACTCGAGTACATGAAGTCACAAGTACAGGGCCACTATGGACAGTGCGTTTCAAGTTTATTTTAATTTCAATGTACATTCATTGACATGTGTAGTTGTGCTCAATATGAACTGCAATACTGGTGAACTTGGTTTAAGGGGGCTGCAAGACTGCATATGCCAACATACAAAAATGGTGGAACTAAATGTGGTTCTAATTACGAGTATTTATTAAACCAACTCTTACGTCAGAGCTGCCGTGCAGTCTTGGAGCCCCTTCAACCACGGGCACTGGTGTAGCAGCCACTGTACATTTTCCAAAGCCAGGACAAAGTAAAACTATTCCAATACGCTTTTGTTCCAAATCTGCCATTAGCCCTTCATGATGGGTCAAAGTGGCTCAGGCCCTGCCTATATGGCGAGGCAATTGCGCATGTGGGGTTGGCCTGAGCCATTTTGACCAATCATGGAGGGCTTAACTCTTTCCCTACCATGGGGAAAATAGGTGTTTTTTTGTAGCTTACGTCAATTTTTTTTTTTCTGAAAGAACTACCGCACTCAATATTTTATGCAATACATCAACAAAAAAGCAGAGTGATTGCACTTTTCACGGATAAAAATTTTATATGTATGTCATAAAAAAGATATCAAGATCGTGGGATAAACTTGAGCAAAGTTTATAAAGACACGCTTGTATCTACTAGGAACGAAATGTACCAAAAGATTGACATATACAAAATGTATTGCTGTCTAATAGGCACTATCTCCAAAAAAAATCAAAATTTTTCATTGAACAGGTAATTTACTGCAAAACTTTAGCTGCAAGCACTACAGTTGCATATGCCAGGCTGGTTTGCATCATCACTCTCAGTCGAAGTCAAAGTTCAACGAAAAGGCAGCATCCTCAGACTTGCTGATGCTCAATACATTGATAATAACAGCTGCTGACGCAGTGGAATTGCGAGATCTGCAATCTTTTGAAGCGCGCGCTCCTCTCCTGAAGCCAGCCGTTGTTGCTTTCTACTTTGATGATCATGAAACTACAGAACATGTTCAAAAAATCACCACCTGGTGAGAAGAAAGCAAATTGTTCAGAAAACAACCACAATAGTTCTTCTCCTTTACGTCCGATGGGGCACTTTGTCTGTGAGCGGCGAGGAAGGTCTCAGAAGCGGCGTCTTAAACCGTGAATAGTGGGCTCACGATGCCCAATGGGTACGGTTGGGACAGCAGATTTGGAATAAAAACAGATTGGAATAGTTTTACTTTGTCTTGGCCCAGGACAGAACAATACTGTATAAAGGTCCCAGACCAAAATAACTAATAGCGAATAAGTTCTGCATTGTTTTTCCTGCAATTCCAATCTTCCAACCGGTGGACCAGCGAGTTTCCAATTGCGGCTTGCCTTTTTCAACACTGCATTCTGGTTCTGTCAATTTTGTTGTTGTTTAACCCTGTATGGCTAGACATTTCTACTTCAAGGAAAACTATAACAACTCATTTGCCTTTATTTTTGGCTACGGAGAGTACATTTGTGCCTGAAACACCTAAATGGTATTGAAGTAAGAACATCATTAGTACAGTAATTTATTTCCTGAACAATTTACAACTGAAAACTTGCTCCAGCATGTAAAAAATGCCACTGTAGTCTATGCATGAAGTCTTGCGCATTGAAATTGTAATTTCAAACGATGAAACTCAGCATAGCAGAAGTTCTGTTATCAGTCACTCATGACTGTACTACTGCAACACAGAGTAGTGCAAAATAAACACAATTACCGTATGTTCCAGTGTATAAGAAGCAGTTTTTTCCCAAAATTGTTTGTGGTGCGTCTTATATGTATATATTCTTTCTTTTTGGCAAACTCTAAGGGAACTCCTGTTGATGCTGATTAGGCTTTCTTTAGAACTATTATGACAGCTCAATGCAAGTAATGCATCATAAATGCAATAACGAATAGTCAACCTCCCAAAACTAGTTTCATAACAAAAAAAAAAGTCATGAAAACGAAAAGAAAAAAAGAACACTTAACTTTGTGAGTTCTCAAATCAGAGGCTGTGTGAGTCTCGTACGCGAAGGAGCACAGGAACCGGGCAGCAGGCCGTCATTTCGACATCAATGAAAAGATGATTCGCACGTGGTGGCAGTCTACAGACAATTTCCAGGCCATGAAGAGCGGCAAACAGCCTGACCTGGGCAAGAAGGCGTTATGGCCTGTGGGGTTTTCACACCCGTGCTCTTGGGACAAAGGAATGACAACACAGTAGAGCAAACAATCACAAGGGCATTTATTGCACCTTCATAGATCAATGCCTGCTAGCCGAGTCGCTACCCACAAAACATGCCGATGGGTGCGCAACAAATCTAGAAGTCCGACTCACCGCGACTGGATAACGAGCAAATATGTTCGCCCCATGCTGGATCCCAACGCCTGGTCGATTGCGTGTACGGTCACGCGAATGGTGGCACGCTTGAAGGCGGCCACACGAGACGGTCTCGCAGAAGCATGGGTCGGCGTTCGCCAGCGCGCCGCCCAAGCGGGCAAGCGTGTTCTCCCTTGCGCCCAAGTAACCCCGCTGCAGCGCAACACTCGTGCCATCTCTTGCACCGTGCTTCAACCACTCCGACCGCCGCGGGCGCCATGCCACGCGGCGAAGCCGCACTGCAGGAGATGGAGCTATGCGGGAAAACAAGATATCAGGGGACGCGTGAGAGTCACGCATGCCCACATCTCCCCAACCTTAAATCACTACATATTCCGGCGAAACATGTTACATGGTCTAACGTCAACCCGTGCTTCGCGAACAAGATGGTACATGCAACAGTGGCCGCGCCGAGGAAATGTCCACACGCTGTCCATAGCATGCGAGCCGACATTGTCCCTGGGTACACCGTTGGCGTCCGCCGGTCACAGCAGCAGCTTTGCAGACTCAACGGCACGATTCCAGGCCAGGACTCTGGAGACGACGATGCAGCAGTCGGTACGAGCAAGCGTCGCTCGCGCCGACGCGCCCTGCTGGCGAGCCGCGGTAGCTGTTGGTGATCGCCGGCTCTTTTCTCCGCCACCGAGGGTTGCGAGCTGGATACAGGCGGCCGCTGAAGTCGCTGTGCCGAACTCGCCACAGCATCACCATCGCCCGGGGTGGCTCGATCGTAGTCCGGGGCAACAGCACAGACGATGTGCAGGTGGCAGCAAACCACGGGTGACTCCACTCACGCTGCGTACACTCAACACACTCGGCAAACACTAAAGTAGTGCAAGGGAGAGGAATTCTGCATGCGCATCGCCCATGTGGTACGATGTTAAACTCGACTAGCAAAAGATCGGGCAGCTACTCAGATGCTAAGTTCATGTGAACGAAGCTCGCTTCCTTGAGTCGAACGAGAAATTTCAATTCGTGCGAGGCTAACTAGAATGAGGGAAGCAAAGTGCAACACCTCAACGCCACGGTCCACCAGGTTGTGTCCCTCCACGTGCGACAGGCAGCTCCGTAAAGCCTTAGGCCTAAAGTGTTGCTACCCTGGCAACAACCGGCATCCAAAGAGAACACCCAAAATGAGCGCAAAACAGGCAGCCGCGAGATGTCAGTTCAGTGAGGTGATCGTACCCTGCTCGGTGCACACAGCATCTGAGTTGACGGCGCCCACCGTCCCAGAAGGTGTCGGAGCGCCCGGTGCCAGGCCGCAATACCAGTCAGCCCGTAGTGGCACCCGTGGCCCGCGGCCACCCGGCTCCGAGAGCCGCGACTTCATCAGAGTCAAAGAGATAGAAGAAGCTATTTACATAAGAAATTTGGACCACCCATGAGGCTTCCATACTCACTCGCTGCAGGCTTGCCACTGCTCCGCGGGCGCTAAGCCTCGCTCTCCCAGGATGCAGACTACGTGGCTCTCGTACCGATGAATGTCATTAAAAGAAAACACTTGTGAAAAGGCTTAGCATGTTGACATGTTCAAACTCGGCAAACGCGCGACAAATGCCACTGCAAAATGCAACTAGTTGGCAACGCTTTTGTTATCGCGTAGCGTTTCACGTAATCAGTAGCGACGGCGATCCACTTATTCCCTCTAGTCATCGTCGGAAAAGGGCCAAGCAGGTCAAGGCTGATACGAAAGAACGGTTCAGAGGGAACTTCAATTGGATGGAGTCGTCTGACAGGTGGCAGGGGAGGTTTCTTACGGTGCTGACACAATTCGCAAGTTGTGACATAACGACGCACAGAGCGGTAGAGACCCGGCCAGAAGAACTGGCGTCGTACGCGGTCGTATGTACGCAAAACTCCGAGGTGTCCTACCATCGGTGCATTGTGAAGTTTGAGAATGACAGATCACAGATGACGAGGGAGTACAAGGAGCAACTCGGGGCTGTCAGGGTTGATATTGCAGCGGTAGAGGATGCTGTCAGGCAGCACGAACATGCGGCACGTGCCGTCGGTGCTGCCAGATTGCACTCCGGCGATGGACTGTAAAGATGCGTCGCGTTGTTGTTCAGTGCACATGTCAATCTTGTCAGTCAAAGCCGTCGCGCAGGTCAGTGGATCATGCGCAACACGATCGGGGGATCCACGGGGTGACGCGAGAGGCAGTGAGCATCCTTCTGCAGACGTCCAAACTTATAGTTGACAACAAATGAAAATTCCTGGAGCCGCAAAGCCCAGTGACCAAGCCGTCTTGTGGGGTCCTGGAAGGAAGACAGCCAGTAGAGGGCGTGGTGGTCTGTAACGACCAAAAACATGCGGCTGTACAAATATGGCCAGAACTTGGCGACAGCCCAAACTAATGCCAAGCACTCCTGCTCAGTGATGGAGTAATTTCTTTTTGCAGGTGACAGCAGGCGGCTGGTGTAAGCTATCACGCAATTGGCACCATTCTGCTGTTGGGCGAGAACAACGCCGATGCTGTGGCCGCTTGCGTCAGTGTGGACTTCGGTCGGAGCAGAGAGATCAAAGTGGGCAAGTATGGGAGGGGTGGCCAGAAACCCGATAAGAGTGGCGAACGCGTGAGCCTGCTCCGGATCCCATGAGAATGGTGTGTTTTTCTTTAGATCTGTCAAAGGCCTAGCAACATCAGCGAAATTTTTGACGAAACGGCGAAAGTAAGAACTCAGGCCGACGAAGCAGCACACGTCAGAAGCAGAACGTGGCACAGAGAAACTACGAACTTTTTCCAAATCTGGTTGCACACCGGATGTGTCAACGAGGTGTCCCAACACGGTAATCTGAAGGCGCCCTAAGTGACCTTTCGTGGAGTTCAGTTGGAGGCCTGCTTTTCGGAAGACTGCAAGAATTGCAGCGAGCCAGGTAAGGTGGCTGCCGAAGGTGGGAGAAAAAACGTCGTAAAGATAACTAAGACAGGTGGTCCATTTGTAACCTCGCAGAAGAGTCCATCATACGTTCAAATGTCGCAAGAGCATTGCATAGGCCAAAGGGCATGACATTGAACTGATATAAGCCATCCGGTGTGATGAAGGCCATCTTCTTGCGGTCCATTTCATCAACTGAAATCTGCCAGTAGCTGCATCGAAGATCGATGGACGAGAAGTATTAAGCTCCGTGCAATCAGTCCAAGGCGTCTTGGATGCGTGGTAGTGGGTAGACGTCTTTCCGTGTGATCTTGTTTAAGTGGCGATAATCGAAGAAAAAACGACAGGTACCATCATTCTTTTTCACAGTGATGACAGGCGAAGTCGAAGGGCTGGCTGATGGCTCGATGACACCTTTGCGGAGCATTTTGTCCACTTCTGATTGAGTGACTCGACGTTCAGCATGCATTGCCCAATAGGGACGCCAACGAATAGGATTCGTGTCTCCAGTGTTTATACGGTGGTGAATGACAGATGTTTGGCCTAAAGGCCTGTTGCCAAAATCAAAGATGTCACTGTGCGATTCAAGCAGGTGACACATGACCGTGGCCTGTGCAGAGGTGAGGGTAGGTGCAATCATTTTCATGAAGTCATCCGTTAAGGAACCAGAGCTGGGAGCTGCAATTGGCGCTAATAAGCCACTGTCGGCATTCAGACTCTCAATGTCAAATTCGGAACCACCAGAAACGCTGGCCAAGAACATGCTGGCCCGAATCACTTGAGGGCACAGGCTGAAATTCAGAAGTGGTAGAACGACGTCGTTATTAGTAACTGTGACCAGTGTATGCGGAACAGCAACGTTCCTGTTCAAAAACACGTCGATGATGGGGCGAAGCACATATTCACCGTCAGGAACCTGTGGAAGGGCGGTCGAAGTGATGTAAGTAACTGCCTCGGGTGACAGACGCACATCGTGAAGCGAGCACAAGTGCGGTGGGGCGGTGCTCGGAGCATCAGCGAGTTGAGGCAGTTCCAACTGAAGAATGCCGGTCGCGCAGTCGATGAGAGCAGAATGAGTGGATAAAAAGTCCAATCCAAGGTAAATGTCGTGAGGGCAGTTGTCGATCACAGCAAAAAGAACAGAAGTAGGGCGGCCTGCTATAATTAAACGCTCGGTACACATTCCAAGAACAACCAGCACGCCGCCGTTGGCCACACAAAGCACTCGGGCAGCTGCTGGGGTGTGGACCTTCTTTAAGCATCTACGTACGTTGGCACTCATCACAGATATGTGGGCTCCAGTGTCGACGAGTGCTTGGACAGGTGTGCCGTCTATTTTGACATCAATGACACTTCTTTTTGTGGGAGAAGTGTCATTGAGAAGTGTCAATGCAGCGCCACCTCTAAGGGCTGCATTTCTTAGTTTTCCGAAAGGGCGCGGCCAAACGTCACAGGGGACGAAAGGCATCATGTTTGCGGTGAACGAGACTGGTGTCTGCGCAATGATGGTGAGCGGCTGTACCACGTGTTCGTAGTAGAGTTGTCAGCGCTGTTAGACTTGGCGCTGGGTGAAACATTGCAGGCATTTCCATCAAAACGGCTCAGGTTGGTTGGCGTGCGAGGTGTTATCGGGTGACATGACCAATGTGGCGGCAGGTGAAACATATCTGCTGGTGTTCCGCAGTTCTCGACTCAGTCGGGTTGCGATAACGCGGAGGGAAGCGTCGGGGTGGAGCGAAAATAGTAGAAGGGCGTTCGTTAGCTCTGGGATGGGCGACAGCACACACAGAATGTAAACCTATGTTCAAGTTCCTGGCGAACGATGGCTTGTATGAGAGGAACTGAAAATGCGGTAGCATCAGGGCTGCGCGAACAGAAAGCTGCGGGCGCCATCGCATCCAGTTCACGTCTAATGATTTGCACCATGCTCTCTGATGATGACGCATGCTGCTGTGCGGGTTGATCTTCAAACGTCGACGTTGTGGCAGTATTGGGAAGTTTGGCGAATGGTTGCAAGACGCGTCGGCTTTTGACCTGCTCAAACTGTCGGCACTCTTTAATGATTGCATCAACTGTGGAGCAGCTTTTGCACATGAGCAGATTAAACGCGTCGTCAGCAAAGCCCTTAAGCATGTGCCTGACCTTCTCAGTTTGTCCTGTCGTGATCGGCCTTGCGACAAAGTGCCAGTACGTCCTGGATGTATCAAACATAGGACTCCATAAGGGATTGGGCACGGGAGGCCAGTTCCTGCTTTGCAGCAATTGTACGGCCGGCTGGTTTGCCACACAACTCTGTTAAATTCTCTTTGCATTGGTTCCAGCTGGTTAGCTCCTCTTCGTGGTTTTCGTACCACACCTTTGCCGTGCCTCTTGGGTAGAATAACAGGTTAGCTAGCATAAGCGTAGGGTCCCATCTGTTGATTCCACTCACACGTTCGTACATGGCCACCCACTCTTCAACATCGGCGGCATCGGTCCGGCAGAAAGTTCCAGGATCCTTGGGTTGCACAATGACAACCGAAGATGACAGCGACGTAGCATGCGATGGTGTCACAGGAGGTGGAAACGACGTTGATCCTGAGTGCTTCCCATCATTCATGGTGCGGACGGTGATGCGACATCCACTGCGAAGCTCCATTTCCAGCCATTGTACCCTGCACCTCCACCAATATGTTACGGGGATGTTGGGAGTATAGAAGATTACATTTACAATAAATATACAAAATGAGTCTGAGTAGTTAGGATGACTGACCACCAACGACCCGCAGCAGCCAGCATCTTGCGATCTTCTGCTTCCTCTCTCTCTTCTTTCATCCTTCCGTAACAATATGGGTGAAGTGCCACTGACATTCGATATTCCTATGGAAAGGAGTGTGGCACCGAAGGGTGCTAAGGTCATCACGATTAAAACTACAGGCCACAAAAAAGTGCATTTCGCGGTTGTGCTTCTGTGCTGCGCTGATGGGAGGAAGCTTCCACCCACAATAATTTTTAAAAGGAAGACCATGCCAAAAGAAGCCTTCCTGCCCAGCGTTGTCATAGAGACAAATGTGAAGGGCTGGATGGGCAGGTGACTCAGAGTTTTTTTGGAGCGGCCAGACAGCCTTTTTACTGTTAAGAGGGGCCTTCGGGTTGTGAATAGCATGCGAGCGCACATAACTGGGCTGACGCTCAAGTGTGTGATAACAAAAAACTGCATCCCTGCAGTAATCCCAGGAGCATGACTAAAATACTGCAGCCTCTGGATATTGCAGTGAACCGCAGTTTTAAAACTGTTTTGTGGCGCCTGCGGGAGGCATGGATGACTGAAAGAGAGCACCGCCACACAGCAACAGGGTGCATGAGGCACGCTTCATTCAGCGAAGTAGGTCTGCGTTGCCTGGAGTGCGGTTACGGAGGCTACAGTGACTGCAAGGTTCCCTAAGGCAGGCTTACTAGCTTCGTCAGCACCCAAGCTCGACAAAAGCAGCTTTTTGAGAGTGCGTTGGAAGAAGACTTTGAAGGCTTCAAGTGGTTGTGCATTTTTTTCCCCACAAATTTGGCGTTTCATGATTCTTCTTACAGAGACTAGTACTCAGAGATGTTAATTGATAAGTGCAGCATATCACAAGATTTGTGCAACCACACTTTGTGAAGTTTCTTCGCAACTAGTGCGGGAATATAAGTGTGTCTTACACACGGTGCATCTCGTATACCATATTTACTCAAATAATGATCACACTTTCTTGTCCAAAAAATTGACGCAAATTCAGGGGTGCAATCATTACGTGAGGTAAATTTTCTGCAAAACAAAAAAAATAATTTTTCATCCCGCATTTGCTGCGGGATGACAACAGGTCAACAAGCAGGCGGCTGCCGCTGAACAGTGCGGGACACCCCAAAAAAATGGCGGCCAGCAGAGCAAGCCGAACGCGCTGAACGCGAGTTTTTTCCTAGTACATCACGAGCATTGAAACAGGTTCTTCCGTATCAGTAATGAATGATATGGTAAATATCGGCAAGCTTGCAACAATAATGTAGCCATGTCCACTTAGAGGGGAAAGAAACAGAGGTGGGCACACTTAACTGCCAGTGACATAGAAACACATGACGGGCATGCTGCGAAACTGCGTTTGTCTTCATTACTATCCTAATATGGCACGTTTCTGCTTAGGGCGGGTGAATATCTTAGCTGTGTTACAAGCGTCGGCGTATGAATAGGGTACACCGCTAATGTATCAGTGTAAACGTGGCCACTATTGCTGTTGCTCGCGATTTGTTGCGTGCCCACGAGTGCAGATGAGACGAATCGAAAGGCGCCTTTTTTTGTTGTTCTTGACCAAAACCATTGTGAAGCCAAGGTAGGTTTGGTTGTAGCTTTCTTTTTTTTCATGTAAGTGCAGAAAGTGATGAAAGGAATGAAATGGAGCATCTGCTTAAGAATGTTTGGTGTGTGCAGACCGCTTGGTATGTCTTCAATAGTCGTTTGCATGCCATTCGACAGATGGTAAGTGCGATCATCATTAGCTAGACTTGGCACACAACATATCACTGCGACGAGTTTGGGGTGCGATTATTACACGGGGAAGAAAAAAGTAGAATTTTGACAACAAAATTCAGGGGTGCCATCATTATGCGAGTAAATACGGTACTAATTTTTACTTAGAAACTCACGAACAGTGGGGGGTGCGTCTTATATAATGATGCGTCTTATATACCAGAAAATATGGTACAAGGGAGGTTACGATAGACAAGCTTTACAGAGGAAGGAAAACGCTTAATTTACCTGACCAATTTAACACATGCGCTTTCGATTCCCAATTTTGTGAGATAAAAGTTCTTGGTCCTTATAATCATAGAGAAGGGCCTCATAATTACATATATAGAGAGTACAATTTCTTCTCAACACAATGTTTCTGACACTTGAGAAAACCAGCAAAAAAATTGAGATGCAAATATGACAGAAAGAAGACACCACAAAGCTGGACTAGCAACTGACATATTTGAAAATACGGATCAACCCTTGAACATCAAACCGCCAATGCCTGCGCAACGCTCTTAACAAGGCACAAATTCTTTAAATTGATGAGCACACTATTTTGCCCTAACTATGTACCACATCTTTAAATTCAGCTTTTAGAAAAGCTATCTCTTTATCACAGAGTGAGGTAGAAGAAACACTTGGGCATTTTCCTTCCTCTTGAATACTGATACGAAACGCCTCAAGTACTGTATTTCTCTTTTGGCTTTTTGTCCTGCCCCTGCCAAGAATCTTCACATATTCAAAAAGTGGTGCACAGTCACGCTGACAACAGCGACGACAATCAAAATCCAGGTGACCAGCTCCTTGAGAATTGGTCAATTCACAATGCTTGCGCACCTAGTCACTGATGCATTGGCCTATTTGGTCAATACAGGCCTTACCACATTTCAACGGAATTTTGTAGATAACATGTGTCGGGCACTTAACGTATTTGTTCACATGCTTGGTTTTCAATTTTTTCGCTGGCTTTCTCAAGTGTCATCATGAACCAACTGGCCCAGCAAGCAGCACTTCTACAATGTTCCTTCTCTGCTCAGTGGTGCCATTAGTCTATTCTCTGCCTATTGTGCCCTTCTTACCGTTTTCTCGATACATGTTGGTAGTAGCCTTTCAAGGTTGGTGTCTGACAAAGGTGCAGTGACCGGATGAAAGAGATGCGTTAACAACTACTGCTTTCCTGTTAGTCGTATAAGGTTGGCAGAGGTGCCCATGCCTTTGCAAGCTTTTTCTTGGGAGTAATTCATGGTCATGAACCTCATAGTTCATATATGACTGGCATCTGTGAGCTTTTACCCTGGCTATGATGTAATTTGGCAAAAGAGCTGCAGGAGAGAGTGAGCAATCATTTTTTTTGCGAGATTGTGTACTCCCTGCTGCATGCAGCAAAATGTTTGGCTTGCATGTTCATGGCAGCACTCTCTACATATTGTGAACATTATTTTACTGTGTTCACAAAAGTGTTGCGACGCTTCTTGCACCATGTAATGCCCAAATACAGTTTCACATCAAGGAAAATTAGTACTCGTTCACCATAAAGAGTATGTTTGTGCAAGAAAGAGACAACACCCACCATGGTTGATTAATGGCTTTGGCATTGCACTGCTAAGCACGAGGTCGTGTGATCAAATTGCGACCACGACAGCCACATTTTCATCATCATCATCATCAGCCTGGGTACGCCCACTGCAGGGCAAAGGCCTCTCCAATACTTCTCCAACTACCCCGATCATCTGCTACTTCTGGCCATGTCGTCCCTGCAAACTTCTTAATTTCATCTGCCCACCTAACTTTCTGCCGCCCCCTGCTACGCTTCCCTCCCTTGGAATCCAGTCCGTAACGCTTAATGACCATCGGTTATCTTCCCTCCTCATTACATGTCCTGCCCATGCCCATTTCTTTTTCTTGATTTCAACTAAGATGTCATTAACTCGCATTTGTTCCCTCACCCAATCTGCTCTTTTCTTATCCCTTAACGTTACACCCATCATTCTTTTTTCCATAGGTCGTTGCGTCATCCTCAATTTAAGTAGAACCCTTTTCGTAAGCATCCAGGTTTCTGCCCTGTATGTGCGTACTGGTAAAACACAGGTATTATACACTTTTTTCTTGAGGGATAATGGCAACCTGCTGTTCATAATCTGAGAATGAAATATATCTATAGCTGCTCCACAGCCACTGTAGTCCTCCATAAAGAAAGCAACAAAATCCCAATAAAGAAAGGCATCAGGCAGGGAGATACGATCTCTCCAATGCTATTCACAGCGTGTTTACAGGAGGTATTCAGAGACCTGGATTGGGAAGAATTTGGGATTGGAGTTAATGGAGAATACCTTAGTAACTTGCAATTTGCTGATGATATTGCCTTGCTTAGTAACTCAGGGGACCAATTGCAATGCATGCGCACTGACCTGGAGAGGCAAAGCAGAAGGGTGGGTCTAAAAATTAATCTGCAGAAAAGTAAAGTAATGTTTAACAGTCTTGGACGAACCCGCCGTGGTTGCTCAGTGGCTATGGTGTTAGGCTGCTGAGCACGAGGTCGCGGGATCGAATCCCGGCCACGGCGGCCACATTTCGATGGGGGCGAAATGCGAAAACACCCTTGTACTTAGATTTAGGTGCACGTTAAAGAACCCCAGGTGGTCGAAATTTCCGGAGTCCTCCACTACGGCGTGCCTCATAATCAGAAAGTGGTTTTGGCACGTTAAACCCCATAATTTAATTTTAAGTCTTGGACGAGAACAGCAGTTTACGATAGGTAGCGAGACGCTGGAAGTGGTAAGGGAATACATCTACTTAGGGCAGGTAGTGACCGCGGATCCGGATCATGAGAGTGAAATAATCAGAAGAATAAGAATGGGCTGGGGTGTGTTTGGCCACATTTTGATGGGGGTGAAATGCAAAAAGGTCCATATACCATGCATTGGATGCACAGTAAACAACCCCAGGTGGTCTGCATCCCCCACTACGGTGTGCCTCATAGTCAAATTGTGGTTTTGGCACATCCTGGAAAATTGCTCAAGTTCTTCCTTTATTCAAGGCCGGTGACAAACCCGTCTTATCTAATTATCGACCAATTTCTATAACCTCTCATTCGTGTAAAATGTTAGAGCATATTATTTACAAACACATTATGGATTACCTTGAGTCACCTAAATTACTAATGTCCAGCACGGCTTCAGACGTGGTTTCAGCACATTAACACAGCTAAGTGAATTTACACACGACATTTTTATTAACCTCGACACGGGCAACTAAATTGACGCAGTTTTCATTGACTTTTCAAAGGCTTTTGATACAGTGATTCATTCGAAATTAATGTATAAACTTGACGCCATCCTTAATCCTACATTCTCAGCTGGATTTCCAGTTTTCTTTCCGATCGATCTCAGTTTGTGTCCTTTAACAGAGCTAAGGTGCCTTCAGGAGTACCACAAGGTTCCGTGCTGGGTCTGTTGCTTTTCTTGATCTTTATAAATGATTTGCCTCATCACGTAACCTCAAATATATGTTTGTATGCTGATGACTGTGTATTGTATCATAAAATTTCCTCCTTTCATGACCATTTACACCTTCAAAAATCATTTTCTAATTTTAGCTCTTGGTGGGATACCTGGCAAATGACAATTAACATCCGTAAAACCGTTGTTATGACTTTCACTAATAAAACGACCCCTTCCGCTTTTACTTACAAAGTTAATAATACTCCAATTCAGAGTTGGTGACTATAAATACCTTGGTCTTGTTTTCACACCCAGTATGTCTTGGTCGAAGCACATAGATTTAATAACCTCATAAGCCCTGAAAAAGTTAGGCTATCTGCGCTGCACATTGACCACAGCCCCAAGGGATACTAAACTACTGATGTATAAATCACTAATCCGGCCTATACTCGATTATGATTCTCCCGTCTGGAATCCACACAAACAGTGCCACATTAATCAAATTGGGGCCATCCAAAAGAAAGCAATCCGCTTCATATGCCGTAGGTACGTAGGGATTTATATGCCATAGGGATTTTTCACCGTATACAGCGTTTTCATCCCAAGGCTTACAACCCCTCTCAGATCGCCGACGCACGGAATCACTGAAGTTTTTGCATTGCATTATTAACTCTTTTTGCCGTATATCTTCGGGTAACTACCAAACTCCTGCAAAACCATCTAATACTGGAAGTCACCATCACCTAAACATTGCACCTTATTTCGCCCGTATGGACTCATTTAAATACAGTTTATTTTCCCATGTAATCGAGTACTGGAATTCTTTGCCTGGTTCTACTCGTTCTCTTCCTTTAAACTTATTCTTGGCGGCCATTGAATAGTTTTGGCTTGTGTTTGTTTGTATTGTTTGTATTGCCTGTATTACTTACTATTTTCATTTCTCTGCCTTTCACACCCACTCCTGCAATAGCCCGATCAGGCTGCAGTATGTACAAATAAAATAAAAAATATAAGACTCCAAAATTTAATTTAAGTAAATAAAACAACGAAACATTTTTGTGCGATAAACCCCACAATTTAGAACTTGGCATGCAATGAAATCCATTCCATTTTATTTACCCTAAAGGCCCATTGGGCATTACATAGGGAAGGGTGGAGGCATGTTTCGTACAATGAACACTAAAATTTACATACACACTACAAAGAATATAGCGGTGCTAATAACACTTGCATAAATGCTTTTGCATAAAGAAGTATAATAGAGTTCATCCACAAAAGCGGGAATACGAAAAAGAACTTTATTTAGAGAAAGCAGTACAGCAATTTCGACATGCAGATACTGGAGCATGGGATGATTTATTTGATACATCATAAAAAAAACTGAAGAACACCGTAATGAAAGTTAGAAGACATGCCATTTGCAGGTGTCAAAACTACCGAACATCCTTGTGGTTATGTCAATGGCTTTTGGTAAGCAATAAGAATTGAATTAGTGCTTCTGAAAATTTATCAGCATTTCCTTCTTCAGCTACTGATCTTGGCAACTAGTTCCACTCCTGGATTGCCAAATGCAGAAATGAAAAACGAAGTAGGTCGGTGCGGGCCAATGGTCGACGAACCTTAAAAGAGAGTGGTCCAAGCGTGGAAACGTTGCAGCTGGTGTCATTATTGATGTAGTGTAAGGTGTAAGGTTGTGATATATCTTCTGAAAAAATACTGAATGAGACGCCTTCCTTCTTCTTTCTAGTGTTGCAAGGTCAAGGCTGTGTTTAATTTTAGGTACACTTGAATAGCGAGAGTAATCGGACATGATGCACCTAGCAGCTTTGTTTTGTAGTGATTCAAGCCTCTGGATGAAGTTTCCAAATAACGGAACAATATTCAAGTTTGGATCGAACTATTGAGTTGTACACAAGAAGTTTTGTGTCCTTGCTAGCTTGTCAAAATGAGCATTGGAGGAAGCCAAGAGTCCGATTTGATTTTCCCAATAGCCTGTCAATGTGTATGTTCCAAGTCGGGTTAGAAGTTATATGAACACCTAAATATTTAAATGACTCAACTGGTTCAATTACCTCATTATTGGTTGTGACATGGTTGTGCCGGAACGAAATCTGTGCAGAAATGTGTCCCTCCTCCAGCGAATGAAGTCCATCTACAGGCAGAAAGGTGGCTTCACGGCCATGTACCGTGGTCTTGCTCCTGGCTCCATCCGAAGCTTCCTCGCCAATGGGACCAGCATGATTGTGATGAGCTACGCGCAGCGGAAGGTCACCGAACTGGGCCTTCGGGATTGACACATTTGCAAACTGCTACACCAGACTGCATTTCTTTGCACAGTGTGCTTCACTGCAAATCCTTACAGCATTTTACACTGTTAAGTGTCGGGTCATTTTTTGGGTATGCTGGTTTACGAGAGCTGTGCCTTTTTTTTTTGTGTCTGGACTTTCTTGTTCAGCTTAGAGCAGTGGACGTTTTCTATGCTTTAGTCATGTGCACAATCAACGGACCAATTTTTTCAATGGTGCTTTGGTATTTTTTCTTGCATATCCATTTGGCAGATTCTGCAGAGAGGTGCCTTGTTTTCTATGCTTTCTCTGTAGCTGTGCACTTTTTGGCAGCTGTTGTTTACCATGTGTTTTATGCATACATGTCTAAGGGAGCCCACAGTGCCTGGCCAGACTGAAAGGCCATTCTTTTACAGATGGGCAATGCTTTGCAAAGTTAGGGATTCACATTTTCTGGTCATCCTGTATGTTTCCAAGTGTTTCTGCTCGGTGTGTCTTAAACATTGAGAACAGTGGTGCTTTTGTGTTGCTCTTATGTTCGCATGGGCGGTTAACGCTGACATGGTCAAAGTAAGGCAAGCACTCGCCTGAGTACAAGGGTGAAAAGAAAATGCATGTATAGCTGATGTTTATGCACAATCTTCCAAAAACTGGTTGAGGGGGAGTCGCAAGTTTTCGAAATAAAGCGAGCGCTTGCCTAAATACAGTGGTACCTCAGTTCATGAACACTTCACAAGAATTCCATTCATGAACAGTAGCATTGGCAAAATTTCACCCCAGTTCACAAACTGCTCCTAGGATGATGAACAGGAACCCGCAGGTATGATCACTAGAAAATTGATTAATCTGCCACTACCGCCTTGCGACACCATCCCTGTTGTACGTATTTAGTTGAATTGAGTTTTGCAGTGTAGACCGCTTATAATGTAAGTCGTGGCAGTTGTAAAAATCCGCGCTATAAGCAGTACCGTGTTATAACCAAAGCATGATTTTTATCGGCTTTTGCTATGCCAAACGGACCACCCACTTTTCAGACACAATTTATTACATATTTCACTCGCACACACATGCAACACAATCACAGCACAGCACAGAAACCACGTTATCCTGACAAATGTGGCATGACCGGAAGAAAGCTGTTATTTTCGTCTGGAGATTTTTTTTAAGTGCTTCGAACAATTTCGCCCTCCACAAGGCTTAAGCACCGAAGTGCTTTCTCACGCAAAGTGTTCTTTGCGCAGTACATCTTCACTTTGCTGAGGTATTCCAAAGAGTCTTTGCACGGGACATCTGGGTCTGGCGTCAGGTCGACATCGTCGTCTGACTTGTCTTTGGTTGCAAGCTCTGCACTACCGCGCACCGCTGCGACGATCGCATCATCCTTGCTCACTTCCTCCCAGACAGGAAGCTCCGACTCACCGGCATCGACATATTCTTGGAAGGTGTCTGTGGCGGAAACGTGCTTTCAATGAGGTCGGACCACATGTCGTCCGTGTTGACTGTCTCATCGGCAACAATGTCGCTTGGCTCATCAGCATCAAGAGCCTCTGCATTGCGCATAAAGCCTGCTTTGTTGAAGCACTTGCTTATTGTAGTGGCTTTTACCTGCTACTATGAAGCGGCAGCCATATCAATCGCACCCCTTAAATTCACTTTAAGAGGCTGCTGTTGCTGCATGTTTAGCAAACGCATCTGCTCTTTTGCAGATGCGTTTTTGTAAAGTGCCTTTACGGTTGCCATGACACCCTGGTTGAGCGGCTGACATTTTGGAGTCGTGTTGGCAGGCAGGAACTTTAACTTGACTGCAGTCAACTTTGGCTTGTCGGCTGTGATTGAAATAATCGGAAGAATAAGAATGGGCTAGGGTGCGTTTGGCAGGCATTCTCAGATCATGAACAGCTGGTTACCATTATCCCTGAAGAGAAAAGGCATGGACAGGGCATGTAATGAGGAGGGAAGATAACCGATGGCCATTAAACGTTACGTACTAGACTCCAAGGGAAGGGAAGCATAGCAGGGGGCAGCAGGAAGTTAGGGGGATGGATGAGATTAAGAAGTTTGCAGGGACAACATGGCCACAATTAGCACATGACCGGGCTAGTTGAAGTATGAGAGAGGCCTTTGGCCTGCAGTGGGCGTAGCCAGGCTGATGGTGGTGGTGATGATGATGTGGGCTATGAAATTGTCGAGAATGAGCACGGCCTGTCACTTCTGTGCCACCATGTCCTCATCAAACTTGCAAAGCCAGCATGTGAACATGTCTTGCGTCATTTCCGCCTTTTTGTTGGATTTGTATGTCACTGGCAGGCACTCTCGCTTTTTAAAGCAACGTGGCCTCGCTGATTTTCCAATGATAAACAGGCAGTGCTTGTCGCTTCCATCCATGTTAGTACAGAACAATACAGTTATGCGCTTTTTTGAGGCCTTGCGGCTAGAGCAGGCTTCACCTCTCAGTGCTAGAGTGCGGTTGGGCAGAAGGTTATAAAGTATGCCAGCTTCGTCAACATTGTATATGTCTCCGTCTGTATATGTGGACAGCATGGTTTCCAAATTTAAGCGAAGCCAGACTTCGATGGACTATTTGTTGACATCACCGCTTTCACCGCGCACCACTTTGCAGCTGATGCCATGGTGACCCTTAAATCGCTGGATCCATCCATTAAGTGGGTTGAAGTCGTCGTGGCCTAAAAGAGCACCAAGTGATTGGGTTTTTGTTGGAGCATGGGGCCACTCACTGGTACTTTCTGAGCCCTAACTTCACGAAACCATCTGAAGAGCGCTGCGTCCACGTCTTCGTACTTCGACGTATGTATTCTCTTCCGTGACAGGGAAGACAAATCTTGCTGCAGTTGCTGCTGCAATTTGTTCTTGTATATGGTCGACACGGTTGTGTCGGAAACGCCCTATTTGGCCGCCACCGACGCCTTCTTCAGCCCACTTTCTATGTCCCTTATAATGCATTCCTTCATCTCCAGCGATAAGGCATGCCTCTTTCTCACACCGCTTGAAGACGCCGCCGACGCCATTGTGAGAAAAGCCCGACAACACAAGTGCACAGAGGACAACTACGACACGACGAGATAACGACGTGCACACACGAAGTGCAACGAAGAGACCGAAAAAAAAAAAGGAGTGCGCTGTCGCCGCTATCGCTTCTACCCTGCGCTCCGTGCAGTGTGCACCCTGATTGGACGCTGCTGTAGTGGCGAGAACACTCGCCACCCTTCCTTTAAAGTCTCCCTCCCTTCTACTTTTTATTTCGCTTTTCGCTTAATCGGCTTACAAGGTACCTTGAGGAGAACCAGGTCTACCCCCACACTATGATTGGTTTTAGGGCCGGGCTGTCGACTCAAGACGCAATGAAGCTCATCAAGCATCAGGTCATTGATGGAGATGGGAGGGGCGTTAAGGCCATCCTAGGGCTGGACCTGGAGAAGGCTTTTGACAACGTTCGGCACTCTTATATTCTTAAGTCCATTTCGGATCTTGGCCTCGGCGCGCGCTTTCATGACTATGTCAGGTCCTTCCTGTCAGGCAGGAAGGCTACCTTGAAGGTTGCGGAGCTGGAGTTAAAGATGTTCAATCTTGGAGACAGGGGCACTCCTCAAGGGGCCGTCATCTCGCTCACATTGTTCAATCTGGCCATGGTCGGATTGACCAAGAAGCTCTTGGAGATTGAGGGGATTAGGCACACCATGTATGCAGATGACGTGACCATATGGTGTCCCGGTGGTAGTGAGGGCTATATCGAAAGTGTTCTGCAGGAGGCAGTAGATGTAATTGAGAATTATTTGGACCCGATGGGGTTAAAGTGCTCCCCCTCCAAGTCGGAGCTGTTGCTGTACAGTCCCACTAGAAGGGGACGCAAGCCAAGGGGATGGATCCCCGTGGACCAGCTGAGCATTCAGCTTCGTACAAGAAATGGTGATCTCATACCTAGGGTTGATAAGATTAGGGTTCTGGGGATGATTATTGAGTCGAACGGCGCCAACACGCTGACGATCCAGAAGATCATTGCCAAGACAGAAAATGCGGTACGCCTAATGAAGAGGGTGGCCAACAGGCAGACGGGGTTCAAGGAGGACAGTCTCATTAGACTTATGCACGCATTTGTATGGTGTCACTTTACTTATGTGGCGGCCATGCACAAGTGGAAACCATCGGAGAAGGAGAAGCTTGACACGCAGATTAGGAAGATCACGAAGAAAGTGTTGGGAGTGCCAATGTGCACCAGCACCGACCGACTTCTCCAGCTGGGAATTCATAATACCTTGGATGAGATAGCTGAGGCTCAGGAGAGGACGCAGATGGTGCGTCTCTCTACGACTAGCACGGGTCGGCAGATTCCGAGAGAGTTAGGTGTTCCTCGGAAGAAGATTTCGCAGCTTCATGTCGGTATTCCCGTGAACGTTCGTAATCGGTATCACGTCAAGCCTGTTCCTAGGAACATGCATCCGGAGCGAAATGTTGGTAGAAGAAAGGCAAGGGGAGCTTGCCTACTGAGACTCATTTGTGATGCGAATCAGAAGGTTGGCTTCGTCGATGCTTCTTTTAATGAGGAGAGAAAGGTGTTTACCATAGTTGTCGTGGACAATGAGGGCAGTCTCGTTAACGCTGCTACCGTTGGAACTGATAGGCCAGAGGTCGCGGAGCAAGCGGCTATTGCGCTCGCCCTGGTTGACAGGCGCAGGCCTTTTGTATATAGTGATCCAAAGTCGGCTGTTAGGGCCTTCGAGAAGGGCTTGGTGGCTAAGGTTGCTTTTAAAATTATGCAGACATGTGAAATCTCTCAACACTACTTATGTTGGTTCCCTGCTCACCTTTGGATGATCGAGGGAGCCCCTCCGAATCTCAATGAGTCCGCTCATGAGGCAGCGCGAGATCTTGCCCTCCGCTCTGCCCAGCGCAACGGCGTGGCGGAACTCCCCGAGAATAGACTCCCCTTCCACATACAATGAAATCGCGAAGTATTACCTTCTTAATCGCAGGGTTTACAGTTTGCCGCATCCTAAACTAAACAGGGCTCGGGCACTTACATTACGCTTACTACAGACTGGTACTTATCCTTGCTCACGGAGACTGAACATGTTTTATCCAGAGACGTATACAGAGCCTTATTGCCAAGATTGTGGTGCTTTAGCCACGCTCGAATACATGCTCTGGTCTTGTGAAAGAATTGATGACTCGGCGATCAAGGATGCGTCCAGGTGGGAGGCTGCACTTCGCAGCCCGGACCTAGATGAACAATTCTGGGCTGTCCAGCAGGCTCACGATGTGGCCGTGAGGCTTGGCCTTCCGGTCTCGACGTGGGAGCGGCCCGCTTAGTGATTATCACTACTTGCAGGACCAAATAAAGTTTTCCTTCCTTCCTTCCTTCCTTCCTTCCTTCCACGCGGGCTCCCACGCTCCCCCTTCTCTGCGTTTGTACGCCCGGCAACTGTGAGGCCTTGCGGGCTGTGCTCAATGCCTCCGTGAAAAGGCTGTGCTCCGTGTGCCAATTTCATGGTCGCACGCCTAAAGGAACCGCGATATAACCGGTATTCTGCTTTGGACACCTGTGCAATAAACGGTCCGCCTATACATTGAGTTCTATGGGAGATATATCGGTGGTGAAAAAACCTACGCTATAACCGGTCCCGGCTAAATGCGGTTACGTTAGAAGTGGTCTGCATTGTATTTAGCACAGCATAGTTGGGTAGCTTAGGCATGCCACATAGTGTCAGGCTCACACAGCTTGCTTTTGCAATGCATTGATTATGCGATTTATTTATTGGTCACCATAAACACGTTTACTATGAATAACTTCAAACAGTACAGTGCTTTACTGTACAGTATACATGGTCCCAGATTTCCAGCTCAAAATAATTTTTTTTCCATAGGGTCTGAACAGATTAACCATGTTTCCTTTGTTTTGTGTGGGCAAATCTACTTCAGTTCACAACGAAATAGTTTGCGGCCAGAGTTGTGGAATGAACTAAGCTCGTGAGCCAATATACCTCCGTACCAATTTTGTGTACATTTGTGAACCAGAGTCATAGTGGGTTCAAAACATCAATGCAGTCGACTTCCGTTAATTCGACCCTGACCGGAGCGATGAAATTGATTGAATTATCTAGTGGGTGGCATTAAAAGACGGAGAAAAACACACCAAACACACCATTGATGTCATTCGGCAGCCTTTGCATGACTCTAACATGCCCCCGAATCAAATGCATGCCCACTTCCTTTGTGTCTAAAGTAGACAACTAATGTAGAGATAACATCGAAGCTCCTGAACAAAGTAGAAATCTAACGTGCAGCTAATTTTTAGCAAGAAAAATGGGCAGGGGTCTAATATGTGTTGCACAGTAATGGCTTATTTCCTAAAGTCAGCTTTTCCGCACGATTTTTCATGTTAGCTTCGCCGCAGTACAGCCGTGTTTCGCGGCAAGGCATACAAACTCCGCGAACGCGCATTTTGGCTCGATTTTCTTTGAAAGAAGGAGCATGTGTTAGAATCGGGTAAATACCATACTCGGACATTGTGAGCTACCATTTTTGCTTGAAAATTTTCCTAGGGCGGTCCTAAAATAGTTGCCCTTGAAGGGAAGTGTTCAACACTTGTGTTGAACACATTCACTGTCCCGTAAGCTGTGCCGAGACAGATGCTGCCAGTAGAAGGGTCACTATTGTGGTCAGCTAGGGGTAAATCATGCTGACTGGTCAAGTTCAAATTATCCAGCCAAGGCCAATTTTAGGATCGTAATAATGGAAATTAGGGGTCCATAGAAGTGCATTGGCATTGACCAGGGCCTTCGGTTGGGATCGAATTAATAGTCGAATTAATGCAAGTATACTGTATGGTTTTTTTTGTTCTAGTACTTAGATGAGTTGTCCTTGCATGTCGATCATGTCCTACCATTGGCTGATGGATGCACATGCTTCAACTGAAGTACATGAGATTCCAAGTACACTGTTCATATGCACAGTGTTCATGTGACTAGTTTCCGTGTAACATAACGATCGTTAGGTTACATGTAAGGCGAATCGTCCATGGTGACGGGCGAAAGTAAATCGTCCCTGTGATGCATTTAAACTTGTGAAACACTTGGCAACTGGAGATGTTTTCCACTGCTGATACTATTACATCGCATTCTGGAATTTTAGTATCTTGTACATTTCTTTTTTCATATAGTATGTATGTAATGTTGCAGCATACGAACACTGCTCAATTTTGAAACCTTCCTTATAGTACAAGCTTTTTAATACTTGTTGTGTTCTGAGCGCTCGATTTGTTAAATTCATTATTACTCACGTACAAGTGAGTGTCTTAATGTTCTGTACAGCTTGTTATTTTCATTTTGCATGGCATTTAAAGATTATTTAGGCTAACTGTGATGTTGAAAGGTTGCATTGTCAAGCTTACTGAGGTTACCTTGAACTTGTTACATTTTATTTTTATGCTGTAGGGCAATTTGTGCAATTTCATTCTCTAGAGAAGTTGTATATGAAGATTTAATAATTGAACAGTTATAACTTGTTGCGTGTGTGTGTGGGGGGGGGGGGGAGAGGAAGTGACCACAGAAACTGAGGCATCCTGTCTGCAAAACATGTGATGCATGTTTGTAAATATGCATGACATTTTTTTTCTTCTGGGTAGAGAATTTGAATGCCTCTGAACTCAAATGGAAAAGTGCTAAACTGCATGAAACCGTTGACTGGCGACAGTAATCCAAACCCTGTTGCATAACTAAACATTATGGAAATGTCATCATTGCCTGATGCTGTCTATGAGTGTATGGTGTACATGCTTAAAAATGCAGGCATGTAAAACACTCTGGTTGTCGTAAACCTCTGCACTCTGTATTTGCATGAAACTTGTTTCTGAAAAATATGGGTCCGAGAATTGTCTGCGTGTGACAACCTGATATGAAACCAAAGCCTCGTTCGTGGCCTTGGCAACAGCCTACCATCAGAGCCATGAGACACAGTGCCATTGCCATCACAAGGTGGTGGCATAGCATGTTTTCTTGAAGTGATACTGGAAGGTTGCTGTGGGCTCATTTTTGTGCTCGACTACGACCATTTTCAGAGGCACTATCACTATCGCGAGATTTTGCACAACTCTGCACCAGATGCGTAGGTATATACATTCACCAGCGTTTCTGGCTCTGTGCCAGGCTCGCGATGTGTGCAGAGTGCCAGGAATGCTCCCGGCGCATATTTCGACAAGTCCAATGCAGAGTTGATGCAAAGTGGTGATCCTCATTAGGTGAGGTGTAAACTCATAAAGGCACATGGGACGTGGCGTCTGCTTGGCATTTTCGCTTCAACAGATGACGGTTCTGTCGCATGTTTCTGCATTCGTGGGGGTAGGTAGTGCTTGCTCTCTGTGCACCTTCATCGCAAGGTATTGCCCACACTGCTAATTTCTAAGCCTGTGATGGTCACATCATTGACTGACCATGAAATCTGAGCATAGGCAGTCTTTTAAAATAATGTTTTAGCCAAATCAGTCGAACACATGAATTGAATGACGAGTCGCACTTTCTTGTTCTCAAGTGAATTCTGTTCATGCCCATGACAATAATTTCTTTTTTATTTATTTCATCTCAATTTCACTTAGCTGATTCTAACGTGAATCGTTTAGTAGTGGATACACTATATATATAGGCGGACAAGCGGTTCCAATCGAAGCTTTTTCTTGGCATGAATGTCTTGGAGCACTATTTAGGCGAGCACCTTGTGTGGTATAGCAACATTAATTTGATGTTCAACGCAAGGTGAGCTAGGTGAACTCGGAGCATTGAAAATATCTAGACTGCAATTTTTCTGTTATATTTTGTGAAAGGAGCCCGAGGAGTTAAGGGGATGGGGTTTTGTGACCTTTAACAGCGTCTGCTTGGAGCTCGAACCAGGTTAACCATCGGAGAGGGTTCGGCAGAAAAGACAAGGTGATGTAGAAAAAGGTAACAGAAGTTAAGTACATCATTATGGGTGAACAGTGCGCTCCAAGACAAAAAAATATAGAAATGTTCAGCGTATGTGCACGTGCATGCAAGGGCAGAGAAGGTACGACTACATGTGGTAGTTTGCTGGCATTCTTATACCCTCCACAATCTGGGCAACCTCCTCCTCTCTTGCTCCCTAGTAGAGGGCCTTGTTGGGACGCATCAGGTCAACCCACACAGAGGCTCATGGGAGGGAAACCACTCCTTGTCATAGAGGGATTGCATGTTGGACAGAGGGGAGTGAGATTTGCACATTCCGTGCATCGCACGCACCCGATGGACAAGTCTTTTCATGTTGACGAGCGTGATGATTAGGCACGCCATGTCCCAGGCATTTGGCATCTGTTCCATTCATTGCCACACAAAGTGAACTGTAACAGAGGCAAGAAACGCTAGCCTAACGACCACGAACCTGCAGCGTTTTCCTTATAAAGAGACGTCGAAAGCATATTAAGGCAGACTCGAGCATGGGGGGAAGCCAATTGCCGTCGGTGAACAGTTCTAGCATATGCATCACATTCCACATTTCACACAAATGTTGCCAATCCCAGGAAAATGGGGGGAAGGGGGGAGATGAAAATACAAGACGAGCAAAATGAGAACAAGGTGAAAATGGGAGGCAACGTTTCGACAAGTGGACTTGTCTTTTTAAAGGAGACATATGGTTTCCTCGGCACAGTATACATAGGTAGGGTTCTTGTAAAGGAGAGAGGGGGTAAGGCGGGTGGTTGTGGCGATGAGCGAAGGGTGTGTTAGCTGCGAGGGTGTAGAATTGAAAACAAAGGAGTGCTGTGCACAAGGCCAGTGACACGGCCTCTGTCAGCCACGTTTCAATGGCCGTGTGTCAGCCGGCGTGCACAGCACTCCTCTATTGTCTGCTTCACTGGTGGTCATGGGCTATCGTGTCTCTGAAAGATAATAGAAGCGGCAGAAACCAGTGCTGCTGGAAAAAAAAAACAATATATATATATATATATATATATATATATTTATATTTATATATATATATATATATATATAATATAATACTGAAATAGAATAAATAAACAAAAAATAAGAAAGGGAAAAAAAACTAAGCAGCCTAACTAAGTGTTCTTGCCTATAGCTTGAAATTTAGCATAGTGAATAGATACTAAGGCTCCCTTTGAAACATTTATGCCTATTGGTTGCAATGTCTTGAACATATGGATAAGGTGTTATTCTCAGTATTTTCTTTCTAGTTTGAAACTGAAATTTGACTGTAATCAAAGGTCATCAAGGTCATGACCTGGCTGGCAGAAATGCTCGGCGGCGGCTTTGGAAAGCTCTTTAGCTGTGTCTGCGTTAAAGTCCATTTAATGTGACGTTCATTGATTGTCCCGTTTCACTGATATATTGTTTCTTACACAAAGACCATTCAAGCACATAAATCGCACCCGAACTTGTAAAAGTAAAGCTAGTTTTGACTTCGTGTGCATAACTATTTGCGGTCCTTTTAATTTTGATGTCACTTTGAAGGTGCCTGCAGATATTGCACCTGGGGCGATAGTATGCTTTTATTATAGGGGAATGATGACTACATCTGCCGGCTTGGAGTGACGTCTAGCATGGCAAAAGATGCCAAGAGCGAGTGGGGCTATACCAATTCCAGGTACAACCAAATTAGGAAGGCCTACTAAGCTTCAACAGACACTGCCTCACCAGAACAAGAATGGGCCTCCCTGGTGCACTATTCGGCCACTCCCTCTCTTATGATTCCTATAATTAACCCATGGCCCTCAGCCCTCAGCAGCTGCAGAGCACCTGACTAAGGTGGCAGTCAGTCCTGTAATGCAGCAGAGGGTGCTAAGAATTATTGGGTCCGGATGGAAACCAATACCAGGTCGCCAATGGAAACTGACACTGGCAACCTTTAATAGCCGAACTCTGTTGAGTGTGGCTAGCTTAGCAGGACTCTTTGAGGAACTAGCAGATATTGTTTGGGATATCCTTGGCCTTAGCGATATTAGAACTGGTGAGCCTTATACAGTGCTGACTAACGGTAATGTCCTCTGCTGTAAAGGTCTCCCAGATAAGAAGCAATACGGGGTAGGTTTCTTAATCCATCAGGACATAGCGGGAAACATTGACGCATTCTACAGCATTAACGAGAGGATAGCAGTAGTCGTAATCAAACTTAAGAGGTAGAGGTACTTAATAGAGGTACAGATTAAAGGTAGTACAAGCCTACGCTCCACCATCCAGTCACAATGATGATGAAGTAGATCAGTTTTATGGAGATGTTGAATTAGCGATGAGGAAAGTGCAGCAGCAGCAGCAGCAGCAGCAAACGACTTTATTGTGGTCCTGAGGAGCTAAGCGGGGGCCTGCAGGTCCCTACCCAGCCGCTGGCTAGTCCCATGTCGGAACAGAGAGGCCATGCCTCTCCGCTCGTTCACGGGCCCTCTGGACAGCCAGGAGCTGGACGTCCTGTCTCGGGTCTGTGATGGCCTTCGTCCAGTCTTCTTCTGTATTAAAATCCTGCAACACAGGGCACTGCCAGAGCATGTGGTTTAGTGAGCTAAATTCAGTGCCGCAATCTGGGCAGAGTGGATCGATGTCCGGGTGGAGCTTGTTCAAAAAGCCCCTAGAGGGGTAGGACCCCGTCTGGAGCATGCGAAGCGTGCTAGCTTGTGGCCTGTTGAGCTTATGATGGGGGAAAGGAAAACTCTGCCTATTCCCTCTGTAATGAGAGGTGATTTCCTGAAAGGTAACCAGTGGATCACTGTGGACGAGCTCTCCCGAACTCACCCGAGACACCATCCCGTCGCGGCATACGAAACCTCGCGCACGGTCGTGGGCTATCTCATTGGGGTTCAGGTGACCCGGTAATACGTCTGGTCCCATGTGAGCTGGGAACCAGACTATGTGGTGAACAGTGTCAGAGGGGTGTTTACCGTTTAGAATCCTGGCTGCTTCTTTGGCTATCAATCCCGATGCGAATGCTCTAACAGCTGCTCGGGAGTCCGTGTACACCGTAGTGCGTTTTGAGTCAAGTAATGCGAGAGCTATAGCAGCCTGTTCCGCCACATCGACCGAGGAGGTTTTCAGCGAGGCTGCCGAGAGGAGTTCTCCCCTGTCATTGACTACGGCTACGGAGAACTTGTTGGCACTGGCGTGTCGCGCCGCGTCAACAAAGGTCTCCGTTCCGGATATGTTCTTTAAGAAAGCTCTAGCCCTCGCTAACCTTCGACCTTTATTGTGTTGGGGGTGGGCATTTCTTGGAAAAGGGTCTACAATAAAGGAGTTCCTTGTCTGAATATCAAGTTGCGTGATATTTTCCTGATTGAAGCTAGGACGGAGGCCGGCCGCATCCAGAAGTCTTCTGCCTGCTTTGGAGTTTGATAATCTAATAATTTGTGCTGATCTTTGTGCTTCTATTAATTCCGAAGTTGTGTTGTGTACTCCCAATGTCATGAGTTTCTCTGTGCTAGCCGTGATTGGCACGCCGATCACCTTTTTGATACTTTTGCGCATAAGCGTGTCTAATTTATCCATTTCTGTTTTCGTCCAATTGAGGGCTGCGACTATGTAAATGACATGGCTGATGAGGAAAGCGTGGTGAGCCCTAAGGAGTATATCCTCGCCTATGCCACTTTTCTTGTTGGACACTCTCATGATTAATCTAATAATGTTTTCAGTTTTCGTGGTGAGTTGGGCAATAGTCTTAGCGTTGCATCCCTTTGAGTTTATTGAAAGCCCTAGTATTTTGATAGAGTCTACTCTCGGGGTGGTGTGCCCATCTCTGGTACGAACGCTAATTGGCACCTGATCGAGTGGGGTGAGTCCCCTAGCACCTCGTCTAGCCTGTCTGTACAGCAGGAGTTCCGACTTTCCAGGCGAGAGTGCCAGTCCCGTACCTTTCAAGAAAGACTCTGTAACATCCAGAGCCTCCTGTAGAGCTTGTTCGACCGTAGCCTCCGATCCTCCAGGACACCAGATTGTAATATCGCCAGCATATAATGCATGACCTACGTAAGGAATTGCTGCAAGGCTTTCCGACAACTTGCGCATTGCTATACTAAACAGAAGGGGTGAGATAACTGCCCCTTGGGGAGTACCCCTGTTTCCGAGTGTGAAGTATTCCGAGACTGATTGCCTCAACTTTATGGCCGCCGTCCTGCTCTCGAGGAAGGATGCAACGAAGGAGAAGAATTTAACTCCTAAGTTCAAGGCCGATATCTCCTGAAGGATATAGTCATGTGCAATTGTATCGAATGCCTTGGATAGATCCAGTGCGAGGACGCCTTTTACATCTTTGCTTTGAGAGTCGATTATCTGTGTTTTGAGCAGGAGCATGACATCCTGCGTTGAAAGCAAGGGCCTGAAACCAACCATATTGTACGGGAATAGTTCGTTGCACTCAATATGTCTCGATATCCTGTTATGCACTGCATGTTCCGCTACTTTGCTAATGCAAGAAGTAAGGGAGATAGGACGGAGGTTCTCCAAGCTGGGTGATTTAACTGGCTTGGGGATTAAGACCACTGTGGCCTTCTTCCAACTCTCCGGTACAACGCCTTCCTCCCATACCTCATTTATCTCCTTCACTAAAGCTTGAATTGCTTTGTCGTCCAAATTTCTTAAGAGCCGGTTTGTAACTCCGTCGGGGCCTGGGGCAGACCTTCCGTTTAAATTGTGCAGCACTTCCCTGATCTCAGCTTCCGAGAAGGGAACGTCCAGCTCTGGGGCAGGCGCGCCCTCATACTGAGGGAGGGGAGAACCTGGGCTTTGGCCAATGGGAAGGTATTTGTTCGCTAGTTTCCGAAATATGGAGGCCTCTGAGATGCCTTCTATTTTTTCCTTATTAATTAATCGGTCTATGACTAGTCTCTGATTACATTTGGATTGTCCATCGTCTAAGAGATGTTTGAAGAGGGTCCATTTGCCTCCTTTGCGCATTTTTCCATCCGCTGCCGAGCAGGCGTCTCTCCATTGCTGTTTATTAAGTTCTGAGCAATGCTCCTCAATGAGTTTATTCAGCTCCGCGATCTTTTTCCGTAGCCTGCGATTGAGTCTTTGTGTCTTCCATCTCTCGAGGAGAGAGCGCTTGGCTTCCAGGAGATGCGCTAACCTTGCATCCATCCCTGGGGCATCAAAATCCGTAACTATTTCCTTGGTGGCCTTCTCGACATCCATTTGTATCTGTACAAGCAGTTCACTGAACGTGTCGTATACTGCCTCATCTTCACCTCTTATTTTCCTAAAGAGGTCCCAGTCTGTGTACTTATAGGTTTTGGGAGGAGCTGCTATTATTTCCATCCTGAGTTCTATTATGTAGTGGTCGCTCCCCAAGTTCTCCTGTAAGTTGGACCACGTGGCCACAGCATTTCTAGTGAAGCTGAGATCAGGGGTCGTGTCTCTGGCGACCGAGTTTCCCAGCCTCGTGGGGAAACGTGGGTCCGAGACCAGCGTCAGGTTTAGGTCTGTACTCCCTGCAACTAGGTTGGCCCCTTTCTTTGTTCGTGTTATATAACCCCAAGCCGGGTGGGGAGCGTTGAAATCTCCTGCGACTATTAAGGGCTGCGATTTCGCAGCGGTTGCGACCCTATTTAGTAGTGAGCGGAGATTATGCTTATGAGCGGAAGGAGAGCTGTACAGGTTGAGAATGAAGATGTTTCGTCGAATTTTTCCGTGGGGGATGATTTCAATTAACTGTGCCTCGAGACCGGATTTCTTATCCGAGTTACAAATTTTGACTTCGTGCTCCTGAAAAGAGGTGTCTTTCCTGACGAATGTGGCAATGCCTCTGCCATTTTCTCCTTTTTGGCTAACCGAACGGTAGCCCGATAAATTTACCTTCTCACTAAGTGTTTCTTGCAAGAGCAGGACGTGCGGCATTATCGCTTGTGCTTTGATGAGCTGCAATAGAGCAGCCTTGCGCCTTAAGAAGCTGGCGCAATTCCACTGCCAGATAATTAGGTTTCCGGTGTGTCCCGCCATTTTGATTTCTATTGAGCTAGCAGAGCCTGCAGGGGACTCATGTTATCGGGATCCTGCTGTACTTTCTTAGCTTTTGCAGTGGTGCCAGTGGAGATGCTTTTGATTTTGCTAGCGTCTATCATTTTCATTTTAGACTCGAGGATGCCAACTTTACGTGTTAGGTGGGAGATGTTACTGTCCATATGCCCGACAGTGCTAGATTGAATAGCTAAGGCCTCTCTCATCTGCGTGAGCGATTCCTCAATTACCTTCAAAGACGCGAGTATGTTTGGTTCTGGCTTAGGGTCCTGAGCGGGGGACTCGTCAGTTTGCATTGGCTCTCTTTCCGTGGTCGCAGGGGGGGAAATAGCTTTGCGCTTATTCGACCCTTCTGCTTGTACTGGGATGGGTAAGGCTACTTCGCGGGGTTCACGCGAGTTACGGAAGAGCTCGAACTCAGCCCTCAGCGTTCGTAGTGCCTCTTTTAGCTCTGCATTTTCCTTCTTAAGCATTAAAATCTCAGATTGCTCTCTTTTATGCTCCGGCGAGATGCCCTGTGTTACCTGTTTGCCGCTTGAGATGCTCATCCTGGCCTTGTCTGCCCAGGACATTGGTTCCTGGATTCGGACCCTGGAACCCGATCGTCCTCTCGAAAGGGAGCGTCTGCTGCTATTGTCGCGCCCTCTGGAGCGAGAGCGCGATCTGCTGGATCGCCCTCTGGATCGGGAGCGGGAGCGTCCTCTCGATGCCGATATGTTGCGGTGGGGGGAGTAGAAGGGTTTCTCTCCCGCCATTGCTTCTCCGCCGCTAGCTGTGTCGAAACCACGCGGTCCTGCCGCCCGCTGCGCGTGCTGTGCGCGCCTGCGGCGCCGCCGTCTTTGGCGCACGATGTATGGCACCTGGAAGCGCTGTTTGCACTTGCGGTCTGCCGTTTGGTGTGCCCCACCACAGATGGCGCACTTGGGATCACATTGATGATCCTCTGATGGTGTGAGCATGCCACATCCGCGGCATTTTTTCTGGTCTTCGCCCTTCGGGCAAACGTCGGACCTGTGGCCCAGTTCTCCACACGCATAACAAACGTCTACTTGTCTTCGATACAAGGAACAAGGGTAGCGAACACCATCACATACGACGTTTAGGGGGACCTTGTGTCCGTCGAACAACACGATCACTGTTGTTGTCTTCTTGATTCTTCGAACCCCCAGTGCGAACCCCCAGAGGAAAGTGCAGACTCGGTATACTGTAGTAATGGGCGACTTCAATGCAGAAGTGGGGGAAAAGCGAGCTGGTAAACAAGCAATTGGCAACTACGGCATCGATTTTAGGAATGTTGGAGGAGAGGTGCTAGTAGAATTCACAGAAAGGAATAAGGTGCGCATAATGAACACCTTTTTCAGGAAGCGTAGCAACAGAAAGTGGACCTGGAAAAGCCATAATGGTGGAACAAGAAATGAAATTGGATTTCATACTTTCTGCCGATCCCAGCATAGTGCAGGATGTAGAAGTGATAGGTAGGGTAAAGTGCAGTGATCGTAGGTTAGTGAGGGCTAGGATTCAGCTCAATTTGGAGAGAGTAAAATTGGTCAAGAAGAAGTAGGTCAACCTAGAGGCAGTAAGCGTAAAAGCAGACAAATTCAGGCTGGTACTTGAAAACAAATATGCAGCCTTAGAACAGAGAGATGAAGATGACATAGAGGTAATGAATGAAACCATAACTAGGCTGGCTTCAGAGGCAGCAATAGGAGTGGGAGGCAAGGCACCAAGGCAACCAGTAGGCAAGCTCTCCCAAGTAACAAAGAACCTAATAAAGAAATGACAAAGTATGAAAGTGTCCAACTCGAGGTAAGATAGAATTTGCGGAACCGTTGAAACTGGTCAACAAGGTGAAAATGAGTGATATTCGAAATTATAACGTGAGGAACACTGAAGAAGCCGTAAGAAATGGATGCAGCCTGAAATCAGTGAGGAGGAAACTTGGCATAGGACAAACCAAGATGTATGCACTGAAAGATAAGCAGGGTAATATCATCAGCAATCTCGATCGAAGGTATAGTAAACGCAGCGGAAGAATTTTATACTAACCTGTACAGTACCCAGAGGACTCTGAACAACTCCATTCGAAACAGTAATGAACAGGATACAGAAACTCCTATAACTAGCGATAAGGTTAGAAGGGCCTTGCAGGACATGAAACAGGGAAGAGCGGCAGGAGATGATGAGTAAGAACAGATTTTATCAAAAATGAAGGAGACATAATGCTTGGAAAAATGGCGGCTCTCTATATGAAGTGTCTATCGACTGCAAGGGTCCCAGAAAACTGGAAGAATGCAAGCATACTAATCCACGAAAAGGGAGATGTTAAAGAATAAAAAAATTATAGGCCTATTAGCTTGCTCCCAGTATTATATAAAATATTCACCAAACTAATTTGCAATAGAGTAAGGGCAACACGGGACTTTAGCCAACCAAGGGAACAGGCTGGCTTCAGGAAGGGCTACTCTACAATGGATGACATCGATGTCATTAACCAGGTTATCGAGAAATCTGCATAGTACAATAAGCTTTTCTATATGGCTTTCATAGATTGCGAAAAGGCATTCGATTCAGTAAAGATACCAGCAGTCATAGAGACATTGCGTAATCAAGGAGTACAGACTGCTTACGTAAATGCCGTGGAAAATTTCTACAGAGATTCCACAGCCACCTTAATTCTACACAAGAAAAGTAGGAAGATACCTATAAAGAAAGGGGTCGGACAAGGGGAGACAATCTCTCCAACGCTATTCACTGCATGGTTGGAAGAAGTATTCAAGCTATTAAACTGGGAAGGCTTAGGAGTAAGGATCAACGGCGAGTACCTCGGCAACCTTCGGTTTGCCGATGACATTGTTCTATTCAGCAACTCTGCAGACAAGTTACAACAAACGATTGAGGACCTTAACAAAGAGAGTGATAGAGTGGTGTTGAAGATTAATATGCAGAAGACAAAGATAATGATAATAACAGAGCAAAGGAACAAGAGTTCAGGATCGTCAGTCAGCCTCTAGAGTCTGTAAGGAGTACATTTACCTAGGTCAATTAATCGCAGGGTACTCTGATCACGAGAAGGAAATTCACAAAATAAAAATGGTTGGATCGCATGCGGCGGACATTGTCAGCTCCTGACTGGAAGCTTACCATTATCATTAAAAACGAAGGTGTACAATCGGTGCATTTTACCAGTGCTGATATATGGGGCAGAAACTTGGAGACTGACAAAGAAGCTTGAGAAGTAGTTAAGGACCATGCAAAGAGCGATGGAACAAAGATTGCTAGGCCTAATGTTTAGAGACCGAAAGAGAGTGGTTTGGATAGGCAATAGGGGTATAGGTGATATTCTAATTGACATTAAGAGAAATACAATAGCGCTGGGCAGGTCATGTAATGCGCAGGTTAGATAACCGTTGGACCATTAAAGTTACAGAATGGGTAGCAAGAGAAGGGAAGTGCAGTAGTGAACGGCAGAAGACTAGGTGGTACGATGAAATTGGGAAATTTGCGGGTGCTAGTTGGAATCGGTTGGTGCAGGACGGAGATCGCAGGGAGAGGCCTTCGTCCGGCAGTGGACCTAAAATAGGCTAATGATGATGATGATGTTGGCTGCCTTTTGCGTGCACTAACTTGTCTTTAACGTTTCTGTTGTGATAGGTAACCCTTGGTACATCCGGGAGCGCTTTTCTCAGATGCTCGTTACTTGATAATATTGGGTGGTAATAAAATGTTATGTTTGGGAGTGCATTAGAATATTTTGTTATAAAGCCTGGTGGTCTGTCAGATTCTGGTGTAGGCTGTCTCTCAGCTAATTCCTACTGTCTCTCCAATCTTGTGGTAGCATTACATGTGTAAAAATAAATGGACACGTGATTGTTGATGACGAGTAGCACAACAGGCTCAGCGGGTCCCTTGAGTACAGAGGCCCTGAGGCATGTGTCGTAACAAAGGTTGACATCGCAACCGTGGCCTCTCGCAACAGGCCGTCTTATGAGTTTCTTGGGCCGAGAACATGGAGCCTGTAAACGTCATTTAAATAGGCTAAAATAGATTTCGTGTCAAAAAGCGGTTATTTGCCTGGAACCAGTGCCAGGTGAAGTGGTATACACTGAAATACACTTTTGAAATACACCTTTTGCTCCGAAAGTTACTCTGGTATGGCATAATAGGTGTAGCATTAATTAGGAACTATCTCAGCTCCCATAAGCAGTTTTGTATGCCTAAATGATTCTAACTCCCAACTTCTTGATTTAAACTGCGGTGTTCCTCAGGGCTCAATCCTAGGCCCAACTTTGTTTCTTCTATATAATAATGATATTGTCAACATCCTAAACACACCGTGCATAACTTTGTATGCAGATGACACCAGCGTTTTCTTCTATGATCATAACATTCAAGAAGCATTTAACGCTGCCAATAGATAGATGGGGGACCTCAACTGTTGGCTAAATTCAAATAGAATATAACTGATAACTACGAAAAAACAAAGTATGTCATAGTTAGACCTAAAGGAAAGCAGCTGATGGGCCACTACAAGTTAAAGTTCGGGGGGCGCATTATAGAAAATATGAAGTGCGTAAAATTTTTAGGCGTATGGTTTAACGAAAACCGGTATTGGTCCATTCATGCAGAGACCGTGAGAGCCGACATTCGTAGAGGGACGGGAATGATTAACATGTTAAAGCATCTTATTCCAATGAATTCAAAGAAACAGCTATATTGCACACTAATACATTCTCGTCTACACTATTCCCTTCTGGTTTGGGGAACTACTACCAAAACTAACCTTACCTCCCTATATAGGCTGCAGAAAAGAGCCATAAGGGCAGTTTGTAACCTACCTGCACATACTAAACAGTTCTTGATAAGCTTGACCTACTCTACATAGATCACCTGTTTTTGCATAAACTATCGCACGAGGCGTTCCGTCTCCGTCAAGCTGATCACATACGGTTTAATCAGACCTTCGCCACCAAAGAAACTCCGTATAATCTCTGACATGATCCAATCTCTATACCGCTTACTCGCACGAATTATGGGAAACAGGCATTACACTTTCAAATATCGACATTACTAAACAATAATCCCACAATCCTGGAACAATTTCAAACCTCGAAACCAAGCTTGAGGTTCAAGAAATCTGTTCAAACATATTTTCTTCGCTGCTTTATTGTATAACTTCCTTATGTACCTCAATGTTACTGTTTTGTTTTCCTTTTTTTTAACATTTTCTGATGATTCGAATCCTTTATTGTTTTGATATGTTATCATAGTTTGAAAATTCACTTGTGCTGTTGTTTGCTGCAGATGTCAACATGCTCTGGGTCAGGCAAGAATACTGCCTTTTGCTGCAGCACCTGAGGCAGCTGTATGCCTCAAACAACAAATAAATGAAATGAAATGAATATATGCTAAGGAGAAGTGTCTTTTCCTCTCGACTTGTGTTTCGTGACATTCTAGGAAGACGTGCTGAACACTGAGTGTCTCCCCATATCTACTACACATAGGATGTTCACTACCAGTCAACAAAAAAACTATGTCTACTGTAAGTGTGCCCTATTCTGAGACTACAGAATAAGACATCACTTTGTCTCGACTTGGTCAGTGATGGCCAGTACCCTAAGTGTGGCTTAACTACGTGGAGATAATTAAGGATTTAAGTGTCCCACTTATGCTGCCAGTATGTTCTCAGTTTTTTCTGTAAGTATGGCTTTAGGTTGAGACCGGAACGGCTACGGACATCTTATGTTGCAAGCTTTCGTATCTAAGGAGGGAGCAATTCGGTGTGCCAGGACGTTACCCTCAATACCTCTGTGTCCAGGCACCCAGCATTCCGTTACATGTTTGCCAGAGGCATAAATAGCACAGAGGAGAGAGAAAAGATGTGCAACTACCCGCTGTGGTTGCTCAGTGGCTATGGTGTTGGGCTGCTGAGCACGAGGTCGCGGGATTGAATCCCGGCCATGGCGGCTGCATTTCGATGGGGGCGAAATGCGAAAACACCCGTGTACTTTGATGTGCACATTAAAGATCTCCAGGTGGTAGAAATTACCGGAGTCCTCCACTACGGCGTGCTTCATAATCAGAAAGTGGTTTTGGCACGTAAAATCACACAATTGAATTTTTTAAAAGATGTGCAATAACTGGATTTCTGTGGTTTCAGCATTACATCAATGTTTTTACAACGGTTAATGAGTCTGTATATGTGTGTGTATTTTTAACTGTTTGATGTGTTTCGCAGCCTACCATAGTGCATACACCTCTGCTGTAAAGATGCTTGTTTGAGGATGAAGAACATTGGACTCCGAAAAGGATGGGCCGACGGCTGCATCCGACATACCAGCATTCGATTTAGACGCATCTGTGTAATAGTCTGCACATGAGTATTTAAACTGCAATTCTAGAAAATGCATATGAATGTGGGCCTCTGGAGTGTGCTTCGTTACCTCCACAAACGACGTGTCGCACTCAATGATGTGCCACAACCATCCACGAAACGGCTTAGCAGAAGCCATTGCACGATTTTCATGAATAAGAACATTCGTATCCTCGCTCATCTTTCTCACATGGATTGAGAATGGCTCTCTGGCTGTAGGTTTGTTATGAAAGAGCATTGCAGAGGTCATATTGTTTATGATGGGATAACAAGGATGGTTTTTGTTAGCACGTACTTTCAGGAAATAATTAAAGGTAGAATACGGCTGCTGCAGATCAAAGGACCATTCATTCGATTCGACATAGAGGCTTTCAATTGGACTCGTCCTAAAGGCACAGGCGGCGAGGCGGATACCAAGGTGATGCACAGGGCCTAGCAGCTTGAGAGCACTGGGTGTAACAGAGTGATACACTACGGCACCATAGTCTAACCATGATCGTACAAGGCGCCTGTAGATGTTCATGAGGCATTTCCTGTTGCTTCTCCATGTTGTGTGTGACAGTTCACGATATTCATTGTTTTCAGGCATTTAGCTTTCAGATACTTGATATGAGAAATGAAGGTTATTTTGAGTCAAGTATTATGCCTAAAAATTCATGTTCAGTGTTGAGTGGTATGTTTTGTCCATGCAGCACAATATCAGGACCTTGTAAGAGCCTCTCTTTCTAGAAAAAAGTACACAGGAGCTTTTGAGGGGGTTTAGCTTAAAGCCATTTTCATTTGCCCATTTTGAGACTTTGTTCAGTTCGAGTTGGACTTGGCACTTGAAGACTGCAATGTTACAAGACTTAAATCCTAGTTGCACATCATCCACATATATTGAATAATACATTGAGGACGGGATGGCTTTGTGAAGGAAATTCATTTTCACAATGAAGAGGGTACAGCTAAGCACGCCTCCTTGTGGTACTCCAGTCCCTTGAGTGAAATGCCTGGACAGGGCATTGCCCACTCTGACACGGAACGTGTGGTAAGACAAGTAGTTTTCTATCATGTTTAACATATTGCCGTGTACGCCCATCGCAGATAGATCTCAGAGGATTCCGAATCGCTATGCTGTGTCATAGGCTTTCTCCAAGTGGAGAAAAATAGAGAGAAAAAATTGTTTGTGTATATAAGCATTTAATGTTTGCCTCAATGTGAACAAGGTGGTCTGTTGTTGACCTACCTTCCCTGAAACCACATTGGAGGGTAGGAAATGGATTAGTCGCTGATTTACCTATTTTCATATAACTTACACATATAGCTTGTTAGTGCTATTGGCCTATAACGGCTGGCTAATGCGGGGCCTTTGCCTTGCTTATGAATTGGGACGACAATCGCCTCTTTCCACAAAGATGGAATATGCCCAGATACCGACATGGTGTTGTAAAGAGACAGAAGTGTGTTCAATGTTTTTGGGTGCATATTGATAGTTGCATACATTATGCGGTCACCACCTGGTGCTGAGCTGCTGCAGGGACTGAAAGAAAGAAGCCTGAAGTTCAGTAAGACTAAACGGACGGTTGCAAGGTTGATCTCTTGCGCACTTTCGTTCTAGGCACTCTCTCCCTATGCATTCCTTGAACTTTAGGAAAGTTGGCGCATAGTGTGATGTGAAAGAAATATGCGAAAGATGCGATGAGAAATATTTTGAGAAGGCTTGCCCAGGAAATCTGCCTGATCTTTCATGGTGTTGCCTTGAGCGTTTACTAAAGGAAGCGGTTGTGCTTCCCTGCCCATTAGTTTGTTCACCTTGTTCCACACCTTGCCCTCATCCTTGTAAGTATTCATACTACATATGTACCTTTTCCAACTTTCTCGCTTAGCACGTCGACTTGTCCTCCTGCCCTGTGATTTTGCCTGCTTGAAATTAATGAGGTTCTCTGCAGTTGGAGAGTTGCGAAGCAGGCCCCAAGCTTTATTTTGTTTTTTCCGTGCTTTACATTCGTCATTCCACCAAGGTAAACGACGCTTGTTAGCAAGTCTGTTAGTTTGCTTTATGCATTTTTCAGCGGCATCGATAATAAAATTTGGCAAATATGTCATCTATGTCATATATAATGTATGACATGTGGCTGTGTCATATGTCATATCATCTATGTTTAAAGAGACCAGATTATTGCACTGTAAGTACGTTATCTTTTGAAACAGTTCCCAATTTGGCAAGTTGGTTTTCCATCGGGGAACCTGTAGAGGGCAATCAGCTCGTTTTGCTAAATTTAAAAGAATAGGGAAGTGGTCACTTCCGTAAGGTTTTTTTAGGACCTTCCAATCAAGATACAGCATTAGACATGGTCAAGTCTAAGTCTATTGAAAAATATTACTTATGCGTGGTGCTGTAAAAGGTGGGTTACTTTTGTCAGCGGAACTGCACCAGTACATAAAAGAAAGCCTTCTACAGTACGCCCTCTTGCACCGCAGCGCGAGTCACCCCACAGCCGGTGGCGTAGCCAAATATTCGTTCGGGGGGGGGGGGGGGGGGTGGGGCTCACGTTGGAGCTCGGCCTGCTCCTTGCAGAATTTGTTGAGGGATCAAATGCATGAATAATAACTACATTGCCATTGCCAAAGATGCTGCAAACGAATTATTGGACACTACTCACTATCAAGAGAAGTAAAATATGTATTTTTTCATAAAAGAATATGTTCATATGTCTCCCAAAATTGTGCCATGGACTGCTATCAACGCTTCCACATTTTCATCTTTTTTAATAAGTAAAGAAAATATCGCACGAACTTTAGAACTATATCAGTTAGGAACCAGCAAAGCAGTGCATGTCGCTGATATGATAAATCTAAAGGCCGTGAAATGAACGAGTTGAGGACAAATATTTTAATGAAACTTTGTCATTCAAGAACCTTGTTTACATTTTTATACGTGTGCAATGGCCAGGGAAAAATCTCAATGACACTGTCCTTCATTCCAATGTATTGCGCAGGAGCAGCTTTCACCGGCCGTGTATTGTAATTGCACCAAAATTATAGTTGCAATGGAGGTCATATATAAAAAGCAGGACTTCTGCAAGATATGCATTAGGAATGCGAAGATACAATGGAATATACAAATGCGAAGATAAAAATTGATAAAGGGCAAAATGTGTTACTGGAAACAAAGTTCACCGCAGGTATCCACAAAACCTCACAACAAGAGATCTAAATATATGTATGAGTGTATAAGTCTACGATAAATCTGCGTATCTAAGCAACAGTCACTGTATACAGGGTATCTCAGCTAACTTTAGCCAGAGTTTAAAACTTGCACTCTAAGACGACGCGACCAAATGCATGTTGCTCACTTTTGTATGTAATGTGTCACGCTTTTTTTGTATTTTGCTTAATTAGATTTTTAGTCAAGATGAATTATCCAACTTGTAAAGTAACGAATCTAGGAAAAATATTCCAGTAAGAAAGTTGCAGAGTGGTTTTCAAGAACATCTGAATAAACAGTTTGTCTTTCTATCTATTAAGTGTCAGTGTATTTCAGCTCACTGATGATGCCCGCGAAATACAAAACACCATGTGACATGCCTGCTTGCACGTCGTGATTGCACTGCTCCCAAACGTTCCACGCACAAACAGCCATAGGTGCGCTACCACTTAAAAGGCAACAGGGTAGCGACGTAGGCATACGGTGTGCCATTTACGCCAGCGATGTGCTCCCCTCGCGACAGTTAGTTATAGCGGTAAGCAGACACAGCGGTTACTGCTTGTGCTGCTGGAAGCAACAAATCCATCATTTCGCGATAGTTGTAAGCAAATTGAACATCCTTAAATAAAAGAAACTCAGTTTTCAGAAGGCTGAAAATGGTAGAATAAGAGTATCCTAAATGGCCGGATGCCACCTTTCAATTAAATCATGTTTATTTTTCATAACACCATAGTTGTGCGTAACACGAAGGAATGAGGGAAATTCTATAGTTGTGCGTGGCAGGAAAGAATGAGAGAAACACTAGTTGTCCATGGCACGAAAGATTGAGAGAAGCTGCATAAATCTGTGTGAAACGAAAGATTCAGAGAAACGCTTAGCTGTGTGCTGCATGAAAGAATGAGAGAAACTCAATACAGTAAAAGCTCGTTAATTCGAACCGCAAGGGGAAGCCGCTTCAGTTCGAATTAACGAAAGTTCTAACTAACGAAAGTGAAAGAAGGCAGCAGTACACTGTGATTTGGAAGCAGTAGGGCATGACAGAAATTTGGCGTGTCAGAAAGTGATGGCGTGTGCCGCGGGCACACGCCATCTTCAAGTCGAAGCTCTGGGTCCGACTGTGCCACACCACTGATGTCCACCGAAACGAACGTTAGCCGAGGCTTAACACCATCACAATGAATCGCGACGGCCGATACCTCCTAAGCTGAAAACAAGAGGTGCACAACCGATGAAGACTGCCGAGACACAGACGCTGAACATGTGAAGGTGGCGAAGGCCCTCATTCGTTGGTTCTCGATTGCAAGCGCAGCTGCGACGTACTTGATTCGCTGTGTTTTTGAGCTTGCCGTGCCATCTCCACACTACATTAGCAGCTGTACAAGATTTGCAAAGCCTCCGAGATTCGCAACGGGCAAGAAGTCTCGGAGGTTACGTAGAACGGAGAGGCGGCAGCCGCCGCTGCATGCCTTATTCTGGCTGACCCCGCGTCGGTTAGATTTTTTTCCGATTTTGCCTTCTCTCGCCGTTCTCTCCGTTTCGGAGGCAATACAGCCTTGTGTGTAGGCAGTAGGCGCGCTTCTCTGGCCGTGTGTCAGGCGAGCCTAGTTCGAATTATCCGTGAGGGAACCTTCTCGCGTTCGAATTAACGGACTTTTTTCTACATAGACTTCTGTGGAGCTTGGCCGGACCAAATCGTACAGTTCGAATTATCCATAAATTCGAATTATTGAAGTTCGAATTAACGAGCTTACACTGTAGTTGGCCTGACATGAATGTATGAGAGAAACTCTATAGTTGTGTATTGCTCTAAAGAATGAGAGAAACGCTATAGTTGTACGTGACACGAAGGAAGGAGAGAAACTCTATAGTTGTGGGTGGCACAAAGGAATGAGAGAAACACCATAGTTGTGCATGTCATAAAAAAATAAGAGAAACACTATAGATGTGAGTGACACGAAAGAATGAGAGAAACTCCACAGTTGTGTATGACACTAAACAATAAGAAAAACTGTTTTGTTGTGCGTGGCACTAAAGAATGAGGGAAACTCCATAGTTGTGCATGGCACTAAAGAATGAGAGAAACTCTATAGTTGTGCATGGCACGAAGGAATGAGAGAATATTCGTAGTTGTGCGTGACACGAAACATTGAGAGAACCTTCATAGTTGTGCGTGACACGAAGCACTCAGAGAAATTATTTAGTTGTGCGTGGTACGAAAGAATGAAAGAAACTCTATAGTTGTGCATGGCACGAAATAATGAGAGAATCTCCATAGTTGTGCGTGACACCAAAGTATGAGAAAAAGTCTATGGTTGTTTGTGACACAAAACATTGAGAGAAACTCCATAGTTGTGCGTGACACGAAGGAATGAGAGAAACTCTATAGTTGTGCATGGCACGAAAGATAGCGAGAATCTCCATAGTTGTGCGCGACACAAAAGATTGAGAGAAACACGATAGTTGTGCGTGACACGAAGGAATGAGGGAAACTCTATAGTTGTGCGTGGCAGGAAAGAATGAGAGAAACACTAGTGGTGCATGGCACGAAAGATTGAGAGAAACTGCATAATTGTGTGTGAAACGAAAGATTCAGAGAAACTCTTAGCTGTGTGCTGCATGAAAGAATGAGAGAAACTCAATAGTTGGCCTGACATGAATGTATGAGAGAAAATCTATAGTTGTGTATTGCTCTAAAGAATGAGAGAAACGCTATAGTTGTACGTGGCACGAAAGAATCAGATAAACTCTATAGCTTTGCGTAGCACGAAAGAATGGGACAAACTCTACAGGTTTGCGCGGCATCAAAGAATGAGATAAACTCTATAGCGGCGCGTGGCCAGAAAAAAATGAGAGAAACTCCATAGTTGTGCATGACACGAAAGAATGAGAGCAACTCTTTTGTTGTCCGTGGCACAAAGAATGAGAGAAACTCTATAGGTGTGCGTGCCACGAAGGAATGAGAGAATCTCGATAGTTGTGGGTGGCACGAAGGAATGAGAGAAACACCATAGTTGTGCATGCCATGAAAGAATGAGAGAAACACTATAGATGTGAGTGACACGAAAGAATGAGAGAAACTCCATAGTTGTGTATGACACTAAAGAATAGGAGAAACTGTTTGTTGTGCGTGGCACTAAAGAATGAGGGAAACTCCATAGTTATGCATGGCACTAAAGAATGAGAGAAACTCTATAGTTGTGCATGGCACGAAGAAATGAGAGAATATTCGTAGTTGTGCGAGACACGAAACATTGAGAGAACCGTCATAGTTGTGCGTGACACGAAGGATTGAGAGAAATTCTTTAGTTGTGCGTGGCCCGATAGACTGAGACAAACTCTATACTTGTGCGTGACACGAAAGAATGAAACTCTAAGGTTGTGCGTGACACGAACGTATGAGGAATGAGAGGAACTGAATAGTTGGCCTGACATGAAGGAAAGAGAGAAACTCTATAGTTGTGCGTGGTGCTAGTGATTGAGAGCAACTCAATAGTTGTGTGTGACACGAAGGAATGAGAGAAACTCTATAGTTGTGCGTGACACGAAAGAATGAGAGAAACTCTATAAAAGTGTGTGGCATGAAAGAATGAGACAAACACTATAGTTGTGCATTGGATGAAAGAATGTTAGAAACTCCACAGTTCTGCGTCACACGAAAAAATGAGAGAAACCCTAAAGTTGTGGATGGCACGAAAGAATTAGTGAAACTCTATAGTTGTGCGTGGAACGAAAGAATTAGACAATCTCCATAGTTGTGCGTGACACGAAAGAACGAGAGAAATCCTATGGTTCTGTGTGACACAAAACAATGGGAGAAACTCCATAGTTGTGCGTGACACGAAAGAATGCGAGAAACTCTATAGTTGTGCATGGCACAATGATTGCGAGAATCTCCATAGTTGTGCGTGACACAAAAGATTGAGAGAAACTCCATATTTGTGCGTGACACGAAGGAATGAGGGAAACTCTATTGTTGTGCGTGATACGAAAGAATGAGAGAAGCACTAGTTGTGCATGGCACGACAGATTGAGAGAACCTTTATAGCTGTGCGTGACACGAAGGAATGAGAGAAACTGTATAGTTTTGCGTGGTACGAAAGGATGAGACAAACTCTATAGTTGTGCATGGCACGAAAGAATGAGAGAATCTCCATAGTTGTGCGTGGCACGAAAGAATGAGAGAAACTCCATAGTTGTGCGCGACACTAAACACTGAGGGAAACTTCACAGTTGTGCGTGACACGAAGGAATTAGAGAAACTCTATAGTTGTGCGCGGTACGAAAGAATGAGAGAAACTCTATAGTTGTGCGTGGCACGAATGAATGAGACAAGCTCTATAGTTGTGCATGGCACGAAAAATTGAGAGTATCTCCATAGATGTGCATGAGACGAAAGATTGAGGGAAAATTCATAATTGTGAGTGGCACAAAGCAATGAGAGAAGCTCTATAGTTCTGCGTGGCACGAAAGAATGAGAGGCTCTATAGTTGTCGTGACACGAAAGAGTGTGGGAAATTCTATACTTATTGGTGGCACGAAAGACTGAGAGAAACTCTATAGTTATGCTTTTCACGAAAGAATGAGAGAAAACCTATAGTTTTGCGTGGTACGAATAAATGAGAGAAGCTCCATAGCTGTGCGTGGCCAGAAAAAATGAGAGAAAGTCCATAGTTGTGCATGACACGAAAGAATGAGGGAAACTGCTTTGTTGAGCGTGGCACTAAAGAATGAGAGAAACACTATAGTTGTGCGCGGCACGAAGGAATGAGAGAATATCCATAGGTATGCCTGACACGAAAGATTGAGAGAAACTCCATAGTCGTGCGTGACACGAAAGAACGGAAACTCTATAGTTGTGTGTCGCACGAAAGAATGAGAGTAACTTCATAGTTGTGTCTGACAGGAAAGATTGAGAAAATCTCTATAGTTGTGCGTGGCACAAAAGAATGAGAGAAACTCCATGGTTTTGCCTGTCATGAAAAAAATGAGAGAAAACCTATAGTTTTGCATGGCACGATTGAATGAGAGAAACTCTATAGCTGTGCGTGACACGAAACATTGAGACAACCTTCATAGTTGTGCGGGAGTCGAAGGAATGAGAGAAATTCGATATTTGTGCGTGGTACGAAAGAATAAGAGAAACTCTAGTGTTGTGCGTGACCCGAAACAATGAGAGGACCTTCATAGCTGTGCGTGACACCAAACATTGAGAGAACCTTCATAGTTGTGCGTGAGCCGAAGGAACGAGAGAAACTCTATATTTGTGTGTGTCACGAAAGAATGACAGTAACTTCATAGTTGTGTCTGATAGGAAAGATTGAGAAAAACTCTATAGTTTTGCGTGGCACGAAAGAATGAGAGAAACTCCATAGCTGTGCGTGACACGAAACATTGAGAGAACCTTCATAGCTGTGCGGGAATCGAAGGAATGAGAGAAATTCGATAGTTGTGCGTGGTACGAAAGAATGAGAGAAACTATAGTTGTGCGTGACACGAACGAATGAGAGAAACTCTATAGTTGTGCCTGTCACAAAAGAATAAGAGAAAACCTATAGTTTTGCGTGGCATGAATGAATGAGAAACTCCATAGCTGTGTGTGACACGAAACATTGAGAGAACCTTCATAGTTGTGCGTGACACGAAGGAATGAGAGAAGCTGCATAATTGTGTGTGAAACGAAAGATTCAGAGAAACGCTTAGCTGTGTGCTGCATGAAAGAATGAGAGAAACTCAATAGTTGGCCTGACATGAAGGTATGAGAGAAACTATAGTTGTGTATTGCTCTAAAGAATGAGAGAAACGTTATAGTTGCACGTGACACGAAAGATCGAGAGAAACTCTATAGTTGTGCGTGGCACGAAAGAATGAGAGAAACTCTATAGCTGTGCGTGGCACGAAAGAATGGGACAAACTCTACAGGTTTGCGCGGCATCAAAGAATGAGATAAACTCTATAGCGGCGCGTGGCCAGAAAAAAATGAGAGAAACTCCATAGTTGTGCATGACACGAAAGAATGAGAGAAACTGTTTTGTTGTCCGTGGCATAAAGAATGAGAAAAAGTCTATAGTTGTGCGTGGCACGAAGGAATGAGAGAATCTCGATAGTTGTGCGTGACAAGAAAGATTGAGTAAAACTAAATAGTTCTGCGTGACACGAAGGAACGAGAGAAACTCTATAGTTGTGGGTGGCACGAAGGAATGAGAGAAACACCATAGTTGTGCAGTTCATGAAAAAATGAGAGAAACACTATAAATTTGAGTGACACGAAATAATGAGAGAAACTCCACAATTGTGTATGACACCAAACTATAAGAGAAACTGTTTTGTTGTGCGTGGCACTAAAGAATGAGGGAAACTCCATAGTTGTTCATGGCACTAAAGAATGAGAGAAACTCTATAGTTGCGCATGGCACGAAGGAATGATAGAATATTCGTAGTTGTGCGTGACACGAAACATTGGGAGAACCTTCATATTTGTGCGTGACACGACGCATTGAGAGAAATTTTTTAGTTGTGCGTGGTACGAAAGAATGAAAGAAAATCTATGGTTGTGCGTGACACGAAGGAATGAGAGAAACTCTATAGTTGTGCACGGCACGAAAGATTGCGAGGATCTCCATAGTTGTGCGCGACACAAAGGATTGAGAGAAACACGATAGTTGTGCGTGACACGAAGGAATGAGGGAAACTCTATAGTTGTGCGTGGCAGGAAAGAATGAGAGAAGCACTAGTGGTGCATGGCACGAAAGATTGAGAGAAACTGCATAATTGTGTGTGAAACGAAAGATTCAGATAAACTCTTAGCCGTGTGCTGCATAAAAGAATGAGAGAAACTAATAGCTGGCCTGACATGAATGTATGAGAGAAACTCTATAGTTGTGTATTGCTCTAAAGAATCAGAGAAACTCTATAGCTGTGCGTAGCATAAAAGAATGGGACAAACTCTACAGGTTTGCGCGGCATCAAAGAATGAGATAAACTCTATAGCGGCGCGTGGCCAGAAAAAATGAGATACACTCCATAGTTGTGCATGACACGTGATGCATGACACAGGAATGAGAGAAACTGTATAGTTGTGCATTGTACGATAGAATGAGAGAAACTCTATAGTTGTGAATGGCACGAAAGAATGAGAGAATCTCCAAAGTTGTGCGTGACACCAAAGAATGAGAGAAACTCTATGGTTGTTTGTGACACGAAGGAATGAGAGAAACTCTAGTGTTGTGCGTGGCACGAATGAATGAGACAAGCTCTATAGCTGTGCATGGCACGAAAAAAAGATAGTATCTCCATAGCTCCGCATGAGACGAAAGATTGAGAGAAAATTCATAATTGTGTGTGACACAAGGGAATGAGAGAAGCTTTATAGTTTTTCGTGGCCCGAAAGAATGAGAGGCTCAATATTTGTGCGTGACATGAAAGAGTGTGAGAAATTCTATGGTTCTTGGTGGCACGAAAGAATGAGAGACACTTTATGGTTGGGCCTGTCACGAAAGAAAGAGAGAAAAGCTATGGTTTTGCGTGGCACGAATGAATGAGACAAACTCCATAGCTGTGCGTGACGCAAAATTTTGAGAGAACCTTCATAGTTGTGCGTGACACGAAGGAATGAGAGAACTCTATAGTTGTGCGTGCTACGAAAGAATGAGAGAAATTCTATAGCTGTGCGTGGCACGAAAAATGAGACAAACTCTATAGTTGTGCATGGCACGAAAGAATGAGAGAATCTCCATAGTTGTGCGTGACAAGAAAAATGAGAGAAACTCTATGGTTGTTTGTGACAAAAATTATTGAAAGAAACTCCATAGTTGTGCGTGACACGAAGGAATGAGAGAAACACTATAGCTGTGCATGCTACGAAAGATTGCGAGAATCTCCATAGTATTGCGTGACACAAGAGATTGAGAGAAAATTCATAGTTGTGCGTGACACGAAGGAATGAGGCAAACTCTATAGTTGTGGGTGGAAGGAAAGAATGAGAGAAACACTAGTTGTGCACGGCACGAAAGATTGAGAGAAACTGCATAGTTGTGTGTGAAACGAAAGATTGAGAGAAACTCTATGGTTGTGCGTGGCACGAAAGAATGAGAGAAACTCCATAGTTGTGCGTGACACGAAACATTGAGAGAAACTTCATGGTTGTGAGTGACACGAAGGAATGAGAGAAACTCTATAGTTGTGCGTGGTACGATAGAATGAGAGAAACTCTTTAGTTGTGCTTGGCACGAATGAATGAGAGTATCTCCATAGTTGTGCATGAGACGAAAGATTCAGAGGAAATCCATAATTGCGTGTGGCACAAAAGAATGAGAGAAGCTGTTTAGCTCTGCGTCGCACGAAAGAATGAGAGACTCTATAGTTGTGCGTTACAGAAAGAGTGAGAAACTCTATAGCTGTTGGTCGCACGAAAGAATGAGAGAAACTGTATAGTTGTGTGTCACGAAATAATGAGAGAAACTGCATAGATATGCGTAGCACGAAAAAATGAGCGATTCTCAATATAAGTGCGTGGCACGACAGAAACTCTATGTTCTGTGTGGCACAGAAGATTGAGAAAAACTTTAATGTTGTGCGTGGCACGAATGTTTGAGAGAAATTCTATAGTTCTGTGTGGAACATAAACATGAGAGAAACTCCATAGATGTGCAACGTCACGAAAGAATGAGAGAACCTAAATAGTGCGGGGCACAAATGAATGACAGAAACTCTATAGTCTTGCGCGGCACGAAGGAATGAGAGAAACTCTATGGTTGTGCATGGCACGAAAGATTGCGAGTATCTCCACAGTTGTGCGTGACAGGAAGGATTGAGAGAAACTTCATAGTTGCGTGTGACACGAGAGATTGAGAGAAACTCTATAGTTGTGCGCGGCACGACAGATAGAGAGAAACTCCATAGTTGTGTCTGTCACGAAAGAATGAAAGAAACAATAGTTTTGCGTGGCTCGAATGAATGAGAAAAACTCCATAGCTGTATGTGACACGAAATATTAAGAGAACCTTCATAGTTGTGGGTGGTGCGAAAGAATGAGAGAAACTCTATATTTGTGCGTGGTACGAAAGAATGAGACGAATTCTACAGTTGTGCATGTGGCATGAAAGGATGAGAGAATCTTCATAGTTGCGCGTGACACGAAAGAGTGAGACAAAATTTATGGTTGTGTGTGACACGAAACATATAGGCAAACTCCATAACTGTGCGTGACACGAAGGAATGAGGGAAACTCTATAGTTGTGCATGGCACGAAAGATTGCGAGAATCTCCATAGTTGTGCGTGACACGATACATTGAGAGAAGCTCCATAGCTGTGTGCGAAACGAGAAATTGAGAGAAACGCTATAGTTGTGCGTGGTACGAAAGAATGAGAGAAACTCTTTGGCTGTGCTTGGCACGAGTGAATGAGAGTATCTCCATAGTAGTGCATGAGACGAAAGATTGAGAGGAAATCCATTATTGTGTGTGACACAAAGGAATGAGAGAAGCTCTATAGCTCTGCGTGGCACAAGAAATGAGAGACTCTATATGGTTACGCGACACGAAAGAGTGAGAAACTCTATAATTGTTGGTGGCACGAAAGAATGAGAGAAACTCTATAGTTGTGTGTCACGAAATAATGAGAGAAACTCCATAGCTGTGCGTAGCATGAAAGAATGAAAGATTCCTAATAGAAGTGCGTGGCACGAGAGAAACTCTATAGTTGCGCGTGGCACAGAAGAATGCGAGAAACTCTAAAGTTGGGCGTGGCACGAAAGTATGCGAGAAATTCTATAGTTCTGCGTGGAACATAAGAATGAGAAAAACTCCATAGATGTGCAACGTCACGAAAGAATGAGCGAAACTCTATAGTTGCCCATGGCACGAAATATTGCGGGAATCTCCATAGTAGCGCGTGACACGAAAGATTGATTGAAACTCCATAGTTGTGCGTGACACCAGCGAATGAGAGAAACTCTATGGTTGCGTATGACCCAAAACATTGAGAAAAACGCCATAGCTGTGCGTGACATGAAGGACTGAGAGAAACTCTAAAGTTGTGCATGGCACGAAAGATTCCGAGAATCTCCACAGTTGTGCGTGAATCAAAAGATTGAGGGAAACTCCAGAGTTGTGCGTGACACGAAGGAATGAGGGAACGTTATAGCTGTGCGTCGCACGAAAGGATGAGAAAATCACAAGTCGTGCATGGCACGAAAGATTGAGAGAAACTGCTTAGTTGTTTGTGAAACGAAAGATTGAGGGAAACTCTATAGTTGTGCCTGTCACGAAAGAATGAGAGAAAATATATAGTTGTGCGTGGCATGAAAGAATGAGATAAACTCCATAGTTGTGCGTGACACGAAACATTGAGATTAAATCCCTAATTGTGTGTGACACAAAGGAATGAGAGAAGCTCTGTAGCTCTGCGTGACATGAAAGAATGAGAGACTCCATTGTTGTGCGTGACACGAAAGAGTGAGAAACTCTATCGTTGTTGTTGGCACGAAAGAACGAGTCAAATTTTATTGTTGTGCATGGCACGAAAGAAAGAGAAAATCGCAAAAGTTGTCCCTGACACGAACGAAACTCCATGGTTGTGCGTGACACGAACACATGAGAAAAACTCTTAGCTGTGTGTTGCATGAAGGAATGAGAGAAACTCAACAGGTGGCCTGACATGAAGGAGTGAGAGAAACAATATAGTTGTGTATGGCTCTAAAGAATGAGAGAAACTCTAAATTTGTGCGTGACACGAAAGATTGATACTCCATAGTTGCGTGTGACATAAAAGATTGAGAGAAACTCTATAGTTGTGCGGGGCACGAAAAATGAGAGTAACTCCATAGTTGTGCCTGTCACGAAAGAATGAGAGAAAATATGTTGTTGTGCGTGGCATGAAGCAATGAGAGAAACTCCATAGTGTTGCGTGACACGAAACATTGAGATTAAATCCCTAGTTGTGTGTGAAACAAAGGAATGAGAGAAGCTCAATAGTTCTGCGTGGCACGAAAAAATGAGAGGCTCTATAGTTTTGCGTGACACGAAAGCGTGTGAGAAATTCTATAGTTCGTGGCACGAAAGAATGAGAGAAACTCTATAGTTGTGCCTGTCACGAAAGAATGAGAGAAATCCTATAGTATTGCGTGGCACGAATGAATGAGAGAAACTCCATAGCTGTGCGTGACGCGAAACGTTGAGAAAACCTTCATAGTTGTGCGTGAAACGAAGGAATGAGTGAAATTCTATTGTTGTGCGTGGTACGAAAGAATGAGAGAAACTCTATAGTTTTGCATGGCATGAAAAAATGAGAATTCTCCATAGTTGCGCGTGACACGAAAGAATGAGAGAAACTCTATGGTTGAGTATGACCCAAAACGTTGAGAAAAACGCCATAGTTGTGCGTGACACGAAGGAATGAGGGAAACTCTATAGTTGTGCATGGCACGAAAGATTCCGAGAATCTCCATCGTTGTGCGTGAATCAAAAGATTGTGGGAAACTGCATAGTTGTGCGTGACACGAAGGAATGAGGGAAACTCTATAGTTGTGCGTGGCACGAAAGGATGAGAGAAACACTAGTTGTGCATGGCACGAACGATTGAGAGAAACTGCGTAGTTGTGTGTGAAATGAAAGATTCCGAGAAACTCTGTAGTTGTGCCTGTCATGAAAGAATGAGAGAAAACCTATAGTTTGGCGTGGCACGAATGAATGAGAAACTCCATAGCTGTGTGTGACACGAAACATTGAGAGAACCTTTATAGTTGTGCGTGACACGAATGAATGAGAGAAAACCTATAGTTTTGTGTGGCACGAATGAATGAGAAAAACTCCATAGCTGTGCGTGACGTGAAACTTTCAGAGAACCTTCATAGTTGTGCATGACACGAAGGAATGAGAGAAACTCTATAGTTGTGCGTGGTACGAAAGAATGAGAGAAATTCTATAGTTGTGCGTGGCGCGAAAGAATGAGAGAATCTCTATAGTTGTGTGTGGCACGAAAGAATGAGAGAAACTCTATAGTTGTGCGTGACATGAAAGAATGAGACAAAATCTATAGTTGTGTGTGACACGAAAGATTACGAGAATCTCCAGAGCTGTGCGTGTATCAAAAGATTGAGAGAAACTCCATAGTTGTACCTGACACGAAGGAATGAGGGAAACTCCATAGTTGTGCATGGTACGAAAGAACGAGAGAATCTCCGTAGTTGTGCGTGACACCAAATAATGAGAGAAACTCTATGGTTGTGTGTTACCCAAAACATTGAGAGAAACGCAATTGTTGTGCGTGACACGAAGGAATGAGAGAAACTCTATAGTTGTGCATGGCACGAAAGATTGCGAGAATCTCCATAGTTGTGCGTGAATAAAAAGATTGAGAGAAACTCCATAGGTGTACGTGACACGAAGGAGTGAGGGAAACTCTATAGTTGTGCATGGCACGAAAGGATGAGAGAAACACTAGTGCATGGCACGAAAGATTGAGAGAAACTGCACGGTTGTGTGTGAAACGAAAGATTGAGAGAAACTCTGTAGTTGTGCCTGTCATGAAAGAATGAGAGAAAACCTATAGTTTGGCGTGGCACGAATGAATGAGAAACTCCATAGCTGTGTGTGACACGAAACATTGAGAGAACCTTTATAGTTGTGCGTGACACGAATGAATGAGAGAAAACCTATAGTTTTGTGTGGCACGAATGAATGAGAAAAACTCCATAGCTGTGCGTGACGTGAAACTTTCAGAGAACCTTCATAGTTGTGCATGACACGAAGGAATGAGAGAAACTCTATAGTTGTGCGTGGTACGAAAGAATGAGAGAAATTCTATAGTTGTGCGTGGCGCGAAAGAATGAGAGAATCTCTATAGTTGTGCGTGGCACGAAAGAATGAGAGAAACTCTATAGTTGTGCGTGACATGAAAGAATGAGACAAAATCTATAGTTGTGTGTGACACGAAAGATTACGAGAATCTCCAGAGCTGTGCGTGTATCAAAAGATTGAGAGAAACTCCATAGTTGTACCTGACACGAAGGAATGAGGGAAACTCTATAGTTGTGCGTGGCACGAAAGGATGAGAGAAGCACTAGTCGTGCATGGCACGAAAGATTGAGAGAAACTGCATAGTTGTGTGTGAAACGAAAGATTCCGAGAAACTCTATAGTTGTGCCTGTCATGAAAGGATGAGAGAAAACCTATAGTTTGGCGTGGCACGAATGAATGAGAGAATCCATAGCTGTGTGTGACACGAAACATTGTGAGAACCTTCATAGCTGTGCGTGACACGAAGGAATGAGAGAAACTCTATAGTTGTGCGTGGTACGAAAGAATGAGAGAAACCCTATAGTTGTGCCTGACGGGAAACAATGAAACAGACTTCATAGTTGTGCGTGACACGAAGGAATGAGAGAAACTCTACAGTTGTGCCTGTCACGAATGAGTGAGACAAGCTCGATAGTTGTGCATGGAACGAAAAAATGAGAGTATCTCCATAGCTGTGCGTGAGACGAAAGATTGAGAGAAAATTCATAATTGTATGTGACACAAAGGAATGAGAGAAGCTCTATAGTTCTGCGTTGCACGAAAGAATGTCAGGCTCTATAGTTTTGCGTGACACGAAAGAGTGTGAGAAATTCTATAGTTGTTGGTGGCACGAAAAATTGAGAGAAACCCTATAGTTATGCCTGTCACGAAAGAATGAGAGAAACCTTATAGTTTTGCGTGGCACGAATGAATGAGACAAACTCCATAGCTGTGCGTTGCGTGACAATTTGAGAGAACCTTCATAGATGTTCGTGACACGAAGGAATGAGTGAAACTCTACAGTTGTGCGTGGTACAAAAGAATGAAACAAATTCCATAGTTGTGCGTGGCACGAAAGAATGAGACAAACTCTATAGTTGTGCATGGCATGAAGGAATGAGAAAATCACCATAGTTGTGCGTGAGGCGAAAGAATGAGACGCAACCTATGGTTGTGTTTGACACGAAACATTGAGAGAAACTCCATTTTTGAGCGTTACACGAAGGAATGAGAGAAACTCTATAGTTGTGCATGGCACGAAAGAATGAGAGAATCTCCATCGTTGTGCGTGACACCAAAGAATGAGAGAAACTCTATGGTTGTGTGTGACCCAGAACATTGAGAGAAGCGGCATAGTTGTGCGTGACAGGAAGGAATGAGAGAAACTCTATAGTTGTGTATGGCACGAGAGATTGCGAGAATGTCCATAGTTGTGCGTGTATCAAAAAATTGAGAAAAACTCCAGAGTTGTGCGTGACACGAAGGAATGAGAGAACTCTATAGCTGTGCGTGGCACGAAAGGATGAGACAAGCACTAGTCGTGCATGGCACGAAAGATTGAGAGAAACTGCATAGTTGTGTGTGAAACGAAAGATTGAGAGAAACTCTATAGTTGTGCCTGTCACGAAAGAATGAGAGAAAACGTATAATTTAGCGTGGCATGAATGAATGAGAAACTCCATAGCTGTGTGTGACACGAAACATTGAGAGAACCTTCATAGTTGTGCGTGACACGAAGGATTGAGAGAAACTCTATAGATGTGCAACGTCACGAAAGAATGAGAGAAACTCCATAGGTGTGCAACGTCACGAAAGAATGAGAGAAACTCTATAGTTGTGCGTGACACGAAGGAATGAGAGAAGCCCTATAGTTGTCCATGGCACGAAAGATTGCGGTAATCTCCATAGTTACGCGTGACACGAAAGATTGAGAGAAACTCCATAGCTGTGTGTTACACGAGAGATTGAGTTGAGAGAAACTCTATAGTGTTGTGCGGCACGAAAGAATGACAGAAACTATATAGTTGTGCCTGTCACGAAAGAATGAAAGAAAATCTATAGTTTTGCGTGGCACGAATGAATGAGAGACTCTATAGTTGTGCGTGGTACGAAAAAATGAGAGCAACCCTATAGTTGTGCGTGGCACGAAAGAATGAGACAAACTCTACAGTTGTGCATGGCATGAAAGAATGAGAGAATCTCCATAGTTGTGCGTGGCACCAAAGAATGAGAGAAACTCTATGGTTGTTTGTGACACGAAGGAATGACAGACACTCTATAGTTGTGCGTGGTACGAAAGAATGAGAGAAACTCTATAGTTGTGCCTGACGGGAAACAATGAAAGAAACTTCATAGTTGTGCGTGACACGAAGGAATGAGAGAAACTCTACAGTTGTGCGTGGCACAAATGAGTGAGACAAGCTCGATAGTTGTGCATGGAACGGAAAAATGAGAGTATCTCCATAGCTGTGCGTGAGACGAAAGATTGAGAGAAAATTCATAATTGTGTGTGACACAAAGGAATGAGAGAAGCTCTATAGTTCTGCGTGGCACGAAAGAATGTGAGGCTCTATAGTTTTGCGTGACACGAAAGAGTGTGAGAAATTCTATAGTTGTTGGTGGCACGAAAAATTGAGAGAAACCCTATAGTTGTGCCTGTCACGAAAGAATCAGAGAAAACCTATAGTTTTGCGTGGCACGAATGAATGAGAGAAACTCCATAGCTGTGCGTGACGCGAAACCTTGACAGAACCTTCACAGTTGTGCGTGACATGAAGGAATGAGAGAAACTCTATATTTGTGCGTGGTGCGAAAGAATGAGAGAAACTCTATAGTTGTGCGTGGCACGAAAGAATGAGATAATCTCTATAGTTGTACGTGGCACGAAAGAATGAGAGAAACTCTATAGTTGTGCGTGACATGAAAGAATGAGACAAAATTTATGGTTGTGTGTGGCACGTAACATTGGGAGAAACTCCATTGTTGTGCGTGGCGCGAAGGAATGAGAGAAACTCTATAGTTGTGCATTGCACGAAAGATTGCGAGAATCTCCATAGTTGTGCGTGACACGAAAGATTGAGATAAACTCCATAGTTGTGTGTGGCACAAAAGATTGAGAGAAACTCTATAATTGTGCGCGGCACAAAAGAATGGGAGAAACTCCATAGTTATGCCTTTCACGAAAGAATGAAAGAAAATCTATTGTTTCGCGTGGCGCGAATGATTTAGAGAAACTCTATAGCTGTGCGTGACACGAAAAATTGAAAGAACCTTCATAGTTGTGCGTTACACGAAGGAATGAGAGACTCTATAGTTGTGCCAGGTTCGAACGAATGAGAGATACTCCATAGTTGTGCGTGGTACGAAAGAATGAGAGAATCTCCATAGTTGTGCGTGACACCAAAGAATGAGAGAAACTCTATGGTTGTGTGTTACGCAAAACATTGAGAGAAACGTAATTGTTGTGCGTGACACGAAGGAATGAGAGAAACTCTATAGTTGTGCATGGCACGAAAGATTGCGAGAATCTCCATAGTTGTGCGTGAATAAAAAGATTGAGAGAAACTCCATAGTTTTACGTGACACGAAGGAGTGAGGGAAACTCTATAGTTGTGCATGGCACGAAAGGATGAGAGAAACACTAGTGCATGGCACGAAAGATTGAGAGAAACTGCATGGTTGTGTGTGAAACGAAAGATTGAGAGAAACTCTGTAGTTGTGCCTGTCATGAAAGAATGAGAGAAAACTTATAGTTTGGCGTGGCACGAATGAATGAGAAACTCCATAGCTGTGTGTGACACGAAACATTGAGAGAACCTTTATAGTTGTGCGTGACACGAATGAATGAGAGAAAACCTATAGTTTTGTGTGGCACGAATGAATGAGAAAAACTCCATAGCTGTGCGTGACGTGAAACTTTCAGAGAACCTTCATAGTTGTGCATGACACGAAGGAATGAGAGAAACTCTATAGTTGAGCGTGGTACGAAAGAATGAGAGAAATTCTAAGTTGTGTGTGGCACGAAAGAATCAGACAAACTCTATGGTTGTGTGTGACACGTAACATTGAGAGAAACTCCATAGTGTTGCGTTACACGAAGGAATGAGAAAAACTCTATAGTTGTACACGTCACGAAAGATTACGAGAATCTCCATAGCTGTGCGTGTATCAAAAGATTGAGAGAAACTCCATAGTTGTACGTGACACGAAGGAATGAGGGAAACTCTGAGGGAAACAGGAAGCCACTGGGATATCACGAAAGCCTTGGGATATCATCGCAGCTGCGCCTGCACGCCTGGCTGACAGCCGAAGAATCATCGTGCCGATCTTCGCATCGATAACTGCGGACAAGCCACGTGACCGCACTCTGGCTACAAAAAGACGGCCACCACCGGCTGTACTGGCATTCACGCAGTGGCAGCAGTGGACGGCGGACTGAACGCGTTCTTACAAAATTCTACGCTTGTTCACAGGTTGGTGGTACTTTTAGCCTCTCTTGTAAGGACTGTAGATCTGGTTGTGTCCACTGCTGCCACAGTGAGGTGTTTATTAGAGCATTCTTGGTGATCTCGGATATGGAGGAAAAAGAGTGTTTGACATGTCATAGTGTGTTGCCTGAAGATGGCATGTACTATCGGCCAAAAAAGTAAACGGACCACGGCTCAAGTGGCCGGAGCGGCTGCGGGGCCACACCGGGGCGCTGCTATCTTGCTCCGCGCGCTGACGGCGAGAGTGCCCGGGTGACGCCAGACTTCGCCCTCACTCTCGCGTGGTGCCTTGTCACGCTTGATAAATTTCTAGTGCGCCGTACGGTTGCTCTACTGCTGGCAGTCGCGACGAAGGAAACCGTGCATCGCCGGTAGTCCAGCACATGGCGCTGTCGCACAGGGGCGGACGGCAGCCCGACACCAAACCGCGGCACTGTGAAGGAACGGAGACCCGTCCTGATTGTTGTTTTGTTTATATTCACCGTATCTTTTATATTAGTGCATGTCGCCGGCGTCCACCGCTGCTCGATTTTCGGCAACGTCGCGCAAGTAGCCGCAACGGCGGCTACGGTGACATGCGCTCTTTCACGCCGGCGCGATAGCCGCAGGCGGCAAGGTTTACTGCGGGCACGGCTTATATGTCGAGATCACTATTCCGTCATTGTCTCCAGTAGTATGTGTAATATTAACATCAGCGACGCCTCTGAAAACTGCTTTTAATAGATACTACAATGCTTAGGCCGTAATGAAACTTTACAAAAGCACGGCCAGGAAGAGATAATTGGGAAGACGAATAGGAATAACTGTAGACATTAATGAAAGTTTATTCATGGAAACATTCCGTGGCTTTAAGGGGTCCTCAGAGCGATGAAAAATTGCCGTCGACCGCGATGACTTGGCTTACTCGCCTTGGCATCGAGAGCGCCGCCGCTATAGTTTCGGACGTCTACGCAGCGCTTCCAACTCTAAGTTATCGCGATGACGTGAAAGAGCGCGCGTCACGGTAGCCGCCGTTGCGGTTACTTGCGCAATGTTACCTAAAACGAGCAGCGGTGGACGCCAGCGACATGCACTAATATAAAAGATACGGTGAATATAAACAAAACAACAATCAGGACGGGTCTCCGTTCCTTCACAGTGCCGCGGTTTGGTGTCGGGCTGCCGTCCGCCCCTGTGCGACAGCGCCATGTGCTGGACTACCGGCGATGCACGGTTTCCTTCGTCGCGACTGCCAGCAGTAGAGCAACCGTACGCCGCACTAGAAATTTATCAAGCGTGACAAGGCACCGCGCGAGAGTGAGGGCGAAGTCTGGCGTCACCCGGGCACTCTCGCCGTCAGCGCGCGGAGCAAGATAGCAGCGCCCCGGTGTGGCCCCGCAGCCGCTCCGGCCACTTGAGCCGTGGTCCGTTTACTTTTTTGGCCGATAGTACATAACATGCACTGGTTGCAAGTACTCGTCCCATCTAGGTAAATGCTCGGGGGTGAAAACATCGAATTTCCGTGCCAAGGGTGACTCACTAAAATCTGGCTGGAACTGTGCAACATGTGAACTTGGAAAAAAAAGATGTGGCAATACCGTGACACCAACAGAAGATTCAAACATTCAGAAGAGATTGAAAGAGCTAGATGAAAAGATAACCCTCATGCTTCCCCTCGTCACTAATGTTGAGAATTTGACACAACTATTGAAAAAAGTCAGTGACATTGAAACATCGATACAGCACCTTTCCGACAAATATGATACAATATTAAGGAAATTAGACAAGCAAAACTCTGACATTGCAGTCTTGGAAAGAAGGGTCGAGGCCGTAGAATCGGGAACGTCCGCAAGCACGAGGGAAGTCAAACTGCAGCTGAATGAGCTGGAACAGTACAGTCGCAGGCAAAACATGGAAGTACATGGCCTTATAGTGGAGGAACACGAAGACCTGCTCGCGAAAATGAATGATCTTGTATGCAAACTTCAGCTCCCGCTGCTTGAGAACGGTAACCTTGATGCGCTTCATAGGCTACCTGCACGAAAGGGAAAGAAGCCTATCCTTCTTGCTCGGTTTTCATCCGTCCTACATAAGGAAGAGTGGATGCGCAATCGCTCGCGCCTTGAGAATGAAGCACCAAACGTGAAATTTTTGGACAACCTGACACCTTTCAAGAAACGCCTTCTCTGGCTAGCAAGTGGAAAAGGCAGGGAAAAGAACTGTCGGTTTGTGTGGCAAAAGAATGGTCACATATTTGCACGAAAAACTGAGGGCGCCAACGCGATTCGCATCCGCGATGAAAGTGACATTGATAACATGATATGATGTGCTATTTGGATAGTCTATATCTAGTGTGAATGACAGTTCAAATGGATAACAGTCCTTATCACGATGTTAACTCTTTTAAATGTATGAAGGTTTCAAAATCCGGATGCTTTTCCTTTTATCATCTGAATGCATGCAGTTTAAGAAACAAAGAAGAAGAAATTGATATTTTTTTGTCGTCATTGAACCATGAATTTGATGCGCTGGCTTTCACTGAAACCTGGTATACTGAATCGAATGATGTTGTTCGCTTTCCTGGTTATAGGTGTGAAGCGCTGTTTAGGAAAGCCAAAAAAGGGGGAGGTGTAGCTTTGTAAATTAAAAACAGTTTTTCTTACGAAATAATGCCACAGTGTACAGTTTTGAGCCCTTCGTACGAATCACTTTTTATTGAGACAAATGCATTCATCTTTGGCGTAATTTATCGGCCACCTTCTGCGTCTCTTCAAGAGTTCTTCAACTTTTTAGAAATAGTATTGGGCGACCTCTCCTTACAAAGTAAGGCTGTGGTAATAATGGGTGATTTTAATATTAACCTACTAGAAACGTCAAATTCTGTCAATGAATTTGTTGATATGTTGTTGGCCGACGGCTTTTCCAATATAATCACAACGCCTACTCGTATCACAAGCTCCAGCGAAACACTTATTGATCTATGCCTAACAAACAGTGATATTGGTGGTACCACGGCAGGAGTACTCCTGAGCGACATCAGTGATCACCTGTCAACCTTCTGCTTTATGGAAAGGTCAAATAAACAAACATTCGAACATACTAACCCGCAAAATAGTTACCGTGTTAAAAACCAAAGCAAAATTGAATACTTTCGTCAAATCGTCTACTCTGTTGACTGGAGCCAATTGCAGCGTGATGAAGATCCTAATATTTTATACAACAAATTCTTGCACAAACTGACAGAGTTGTATGAATGCGCTTTCCCAGTTGTAACAATAGCAAAGTGTAGAAAAGGAAAGAAGGCTTGGATTACACGAGACCTGCTAAGGCGAATCAAGGCACGAAATAGGCTTTTCTCCAAGTTTATAAAATCTAAAGACTTGACAGTTTTGAAAGAGTATAAAAAAGTTAGAAATTAATTAGGTGCAGATATAAAGAAATCTAGAATTCAATACTACGCTCATAAATTTTCAGATATCTCCTTTGACCCTCAAAAAACGTGGCGTACAGTCAAAGATCTTCTACAGAAATCAGAAACAAATATACCTACACAAATGACAATTGGAGGAACGGTTCTGAGTGGTAAAGATCTTGCCAACGAGTTCAACAGACATTTTTCGGCATTTGGAGATTTTCCTGCCGGAACGCCCAGTAATATTGGAAAATACATGGAACATAATCTTCAGCACAGCCTTTTCTTATATCCAGCTACTCCTGCAGAGATTAATGATATTATACTAGGTTTCAAGAATAACTGTTCTTGCGGTTTTGATGGCATAAAGGTAGCACCAATTAAAGCAATTGCTGACCTAATAGTTAATCTACTTTGTCATATAACAAATCTAATCTTGACAACAGGCATTTTTCCCGAAAAAATGAAGATGGCAAGAGTTGCTGTTTTGTTTAAAGGCGGTGCTGCCAATATAACTGGTAATTATAGACCTATATCAGTTCTACCGCTGTTTTCCAAAATAGTAGAAAAAGTGATTAATACACGGATTACTACCTATTTTAACAAACACAAGTTAATCTCTCCCAGCCAGTACGGATTTCAGAGGAAGAAATCAACTGAATCTGCATTGCTCAGTATTAAGGATAAACTTATTAACAACATAGAAAATCAATCGTACACGTTAGGTGTTTTTCTAGATTTCAGCAAAGCGTTTGATTCTATTAAACATAATATACTTCTTAGCAAACTACCGTATTATGGAATACGAGGCACTTCACTTAAATTATTGCAAAACTACCTTTCCGGTCGTTCCCAGTATGTTGTTATTAATAATGCTACGTCTAATTCTGAGCTAATAAAATTTGGGGTTCCTCAGGGGTCAATCCTAGGACCTACTCTGTTTCTTTTATACATCAATGACATGGTATCTATCCCACAAACCCCTTCTATTATCCTTTACGCTGACGACACAAGTATATTTTTTTCTGGTGAAAATCTAGGTTCCTTAATCCCGCGTGTAAACTTATGGCTTAAGAATCTATCTGACTGGCTTGTTACAAATGAACTCCCATTTAATGTTGACAAAACTAAGTACATTGTTTTTACCCCTATTAACAGACCTGTTTATAATAATAATGATGTGGCATTCGAGTCGCGACCGCTAAAGAAGGTAGCACAAATTAAATTTTTAGGTGTTCAGTTTCATGAAAACCTTCGTTGGTCTTGGCATATTCACTATATTAAGCGTAATATTGCACACTGTATTGGTATGCTTAAGAAGTTTCGCTTATTGTTGCCTCGTTATATTTGACGTCAACTGTATTTTAATACCGTTCATTCGCGACTGCTTTACTGCCTGCTTGTCTGGGGCACCACTACTAGGTCTAACATGGAAAGCCTCCATAGATTACAGAAAAAAAGTGTGCGCTTTATTGAAAATCTACCACAACGTGAATCAACATCTGTATATTTTTCGCAAAATCGCATCCTGGACATTTAATCACTATACAAACTGCGACTATCAGAGCTTGCATACTCAGATTTCAAAATTGATCCACAACTTTTCTCTCTGAGGTATACCAACAATGAATCATACTACGAGTTTAGGAGAACCAACTTCGCCAAGTTTAAATGCAGGACGAATTACGGGACACAACTATTACATTGGCAAATTCCTAATGTGTTAAACCTTTATCCTGCTCTGATAGACTTTATGGAAAACTGTTCCTCTTTGCCTGCTTTCCGAAACCAGGCAAAGAAATTTTTCTTAAATCGTGTATAAACCAGTTAGAAATTTGTTTCCTTTGTACTTTTTTGTCAAGTGAATGTGTGTGAATGAGTGTCAAGTGAATGTCAATGTTCTTTGTTTTTCTGCGGAAGCACTCGATTTAGAGCATCCTTTTTTGTCAAGTGAGCATATTTGTCATGTGAAAATATTTTTGTCGTATGGGAGATGCAGTTAGGATTCCTTGCTTTGTTTTTCCTTTTCTTGGTCAAGTGAACATGTTTGTAGGTATTATACATAATTAATTAGATTGATTTGAATGTACAGTGTATGTATATTGCTGTATGTGAATTGTTATAATCTTCCCGTAAAAAAAAATTGTACTTCGCAACTTACCATGTCGAAACTGTGCCTGCGTGAATTCAGGGTGTCTAGGGCCTAGTCAGGTGACTACGTGTGTCACCTTTAGCCCTCTTCACCCAGACAACTGTATATTATCTAAATTTCAATAAAGTCAAAGTCTATAGTTGTGCGTGGCACGAAAGGATGAGAGAAGCACTAGTCGTGCATGACACGAAAGATTGAGAGAAACTGCATAACTGTGTGTGAAACCAAAGATTGAGAGAAATTATATAGTTGTGCCTGTCACAAAAGAATGAGAGAAAACCTATAGTTTAGCGTGGCATGAAAGATTGAGAGAAACTCCATAGTTGTGCGTGAAACGAAACATTGAGAGAAACTTCATAATTGTGCGTGACAAGAAGGAATGAGATAAACTCTATACTTGTGCGTGGTACGAAAGAATGAGAGAAACTCTTTAGTTGTGTGTGGTACGAAACAGTGAGAGAAACTCTATAGTTGTGCATGAGACGAAAGATTAAGAGAAAAATTATAATTGTGTGTGGCACAAAGGAATGAGAGAAACTCTATAGTTCTGCGTGGCACGAAAGAATGGAAAGCTCTATAGTTTTGCGTGACACGAAAGAGTGTGAGAAATTATATAGTTGTTGGTGGCAGGAAAGATTGAGGGAAACCCTATAGTTGTGCCTGTCGCGAAAGAATGAGAGAAAACCTATAGTTTTGCGTGGCACGAATGAATGAGACAAACTCCATAGCTGTGCGTGACGTGAATATTTGAGAGAACCTTCAAAGTTGTGCGTGACACGAAGGAATGAGAGAACTCTATAGTTGTGCATGGCACGAAAGAATGAGAGAAACTCCATGGTAGTGTGTGACACAAAACATTGAGAGAAACTCCATAGTTGTGCGTGACACGAACGAATGAGAGAAACTCTATAGTTGTGCGTGACACGATATATTGAGAGAAACTTCATATTTGTGCGTGACACGAAGGAATGAGAGAAACTCTATATTTGTGCGTGACACGAAAGATTGAGAGAAACTGCATAGTTGTGTGTGAAATGAAAGATTGAGAGAAACTCTATAGTTGTGCCTGTCACGAATGAATGAAAAAAAACTTTAGTTATGCATGGCACGAATGAATGAGAGAAACTTCATAGCTGTGCGTGGCACGAAATTTTGAAAGAACCTTCATAGCTGTGCGTGACACGAAACATTGAGAGAACCTTCATAGTACTGCGTTACACGAAAGAATGAGAGAAACTCTATTATTGTGCGTGGCACGAAAGAATGAGGCAAACTCTATAGTTGTGCATGGCACGAAAGAATGAGAGAATCTCTATAGTTGTGCGTGGCACGAAAGAATGAGAGAAACTCTACAGTTGTGCGTGACACGAAACATTGAGAGAAACTTCATAGTTGTGCATGACACGAAGGATTGAGAGAAACTCTCTAGTTGTGCGTGGCACGAATGAATGAGACAAGCTCTATAGTTGTGCATGGCACGAAAAAATGAGAGTATCTCCATAGCTGTGCTTGAGACGAAAGATTGAGAGAAAATTCATAATTGTGTGTGACACAAAGGAATGAGAGAAGCTCTATAGTTTTGCGTGACACGAGAGAGTGTGAGAAATTCTATAGTTGTTGGTGGCACGAAAGAATGAGAGAAACTGTATAGTTGAGCCTCTCACGAAAGAATGAGAGAAAACCTATAGTTTTGCGTGGCTTGAATGAATGACAGAAACTCCATAGCTGTGCGTGACGCGAAACTTTGAGAGAACCTTCATAGTTGTGCGTGACACGAAGGAATGGGAGAAATTCTATAGTTGTGCGTGGTACGAAAGAATGAGAGAAACTCTATAGTTGTACGTGGCATGAAAGAATGAGAGAAACTCTATAGTTGTGCGTGACACGAAAGAATGAGACAAAATCTATAGTTGCGTCTGACACGAAACATTGAGAGAAACTCCATAGTTGTGCGTGACACGAAGGATGAGAGAAACTCTATAGTTGTGCATGGCACGAAAAATTTCGAGAATCTCCATAGTTGTGCGTGACACGAAAGATTGGGAGAAACTCCATAGTTGTGTGTGACACGAAAGATTGAGAGAAACTCTATAGTTGTGCCCGGCACGAAAGAATGAGAGAAACTCTGTAGTTATGCCTGTCACGAAAGAATAAAGAAAATCTGTTGTTTTGCGTGGCGCGAATGATTGAGAGAAACTCCATAGCTGTGCGTGACACGAAACATTGAAAGAACCTTCATAGTTGTGCGTGACACGAAGGAATGAGAGACTCTATAGTTGTGCGCGGTACGAAAGAATGCGAGAAACTCCCTAGTTGTGCGTGGCACGAAAGAATGAGACAAACTCCATAGTTGTGCATGGTACGAAAGAATGAGAGAATCTCCATAGTTGTGCGTGACAGCAAAGAATGAGAGAAACTCTATGGTTGTGTGTGACCTAAAACTTTGAGAGAAACGCCATAGTTGTGCGTGACACGAAGGAATGAGAGAAACTCTGTAGTTGTGCATGGCACGAAAGGATGAGAGAAACACTAGTTGAGCATGGCACGAAAGATTGAGAGAAACTGCATGGTTGAATGTGAAACGAAAAATTGAGAGAAACTCTATAGTTGTGCCTGTCATGAAAGAACGAGAGAATGTCCATAGTTGTGCGTGACACCAAATTATGAGAGAAACTCTATGTTTGTGTGTGACCCAAAAAATTTAGCGAAACGCCATAGTTGTGCGTGGTACGAAAGAATGAGAGAAACTCTATAGTTGTGCTGTGTCCGAAAGAATGAGACAAATTCTATTGTTGTGCATGGCAAGAAAGTAAGAGAGAATCTCCATAGTTGTCCCTGACACGAATGAAACTCCATGGTTGCGCGTGACACGAAAGCATGAGAGAAACTCCTAGCTGTGTGTTGCATAGAGGAATGAGAGAAACTCAATAGTTGGCCTGACATGAAGGAATGAGAGAAACTCTATAGTTGTGTATGGCTAAAAAAATGTGAGAAACTCTATAGTTGTGCGTGGCACGAAAGAATGAGGTAAAATCCATAGTTGTGCCTGACACGAAAGAATGAGAGAAACTGCATAGTTGTGCGTGACACGCTATATTGAGAGAAACTTCATATTTTTGCGTGACACGAAGGAATGAGAGAAACTCTTTATTTGTGCGTGACACGGAAGATTGAGAGGAACTCCATAGTTGTGTGTGACATACAGGATTGAGAGAAACTCTATAGTTGTGCGGGGCACGAAAAATGAGAGTAATTCCATAGTTGTGCCTGTCACCAAAGAATGAGAGAAAATGCATAGTTGTGCGTGGCATGAAAGAACGAGAGAAACTCCATAGTTGACATAGCGTGACACAAATTATTGAGATTAAATCCCTAATTGTGTGTGACACAACGGAATGAGAGAAGCTCTGTAGCTTTGCGTTACATGAAAGAATGAGATACTCTATAGTTGTTCGTGACACGAAAGAGTGAGAAACTCTATAGTTGTTGGTGGCAAGAAAGAATGAGAGAAACTCTATTGTTGTGTGCACGAAATAATGAGAGAAACTCCATAGTTGTGCGTAGCACGATATAATGAGAGATTCTCAATTGCAGTGCGGCGCACGAGAGAAACTCTAGTTGTGCGTGGAATATAAGATTGAGAGAAACTCCATAGATGTGCAACGTCACGAAAGAATGAGAGAAACTCAATAGTGTGTGGCACAAACGAATGACAGAAACTCTCTAGTTGTGTGTTGCACGAAGGAATGATAGAAACCCAATTGTTGAGCGTGACACGAGAGAAACTCCGTAGTTGTGCGTGCCACAGAAGAATGAGAGAAACTCTATAGTTCGGTGTGGCATGAACGACTGAGAGAAAGTCCATAGTTGTGCGTGAGACGACAGATTGAGAGAAAGTCCATGGTTGTGCGGGACACGAAGGGATGAGAGAAACTGTATAGTTGTCCGTGGCACGAATGAATGAGACAAGCTCGATAGTTGTGCATGGCACGAAAGAATGAGAAAAACTCAATAGTTGTGCGTGGCATGACAGAAACGCCATTGTTGTGCCTCTGTCGAAAAAGTAAGAGAAACTCTAAATGTTGCGTGCAACGAAAGAATGAGAGAAACTCCACATTTGTGCATGACACGCAAGAATGAGAGAAGCTGTTTTGTTGTGCGTGCGACTAAAGAACGATAGAAACTCCATAGTTGTGCATGGCACTATAGAATGAGAAAAACTCTATAGTTGTGCATTGCACTCAAGAATGAGAGAAACTCTATAGTCTTGTGTGGCATGTAAGAATGAGAGAAACTCAATTGCTGTGCGTGGCACAAAAGAATGAGAGTAATTTCATAGGTGTGCGTGACATGAAAGAATGAGAAACTCTATAGTTGTGTGTTGCATGATGAAATGAGAGAGTGTCTATAGTTGTGCATTGCACGAAAGAATTCGAGAAACTTCATAGTTGTGCGTGACACGAAGGTTTGAGAGAAACGCGATAGTTCTGCGTTGTACGAATGATTGAGAGAAACTCCATTGTTTTGTGTGACACGAAAGATTGAGAGAAACTCTATAGTTGTACGTGGCAACAAAGAATGAGAGAAACTCCATATTTGTGCCTGTCACGAAACAATGAGAGATAACCTATTGTTTTGCGTAGTAAGAATGAATGAGAAAAACTCCATAGCTGTGCGTGACACGAAACATTGAGAGAAGCTGCATAGTTGTGCGTGACACGAAGGAATGAGAGAAACTCTATGGTTGTGTGTGACACAAAACATTGAGAGAAACTCCACAGTTGTGCGTGACATGAAGGAATGATAGAAACTCTATAGTTGTGCATGGCATGAAAGAATGAGAGAATCGCCATAGTTGTGCGTGACACGAAATAATGAGAGAAACTCTATAGTTGTGCGTGACACGAAGGAATGAGAGAAACTCTATAGTTGTGCATGGCACGAAAAAAATGAGAGTATCTCCATAGCTGTGCATGAGACGAAAGATTGAGAGAAAATTCATAATTGTGTGTGACACAAAGGAATGAGAGAAGCTATATAGTTCTGCGTGGCACGAAAGAATGAGAGGCTCTATAGTTTTGCTTGACACGAAAGATTGTGAGAAATTCTATAGTTGTTGGTGGCACGAAAGAATGAGAGAAAACCTATAGTTGTGCCTGTCACTGAAGAATAAGAGAAAACCTATAGTTTTGTGTGGCACGAATGAATGAGAGAAACTGCACAGCTGTGTGTGACGTGAAATTTTGAGAGAGCCTTTATAGTTGTGCGTGACACGAAGGAATAAGAGAAACTCTGTAGCTGTGCGTGGTACGAAAGAACGAGAGAAACTCTATAGTTGTGCGTGGCACGAAAGAATGAGACAAACTCTATAGTTGTGCATGGCATGAAAGAATGAGAGAATCTCCATAGTTGTGCTTGACACTAAAGAATGAGACAAAATCTATGGTTGTGTGTGTGACACGAAGGCTGCTCTATCTACGAACTGGAATATAAAACAATGGCAGAGGCTTAGCTTGGCTAAGCCTAGTGGATTGCTAAAGCAACCTTCTGTTCAGGTTGTAGAATTCCATACTGCTCATCGAACGTGTAGATGCAGTCTCGTTGCCATTTAAAGCATCCATAAGACTTGCTGTCGAACAATCATGTGTCGGCAAAGTCGCGTCAGCATTGAGAGCATGCATGATACTTGCAGATGCACCCAGATCAAGAGATGTTGAACGCATTCGCCTGGCTGCATAATATGCACGCCGTTTAGTTAAACATTGTTCCCGCTCTTCATCCGTTGCTTCCGCATGCCGCCACTTCTTAGCTGCAGCACATCGCTGCAGCTTCACCTTATACACATCATCCGACATACCATGGAGGATTCGCTAGGACGACTGCGACGAACCGAGTTGGGGGGCCGCTTTTCCACAGCTGGCATGACGTCACATAGAGCGAGCGCCTCCCCCACGGCGGCGGCGCGTGGAGGATTCGCTGGGACGATCGCGACGAGCCCAGTAGGGGGGGCTGCTTTTCCACAGCTGGCATGACGGATGGATGGATGGATGGATGTTATGAGCGTCCCCTTTGGAACGGGGCGGTGGCTTGCGCCACCAAGCTCTTGCTACTATGCTGTCTAATATCCTACCTAGGTTAACCAATGAAAAAAAAACACATTATGAACTACCACGTCCAAATTTTCTGATACCCTCTTGCGAACTGTGCTTTTGTAAGTCTCCGTCCTTTGTCGTTTCCCTACTTTTCTTCCACCAATCCTCCAATCGCCTCTTACTGATGTCTATTGCGGACCTGTTTGCTTTACCACTGCTCCCGCTGAACCCAAGGGCTTCAAGGAGGCCAGTGGTGCCTAAATCGACCGCTGGATACACGTCTTCACATTCTAATAAAATATGCTCCGTCGTTTCCCTAGCTTTACCGCAGCAAGCACATGCTTCTTCCTCCTTCTTATATCTCGCTTTATAGGTGCGTGTTCTAAGGCATCCCGATCTCGCTTCGAAAAGTAATGAGCTTCCCTTTGAGTTATCATAAATGGTTTCTTTCCTAATTTCGTTTTTTTCCCCTTAAGTAGTTCGATGACGTTGCGTACAGCGAGCGCCCCTCGCGGCAGTGGCGCGCAGCTGCAGCATGGAGGATTCGCTGGGACGATCGCGACGAGCCGACCCGATTCCTAAGAACGTGTGTTTTCTATTTAGCCCCCGTCAAGATGCGGCTGCCACTGTTGGGATCAAATCCACGGTCTCTAGCAATGCCCTAGCCACAAAGCTACCGCGGCAGGCACAGAAATGTTGATGTGATGGTCGACCACTTTCGTAGTGTCGCCTAGACCCTACCATGCGCTTTAAGTGACGCGGCTCTGCTTCTGCACGCCTTGCGTAGTTTTCCGTTTGGCATATTTGCATGGTGTTTATTTTTCAGAAATAGCAGCAGCGTACTGTGCAATACCTTGAACTTAAGCTTATCCAGTTTGCCCGCAACCGTCATCGTACAGTAGTAGGGTTTCATCGCCTTCTCACGTCACCTCCCCACCTCCTGTGGGAACTACCTCTCCTCCTCCCTCCTTCATACAGTTCTATCTACGTCCCCTCTGGACTCACTCGAGGGAAGCGCTGCACTTTCTGCAATGCTTCCGAGAGGAGTCACTGATAGTTACAGCTGTCAAGACGCAAATGTGGTGAGGGCCAGGGAGCTCCAGAGCGCATTGTTCACATTCGACGTGGGGGCGAAAACGAGTTCCTAACGTCGCCTTTTCTCTCTCACTGGCTCCTGTCATGTTTACACCCCCCCCCCCCGCCTTCGCGGTGTGCTTGACAGCAGCAGCAGTGAGAAAGTCGAAGGAAAAGGCAAAGAAAGCATCGCTTTAAATATTCACTATGCTATTATTTGTACGACTCGTTTCTTCCCTTCGATGGACGCCGACCCGACCTCAGCTAGTGTCTTCCTGCGTTGCGCTGCGTCTCGCCGAAAATCACCAGGAACACGGCGAGTTCGCTCTGCAATCAACAGTTGTATGCCGACTTTCGTTGGAGTGAAACGCTACCGCGCATACGAAGCTTTATGGCCAGTCATGCTCGGCGCCATAACTTAGCTGAGTGATCCAAGCTCTGAACGGCTGCGACTCGTATGTCTCTCTTGCCTATCACGCGACAGCTCGTTACCCGCGCGAGCCATCCAAGGCAGCTTTGGAACCCACTCTATTTTTTGAGTTTAGAGTTTTTGGTCATAGCGTAACGCAAAGACCCAAGGCTGCCTTCCGTTCTGCGCATGCTCAATTGTCGCCGTCTATCTTCTTGGGGCTACACGGTGCTTGGGGCTACAATTCCAAAATTCCCTATTAGTATGCAAGCGCAACGATGAACACATCCGATACACCCATGACGAAAAATATAGGGCCAAAAACGCATCCGTTATCAGTGCGGTTAACGACGAAGAATGGGAACTGATCGCACATAAAACACTCTAAAGACACTACGGCTGCGGAGGAATTGGCTCTCGCTTTCACAGCATGCGGCAAATCAACCACCATCATCACATACTCGCAAGAAGCCTGCAGGAGATAAAAGATGGAAAGAATTAGTCGTTCAGAACTTGCTCAGGGGCAAGCACTTCCAAGAAGCGCACATCATCTGGACACTGGGACCTACGTCCTTCACGGGGAACACGAACGGCCTTCGACGCAGCCATAGAAGACGTAAACAGGGCCACCCTCAAGGACAGCGTCCTCTTGGCAACATCGAAAAAATAACGAATTACACGGACATGTTGGAACATTATAGGAACGTGTCGAACTACTACCCAAGACCACACCGATCACTAACAAGAGAACCAGCAGTAATATCAAGACTACAAGCAGAAACACACTTGCATGAAGCTCTATTAGAGGCACTGTGCGCAAGGAAATATCGAAAAAACCTCAAATACTGCATAGGCACGCCTAACACCCTTTAACACATGGTGTGGGGGTCCACGAACAGCCTGAAGACAAACTACAGCAACCATCGGAATAAGTAGTGGGGGGTTCTGCTCACGAGTCAAGACCCCGAGGACCAGCTCTGGCTGTTAGACTGGGCCAGGCTGTCGCCAGAGAACCATGAGATAAGGAGGCTACCTACCTAGGACAACGCGAGCCTTGTCATAAAAATAAAGTGTATTTCCATCATCCATCTATCGATCCATCCATGCATCCATCCATAACATCCATCCATCAAGAATCCCTCCACTCCATCGGTCCATCCACAAATATGTGGGATGTCTGCCTGCCAGCCTGCCGAAGGACGTATCCCAACATAAAAACGTAACGGTTCTTTATTCGACTAACAATGGCAGCGGACGGGCATACCAACGCTACGTTCGTCCCAGTAGCGGAAGGTAGAAAAGCCAAGGTAAATATACCTGGTAGCGAAGCTTTCATACAAGCCCATACGTTCAAAACATGGCGGTCCATCGGCGGTTCATGGGGCTTAGCGCCATCTGTATGTGGTGGGAACACTTCCGGCGGAAGAAAAAATAATCTGACACCATGTCCGTTGAAAGCAGAAGTAACGTCATGTTGTTTTCGAAGGCGCGAAGTTTGTTTTGTTTTCCTGCCTTTGGAGCTATATATTCAAATGCCCCGCCATTATACTTGATGGGCGTTTCGAGCTTTCAGCGTGGAAAGCGATGCAGGAAAAGGCTAGCCGTACGGTTGTCGAAATCGCATCCCTGCCCAGAACATACTTTCTTTGGAGGCCGACGAAAGGTTTATGTGTAGAGTGCTGATCCTATTGTCGGATGCCAAGCCCGTCGGCCAGTGCAGTCGCGCGAAAACAACTACACAATTATCTGACAGTCGTAACTCACTACTTTTGACGGAACATATTAATTTATGTTGAATTCCAATGGCGGAGTCGGAGCAGCCGACGGACTCCGCGAGCGAGCACTCGACTCTGGCGTAGAGCAGCGCCTCCAAATCCACGAGTGTACAGTGAACTAGAATGTACACGAGTGGAACACAACCTGCGCCGCCGGAGCAAGGCGGAAGCGGAACTTCTATCGCCAAGTTACCCAGGATGCCTTGCGTGTTCTCGTTTCCTTCCGCTGTTTGCTCCCTGCACCGCCGCGCCAGTCACTTGTCTCTTCAGCGCCGTTCCCCTGTTGTTTTTTCAAAAGTGCGGAATGGATATCTCGGCAAGCGTGCAGCGGCTTTTGCTTCCTCTGGTGAGCACACAGGATACGGAAAAACATGGTAGTTGTCTTCGCAACTTTGAACACTGTGCTGTAAGTTCAATGCAACGCACGTGTTGCGTGGAGCAATTGTCTGTTGACGCTACATTTCAGTTGCGTAGTTGCTTTACTGCTGATGTGTTCGTTTCACTCAAACGCATCGCATCCGTCATTGTATTGTGCATTTTCCTGTGTGTCCGTCGTGGTGCAGAAGTAGTTGTCTAGCTTTATATGTTGCGAAGAAGCAATGAAGCAGTGTCACGTGCCTGAGAATTTGTCTCCCACGAAATTTTAGCGGAGGTATCAGTGCGAGTGCACCCAATTTTCGAATCAGTCTCGAATCAGGGATGTTGCATCATGCTAAGCGTGTGTAATGTAATCAACAATGTGCACCATGTGTTGAGCGAATATTGAACTTGCGTGGCACCTTGCATGTTTATATCACGCTATTATTCGAAATTTCGTGTTGAGATGAGGTAGCGCAGCAAACAGCGAGTTATTTTGTTAAGCTGTGTTAGGAAGTGTGACATGGCTTAATTGCTTACGTAGTTGCATGAAATGCACGTGGTGGTTCAATGTACTGCAACATGTCACAGAGTAGAACTTCGTAATGGTTATGTCGCTCCATATATGCCACCTTTATGAATCCAGGGCAATGAATGATGTTGCATTTGGTTTTTCCATCAACAGTGCCGGAACAGAGCCGCAAGAATGACCAACGCAGTGAGTTAATTTATAATGACATATTTATTTATTGATACTGTTAGCCCAAAGGCCGATAAAGGGTGGAGAAATCATAAAATGAGCTTCAAAAGATCGCTGCAAACACGAGCACTACACAAATCAAACCAGAAAATACAATCGCCTAATGCAGCTGTAACACCTCTACAACTACCTCATGCACTTTTTGTTTACAGGTACAGGCTGTGAATGGACAGCCGGGGAAACCAAGCTCCTATTTCATTATTATGAGCAATACTTTGCTGAGATGGGGCCGTTGAAAAAATTCAAAAATAAAAAGCTTATGTTCAGCCGAATTGCAGCCATCATTACAGAGGCGCTCGGAGTTGCGAAAACCGGTGAGCAGTGCTGCAGCCGCTACAAAACCGTCATGCGTAGAAAAAGAAGCGCAACAGCGCACAACAACAAATCCGGGAATTCCCCGTGTGAAGTGCCCTTTGAGGATGAAGTAGCCAGAATACGCTGGCTAGACGACAGCCTCGAGCCCGAAGAGCTGAGGGACAGCTCTGGCGTTGTTGCTGTGAAGAGGCCAGCCAGCCAGGCGTCGGCCAGCGAGTCATCCGCCAACCCAGCGTCGGCCAGCCAGGCATCCGCCAGCCCAGCGTCGACCAGCCAAGCATCAGAAAGCCAGGAGTCTGAAAGCCTGGCGCCGAGCCAAGCATTGACAAAGGAGCCTATGCCCAAAAGGCCTAAGCCCTCAGGTTCGAGAATGCTGGAGATGAAGGTATTCTTCGATGAAATGAGCAAAATTCAAGAAGAAAAAGAAAAAAAGACGAGCTACACGGGAACAAGAAAGAGAGAGGCGCCACAAAGAAAGGCAAGAATACAAGGAACGTACGCGGCAAGAAAAAGCAAAACAACATTCAGAAAAAATTAGGCTTCTAAGCCGTGCTCTTGGCCTTGAAGAATGAAAAAATTCCAGTGTCCGAGAATATCGGCTTGTTTAAATAAAAGTGTACAGTGCCAAATATGTGTGTGTTTGTGTATTTAAAGAGGGCCGCACGTTAGTACACACACCGCAGCCCCCAACTACTGCATGGGCTTTATTTCGACCAGGCAGGATTCCGTAAAGGCTACTCAACAATAGACCGTATTCACACTATCAGTCAGGTGATATAAAAATGTGCGGAATATAACCAACCCTTATATATAGCTTTCATTAATTACGAGGTAGCGTTTGATTCTGTCGAAACCTCAGCAGTCATGGAGGCATTATGGAATCGGGTGTAATCGAGCTGTATGCAAAAGTACTGAAACATATCTATGGCAGCTCCACAGCCACTGTAGTCCTCCATAAAGAAAGCAACAAAATCCCAATAAAGGCAATACGATATCTCCAATGCTATTGACAGCGTGCCCACAGGAGGTATTCAGAGACCTGGATTGGGAAGAATTGGGGATAAAAGTTAATGGAGAATACCTTAGCCACTTGCGATTCGCTGATGATATTGCCTTGTTTAGTAACTCAGGGGACCAATTGTAATTCATGCTCACTGACTTGAAGGGGCAAAGCGGAAGAATGGGTCTAAAGATTAATCTGCAGAAAACTAAAGTAATGTGTAACAGTCTTGGAAGAGAACAGCAATTTACAATAGGTAGCGAGGCATTGGAAGTCGTAAGGGAATACATCTACTTAGGGCAAGTAGTGATCGCAGATCCGGATCATGACACTGAAATAATCAGAAGAATAAGAATGGCTGGGGTGCGTTTGGCAGGCATTCTCAGATCATGAACAGCAGTTTGCCATTATCGCCCAAGAGAAAAGTGTATTGTGTCTTACCAGTACTCATGTACGGGGCAGAAACCTGGAGGCTTACGAAAAGGGTTCTATTTAAATTGAGGACGACGCAACGAGCTATGGAAAGAAGAATGGTGGGGATAACGTTAAGGGATAAGAAAAGAGCAGATTGGGTGAGGGAACAAATGCAAGTTAATAACATCTTAGTTGAAATCAAGAAAAAGAAATGGGCATGGGCAGGACATGTAATGAAGAGGGAAGATAACCGATGGGCATTAAGGGTTACGGACTGGATTCCAAGGGAAACGTAGCAGGGGGCGGCAGAAAGTTAGGTGGGCGGATGCGATTAAGAAGTTTGCAGGAGCTTTGCCAAGACTTTCGTGCGCTTAATTTCTCCAAGCCTGCGCAGTGCTCGCTCTTCACCGGATTTGTCAATATAATTATCACTGCAATTCTGCCACTGAACGTCACTGGGTACTTGTTCATTACCATCATCATCTGGCTCTACATCACCATACTCAATGCACAAGTTATGGAGTACGCAGCAGCTTATGATAAACTTATTGAGCCAGGGAATAGTGCGGAGCTCAAGATACATTAGCTGTCTGAAGCGCGTTTTGAGGGTGCTAAATGCATTTCCAATGAGAACTCTTGTGGCTGAAAACTTATAATTAAAGTGCTTTTGCTGCTTTTTTAAAGCACCGTAATCCCTGTAGGGTGTCAACAGGTGTTCCCGCAGTGGATACGCTGCGTCCCCTAAAAGATGGTAAGACCCCTGACAGACTGCAGAGATTTTCTTTGAAAGTGGCGACAAACTGAACACATGCGAATCATGCATTTTGCTTGAACTTCCAATGAACGTGTCCAGGAAGCGCCTTTTGTCATCGCAGACGGCCTGTAGTGCGAGTGAAAGGTAATGGTGCCTGTTACAATATGTTGAAGCAACCTTCTTCTACGGGCACTGTATCTTGATGTATGACCCATCGATGCAGCCAACAACATCAGGCATTCCAGACACCTGCAAGCAAGTCATACACTTGTATTGAGCGATATCATCCATGTCTGAACATAAAATGAGCATTTGCAAGGAGGTTTAAGGGAAAATACTGGTGCTCATACCCATTAACTGACGTTAACAGCATACCCTTCATGGCACAGCACCATTTATTTTAAGTTAAAGAAACAAAATACAAACCAAATGAAACTTTGAGAAGTACTGAGGGCAGCCTACACTGCCGTGCACACAACATATTACATGTTTTTTTTTTACTATCCACTTCTCCTTTTACTATAGCAAAATGGGAGAGAAAATAAAACAAACCCCGTGTATCTTCCCTTAATCGATTTGAAGCACGTAATGAGAATTTGCTTGCCAAAGCAGACATGGTCTGTATCGCATCGTGCGCCCGGAAATCTGAACAGACATCTACTATTGTGGGTGATGACAAAGCATGCAGCATCATTCCTAAGCAAGGAATTGGCTGTGATCCCAAGAGATACTTTTAGGTTAAATGTTTCGACCACCACTGGTATAAATTCTGAGTGTTATCATCACAAGCTATCATGGTTTCATGAAGGTCCAGCATTATAGAGCTTGAAATAGCAAACAAAGCGTGCACAGTGATGTTGCAATATCAATAAAACTTGGCTGGCCGATATTCAGTGCTTCTTATAGGTAAAGAAAATCAAAACAAACCTTCTCAAAACTTCTGGTGAGGTTCTCCAGGTCAGCCGACAATTTTATCAACGAGTGTCCCAGAGTCAGGACGAAGTCGGCTACTCTATGAAGGATTCGGTAAACGGAGCTTTCCGACAAGTCGAACCGGCTGGCCACGTTTCTCGTGCAGGTTTTGTTGGCCGCGTACCTGCGCAGTGGGATTACACGCATCCGAAAAAGCAGCTTCAGACTACAGTGCACTTCAAGCAACGAGCTCGTAGTCAAATGCGTTTTTATGCAGGCATCCGACTCTTTCGAGTTTCATTTATCGTTGTTAATTTGGCAGGTGCATAGAAAAAACGGAGAGAACTAACCAGATAAAAGACAAGATATGCGTTTCCGCAGATTTCGCTGGAACCCCTCCATGTGTGCCCGAAGGGCACGTTGACGACGCGGCAAAGTCGGCGATCAACTTTTCCGCCACAAGTCGAGATAGCCTGAAGTGCCTTCGGAACTGCACAAAAAAAGAAACAGAAACGAAAGCAGCACAACGTGTTAAACCTTCAGTATGCTGCTTTCTTTTTTATTTCCTTACCTCATCGTCCGAGTACTGCCGCACGACGTCCTCGATGAAGCCGACTACTTTAGGCCTCTTTGCGGGAATTCGGAACATCCTGTCGAATTCCCGCTCGTAAGCGGCAGTTTCCGCGTCGCTGTCACTATCCGAGCAATCGCTCGTGTCGGAACTTGAGCTTTCCGACTCAGAGCTGTCACTATCGAGTAGCAGAAGCATTGCCGCACGCTTTGCCGAACCAGCCGAGCCGTTCATGTCGTCCGTCATTACCAACACAACTCGCGAGTCGTGACCGGTGGCGCCTCCCAGCAGACAATCGCGGTAAAGGAAATACGTCACGCAGAGTTCCGGTCCACTCCGCCGATTTTGGCGGAGCATCTTCTTCTGCTCCACGCAGTGACTTCCGCTCTGAATCCACTCCGACTCTCTCATTGGAACACCTTACTCCTGCTCTCACTCTGTCATTGGAACAAACTTGCTCCGACTCCGCCATTGGAATTCAACACAAGAGGCGATGAAGCTACCCGCGTCACCAAATTCACACAAACTTCGACAAGCAAGAAAGCACAAACTGTGAGGGGGGCGTATTTGAACAGGTTAACTTTACGAGTGCGCCTTTCTGCCCATTTCAACATGTGCATTGCATTGCGAGTGATAGTGGCGTCAACGCCCCCTGTAGCGATGAGCGCTACAGGGGGCGTTAAATTTAAATAAACCTGTATTTTCTTAACTCTTCATGTATATATAAATTGACTAGGAGTTTCATTTTCGTTGAATGAATCTAACTGTGTCTCGCTTGAATTAAAAAACGCGTTTTTCTTTCCTAATGTTTGATCCCTGCAAACGTAGTCGCGCTTCAATCGCTGCTCCCATAACCCCCCATGCTGATGTCGGTGACAATCTGTACTGAACCGCTTTTCGCCCGAAGCTTCGCGACCTATTTGAATCGACCTTGGAAAAGCCGTCTTTCTCAGCCAGGCAACCTGTTTTTATAGCCACCGTCGGTGACGCATACCTCGGGTGACGTGGTGGTGGCGCTATGTTTTATCGGCCATGCAGTCCAGCGTGCAACTGTGTTATGCGTGGCCAGATGATAAGAAGACGGAGGGTGCGCAGAAATATGCGCGGAGAGCGTCGCCACATCGCCCCCCTGCGGAGTGGAGAGCCGTCAGGGCTTGTAAAAATCTGGGCAGCGTACCCAACGTCCGCTGCGTGTAGTGACAGAAGCAGGCTGCGATGTCGGCGGTCGTGGATGGACGTCTGTGGGTGCACTGGTGTTCCCTGGTTCGGCGGAATCGGTGTAGGCTGGCTTCAGCCGGTCGATAGAGACGTGGACGGCGTTCCCTTTAATGCGCAGGGTGAAGGTTTTGTCGTCGCGACGGAGAACTGGGTTGGGTCCGCTGTAAGGTGGCTGTAAAGGCCGGCGCACGGTGTCGTGGCGGAGAAAAGTGTGCGTGCACGTTGCCCGATCCTTGAAGACGAAGGGGCGGTCTTACAGTGGTGGGCTGCAGGTGACGGGTGGAAGGCAGCGATGGTGCGTCGGAGCCGGGCGATGAAATCGGTGGGATCTGACGTCACAGTGGTGGACGGCGGTGCAGCAAGAAATTCGCCTGGGAGATGGAGGGGTTCCCCGTAGACGAGCTCTGCGGGTGTAGCCTGAATGTCGGGCTTGAAGGTGGCGCGAAGACCTAGGGTGATGGCTGGGATGGCTTCAGGCCAGGTTGAGTGCGAGTGGCACATGACTGCTTTGAACAGTCGGTGGAAACGCTCGATCATGCCGTTGGCGCATGGGTGGTAGCTGGTGGTCCGGGAGCGTTCGTACCCGATGGTCAGCCCGAGCAGCTGGAAAAGGTGCGATTCGAACTGTCGTCCTTGGTCGGTGGTGACGCGGCGAGGGGGCCCGAAGCGGGCAATCCAGCCGGCGAAGAAGGCCGAGGCGACGTCTTCTGCAGTGATTCCCTCGAGGAGCCATGGCTCAGGCCATCGGGTGTACCCATCGATGGCGGTGAGGCAGCAGCGATAGCGTCCAGCTGGAGGCAAGGGCCCTATGATATCAAGGCGGACGTGTTGAAACCGACCAGAGGTCTGGGGGAATGCGCCGAGTGGTGAAGTGACGTGCCTGGTGACTTTAGCGCACTAGCATTCAATGCAGGAGCGCGCTCAGGTGCGGCAATCCCGCTGCATGGAGGGCCAGATATAGCTATCGGCCACGAGACGTGGAGGCGCGTATGCCGCGATGGCTGAGATTATGTAGCTGGTTAAAGAGGCCACGGCGATGGGAAAGGGGCACGTAAGGCGCCTGCTTCATGCTGTTGATATGTCGCAGTAGATAGTCGTTGTCGATTCAGGTATGGGGACTTGCTGCAGCTGTAGCGAGGACCCGCCCTTAAAAAGCTCCTGCCGTTCGGCGTCCGTAGTCTGAGCCTTGGCGAGGACATCAGCAATTATCTGCGAAGGGCTAATAGCTGCCACAAGTGAAAGCGTGTCGGCGACCACGTTGTCCTTTCCGCTGACATGTTGGATGTCGGTGGTAAACTGGGCAATGAACGAGAGCTGGTTCTGCTGGACCGGCGGGAGTTTGTCACGGCGTTGAGAAAAGGCGTAGGTCAGAGGCTTATGGTCGGTGTAGATAGTGCAGTGCTGTGCTTCGAGAATGTGGCGAAAGTGCTGAACTGATTCGTATATCGCCACAAGTTCTCTGTAGTAAGGTGGCGAACTCGACGGCATGGGGGTCGTGGTTTCGTCGGTGGGACTGGCCGCAGAAGGGGTCGTTTTGCGAGCTGAGAGTATCTTGGAGAAGAACGCCAAAGAATGCCAGGTGTTGTCTACGTGCTGCATAAGGGCGGCGCCTACGGCGATGCTAGAGGCGTCCGTGAAGAGCCCCAAGGGAGCGTCTCGCACAGGATGGGAGAGAAGGGTGGTGGTGCAAAGAGCAGCTTAGCATTTTTTGAAAAGTTGCGTTAAAGCCGGTGTCCACGTAACGGGTTGGTTTCCTCGTAGACCAGCCAAGGCATCATGGAGGAGAGCCTGGTACTCGGCTGCGTGTGGCAAGAAACGCCTGTAAAAGTTCAGCACACCGAGGAAACGGCGAAGGTCTTTAGCGGTGATTGGTTGAGTGTAATTTTGGATGTCTGAGATGCGTTCAGGTAAGGGTCGAGTTCCCTCTGACGGAACTTCATGGCCGAGGAATTTGACAACTGAAGCGTCGAGCGTGCTCTTTGGGACATTGACGAGTAGGCCGTGGTCATCCAGGCGTTGGAAAAGCAGACGAAGGTGTCTGTGGTGTTCGTCGGTGTTGCGGGAAAAGACCAATATGTCGTCAAAATACACGAAGCAGAAGTCGAGGCCGCGGACGACTTCGTCGATGAAGCGTTGAATGGCTTGTCCAGCGTTCCTCAGGCCAAAGCTCATGAAGGGAAACTCGAACAAGCCGAACGGAGTAATGATTGCAGTTTTCGGGACGTCGTCTGGATTGACGGGTATCTGTGTGTAGGCCTTCACCAATTCTAGCACGGATAAAACGTGGCAGCCAGAAATGCAATGGGCGAAGTCCTGTATATGGTGAACGGGGTACCTGTCGGGAATGGTGCGGCCGTTGAGGGTATGGTAGTCCCCACAGGGCCGCCAGCCTTCGCTCTTCTTCGGGACGAAATGAAGTGGCGAGGCCCATGGGCCATCGGAGGCGTGGACGATTCCCTCCCGGAGCATGGATTCGAACTCTGCTTTGGCTATACGCATGCGGTCCGGGGCAAGGCGACGGGCGTGACAGAAAACCGGGGGGCCTGGGGTGCTCCGGATGTTGTGCACAGTGGTGTGTTGCACATCCCGTGGCAACCCGCTGGGGCGCGTTAAACCGGGAAATTCGGCGAGGATGGCGTGGTACGGTGAATTATGTTCGACACTGAGTACCTTGATGCTTGGCTGGTGGGTAGTCGTTCGCTGTCCTGGAGCGGAATGTCCCGTTGTCGCGTCGATGAGAAGGTCGTGGCGGCAGTCTGGAAGGAGGTTATAATGCGCCAAAAAGTCTGAGCCGATGATTGGCTCGGTGACGTCGGCGATGACAAAATTCCAATGAAGGTCACGGCGTAGGTTTTTAAACTGGACGTGCAGGCGGAGCGAGCCGTAGGTTTTGATTGGGGGCCGGTTTGCCGCGCTGAGCTCGAAAGACGTAGAAGGATGGGGACCTTGCAGATGGGCTCGCGGGTAGCAGCAAATGTCGGAACCGCTGTCGACAAGGAACCACTGCTTCGTAATTTGGTCGGTAACGAAGATGCGACGGCCTCCAGGTTGGCAGCTCGCAGCCGTGGCTACGAGCTGCCGTTGGCGTTTGCCTGATTTCTAGCGGAGCATGGTGGTCGACATTGTCGTTCTCTGTCCCCGAAGCGTCGATGGTAGTAGCATCGGTCATCGTCACCAGGCTGCTGTGACAGGGTAGTCTTCTGGCCACGGCTTTGCGAATGGCGTGTCGGCAAATGTTGATCCAGTCGTCGTTGAATGGAGCTGAGCTGTCTGTTGATGTCGTCTATACGGAGCGCAAGCTCCATGGTGTTCAGCGGTGCGGCGACAGCCTGAACGGTGGGTGACAACGGCGGCACGGAGACCTCGATGACACGATCAGCGATCCCGGCGAGTTGGTCGAGAGGTAGCGTAAGCTGAGCCTGCAGAATTGCCCGGACGTGCGGTGGAAGTCGTTGAAGCCAAAGTGCTCGCAGTAAGGAATCCTGGACTTCCATGTTGCCCGCGAGAGCACGCATGTGGCGGAGGAGCTGCGAAGGCTTGCGCTCGCCAAGTTCTGCGGACTGAAGTTGTCGCACCTTCTGGTCTTCCGAGAGTGACAGGCGGCTAATGAGTTCAGTCTTGAGGTGTTCGTAAGGGTTGGCCATTGGTGGGTTGGCAAGGACATACCGGACCTCGTTGGCGTAGCGGGCATCGAGGTGGGCGACGACATAATCGTAGCGGGTCCGGTCTTGCGTGATGTGCGCGAGGGAGAACTGGGCCTCAACTAGGGCGAACCATACCTCGGGTGAGTCGGCCCAAAACGGCGGAAGCTTTACAGCGACACGCCATACGCCGTGCGCGGCAGCGTGCGGGATGCCATCTGCCGGGGTTGTGACGTCCTCGGCGGGAGCCGGCAGGATGCTGTTGCACAGAACCATTGAGCTGGTCGTGCCGTTCCTGAAGCTGTTGCTTTTGCTTCTAGATCACCTCTTGCTGCTTGTCTCAACACCTGTTGTGTTGAGAAGTTCCAGCTGTCGTTGAAGGGCGTCTTCTTCGTCCATGGCGATAGGTTGTTATTCGTTGTCCGGGTCACTAGATGTGGGATGTCATGTCTGCCGAAGGACGAATCCCAACATAAAAACGTAACGATTCTTTATTCGACTAACGATGGCAGCAGACGGGCCTAGTAGTGGAAGGTAGAAAAGCGGTCTTTCTGAGCCAGGCAGCCTGTTTTTATAGCCACCGTCGGTGACGCATACCTCGGGTGACGTGGCGGTGGCGCTATGTTTTATCGACCATGCAGTTCAGCGTGCAGCTGTGTTATGCTGGGCCAGATGATAAGGAGACGGAGGGTGCGCAGAAATATGCGCGGAGTGTGTCGCCATAAATCCATCCATCCATTCAAAGGGCAATATGTATTGCTCTAGAGCTCGAGCTAATTTCGGAATATCGATAAGCTTGATGAAGCAAATGCTGAAAAGCTATTATTGGTCATTTTCTTAATTACTGCGAATGACTTGTGAGCCATAGGCCGCCGTAACGGACGGCACGCACCCGAAGGTCCATGTTAGAAGGTCTGTTTTTAAATATCATGAAAAGTCTTCGCAATAACAGTGTGCACATAAGATTGCATACGTTTGACATTGCATTTTCCAGCCATGAAGTTCGCGAGAATACGCAGTAAAATACCTTGTGTAAACTGTCTTTATTGAGCTTTGTCCTTGCGAAGCCTTCAAGACAACAGTGTTTTGTCACTATAGCCCATCTTGCGTGATAAAGGGCTAACAGCGTACACAGACGGGGACAAAGTGAGGTACAACAGGACACAGCGTAATTCTGGCTACGGCGCCCTTGTATGCGAACTTAGGCTCTAAGGGTGCAGGACTGCCCAAAAGCAGAAAAAGGCGAGGGCGACTTGAAGCAATTGCCGTAGAGCAGGTTCCAATTGAAAAGGAAGGTTCAACCTATGATGCAGGCCACTTTGATTAATTTTAAAATAAAATAGCTCGTTCGGACATCTCTGAGCACATTTTTTAAAGTTTGCATATTTTGGTCGAACAAAGAAGGCTTTAAGGAAAATTATCATGTCCAAACTGCCTCGCCAAAACTTCCTTTCAAAGTAGTTGCTGGGCTGAAATTTTGTCAGGAACAAGACCAGGTACTTTCTATGTTTCTAAATCTTTATTACCACAAAAATTGTATGTGCCTGACATGTAATGACAACGAAAAAAGATTGAAGTTAGCGTCAACGTGACATTCTTACAGAAATGCAATGAAAAAAGCGTGATTGGCATTATTCTGCACTGCAACCCCTTTAAAAGGGAGCTAAGAAAAACAATGAATGTGTCATTATTTCTGAAATGATAGTTCTCAAGAGGGGGCACGCTTAATTGGTCCGCATGACAGCCATAAAGTCTTTCCTATTTCATCTATATATTGAATTTAGAATATATGTACCTAAATATATACGTACGCTTATAAAGCTTTATAAACATTGCTGTAAATATTTTCATCAATATAAAATTATACCTATAAAAATGGTTCAACAGCCCCGCATCCTTCCTTGTCACACAAATTATTTGTTGAATATTTGAAAACTAACTAGATATCATTTGATTTCAGTAATCTAAGAACTCGTTTAAAATTTACGTCATTTCTATTTTTCTTTTAATATGATCACCCAAAAGGCAGTTCCAAGCGGCATGTAAATGTCTCCGGGTGAAAGTCTAGATAATTTCACGCAGTAACAAAATATTGCAACGGAACAGCCGCCACAGTGTGGCTGCACTAAGGAGGAGGAAGACGACGTGGGCCTGCTTGATATAGCGTCGCCATTTTCGCCTTCCGTTAGCGTACCTGTAAATAAAGTGTATATAGTATTGGGCTTCAGCTACACGTAACAATAATTTGGTGGAGGTGGACGTTCCCCGTACCCGTCATGGAGCTTCGCAGCGGTCGCAACGGCGACAGTGGAACTTCGGCTCCTGCTGGCGGCGCTTCATCTACACAACCGTCTCCGCCTGCAGCCCCGACCTACGTCGCCGTTTCCGCCCCTAGGGATCCTGGTGTTTTCAATGGAGTCGGCAGTCCCGATATTGACGACTGGCTCCGCTTATACGAACGTGTAAGCACCAGTCACAGGTGGGATCCGACTAATATGCTTGCGAACGTTCTTTTTTACCTCGACGGAGCTCCACTTGCATGGTTCCAGACTCACGAAGACGAGATCTCGAGCTGGGATCTCTTCAAAGAGAAGCTCCGCGACCTTTTTGGCAATCCGTTCGGTCGCCAAGTCAATGCCAAGGAAACCCGTTCCACACGTGTACAGACGTCCGCCGAGTCCTACGTGTCGTACATTCTCGACGTCTTGGCCCTTTGTGCCAAGGCTGACCCGACCATGTCTGAGGACGATAAAGTTAATCACGTCCTCAAAGGCATTGCTGACTACGCCTTCAATTTACTGGTGTTTACGAACGTCACAAGCATCGATACGATCCTCAAGGAGTGCCACCGTCTCGAGCATGCTAAAAGCCGCTGTGTATCCCAGCACATCACGTGACTTCCCAACACAGCTGCTACGTCATCCTGTGAGGAGCTCTTCCACCAGCCCTCACGATGTGACAACTTGACCCTCATCATTCGCCGGGATCCAACGGGCAACTAGGACGCGGGCGCAGCAGCGTAGAGGCTAGAATGGACCCCCGGCAGGCGACCATGATAACTTATAACCACCCGGCAAACGGACCAGCCCAAAATCCGTCAGAAACACAAGCGATGGAGGAAGCCTATCCCACCGCTTGTTCGGGAGAGAGCGGGCTATGGAGCGGAGTATCATAAGATTTAGCAATGCAGCAAGATATGCCGAGTTTGGCAGACACGGCAGATCAGCAGGAAGAAGACAAAAACTGGCAAATGTACTATTCCCGACGCCAGAAGAAAGGGCTTAAGCGCGCTACGCAGAGCACCGACATTTTGAAACCGGGCGAGCCTCACGCTGCAGAGAACAATATCAAGATGGCACCGGCGACAGCAGCTGGCGTGACGTCAACGACACAAGGACAAAAGAGCGGCGCGGCGAGGCAGTCGAGACAGAGACTCCCGCTCCTCCCGTTGAACGACGCGAAGATCATTATTCGGCCCAAGGGCGGGCTGAAGGTTAAGGAGCTGAAGACTTACCAAGTGGCACGCGCTATCCAAGAAGCGTGTGGCCGAAAATTCGGAGAAGACAAGTTCCTGGTGGGACTCCGGCCAGGTTCCAACATCATCAACGCAAGCGCCTCGGACGAGGAAGCAGCCGGGATGATCAGGAAGATCAACTGCCTCAACTTTGACGGGCATAATTACGACGTGAACGCCTACGTGGCGCTACCTGAAGACATCAGAAGAGCCGTTATTCACCGGTTACCCCCGGGAATCGCGGCGGACCTACTCGAATCCAAGTTGCGCCTACGCACCCAAGGAGTGGAGATTTTGAGCGCCAATTTGCTGGGCAAGTGGGAGACTGCACTCATCACTTTCGACGGCCCTTTCATCCCCAAATACGTCATTTTTGGGGCATGCGAGTACAAGACCCACCCCTACAGACCAACTAGACAAGTATGCTTCGTATGCGGCGAGCAAAGACACCGCTCGGACGTGTGCAATGTGGGTGCAATCCAACCAGCGCTGCACCCACATGCTAAAAACACTCAAGCAGTCAACAGCCCAAATAGCACGCATGATCACGCGGGTGTCACAAAAGAGATATGGGATGAAAGAAGGAGACACACTTAAGCTGGTTGGCAACCTGGTGGTCAGCAGGGTCGCATACTCACTCCCGTACTTCAACTGCACCAAACAGGAAATACAAGAAGCGGACACAAGTTTACGCAAAGCGTACAAAACAGCACTTCACCTGCCGAACAATATATTGACAGAGAAACTAATGGCCCTTGGTTTAAGCCAAGGCCCTTGGATGCGATGCAAATAGCGCGCCCGGGCGTAATCCCGGCCTGCATGAGGCCTGGCCCCAACCCGAGCCCAAAGCTCCTAGTTACGAGCCCGGCCCGGGCAGGGGTAAACAAATGCTTACACGGCCCGAGTCCGCGCCCGTGCTGTGCTGTACCATGCTTTGCCACTTATGTACACGTGAAAATGAGACCTTCTCTGAAGTATATTTGAATTATAACGATAGGCATCTCAGGGCGCGTGGAAATGAAGAATTTTCATCTTTATGAAGTTACCCCTGGTGAAGAAGTCATCGGCTTCGGCAAGCTGCAGCAGTATTTTATTTATACGGCTTGCAGCCTTGTTGGTGGTTTGTTCGAGAGGGCGCCCTACACGCTACATGCATGTAGGCTAGGGCAACGCTGTCGACGAGCGGTGAATTGCCGCGGCAGCATCTCGGGGTCGTATTCTCTGACGGTAGCCTTCGGAGATATTTCTCTCAGTGCGCGCTTATTGGCTGATTGAGCAAAACTACTGGAACCGAGCAACGGGCCGTGTATAACGAACTCGCCGTACCCTCTGATCAGCATGAACTTCAAAATCTTAACCACTTGTCCTCATGGTGCAATAAACGGATGATGCGGCTCAACATCAAGAAGGGTAAAAGCATGCGGATATGTCCACGGGGCCACACTGTTAGCAGCGCGTGTTGTCTTGACGGCATCCTACTAGATCCTGTGACTTAATACAAGTACCTTGGCATCCAAATAAGTTCTGAACTTTCTTGGCGCATGCATCTTACTAACAACGCAAACTGCATGCTGGGATACTTAAGACGCAATTTTTCCCGAGCAACTTCGTCAGTAAAATTACATCTATATAAAACTCTTGTTCGCTCTAAATTAGACTACGCATGCGCTACCTGGGACCCCAAAAACATAACACTTTCAGTAGTTATTGAAACCGCCGAGAATCGCGCAGCACGTTTCAATCTATCAAATTACTCTCGGCAGGCCAGTGTATCGTCAATTAACTCTACACTTGTCTTACCTGAGCTATTTTGCGCCAGAAATGCTCTTGCCTTTCATTGTTCCACAAGATATATCATTATAATCCACTTCTAAAGGGCGTTGTTTTTCCCCTCTTGTCTACGTGTCATCGCGTTCAGACCATAACTATAAAGTTGGTGTGTCATCTTGCCGGACTGATACCTACAGCGAATCTTTCATTCCAAAGACTAGCGAAGAATGGAACCACCTTCCCGCTTCCATCACCGCCATAACCGACATCGACTGCTCCAAGACTGCCATTCATGAAGCCTTTCGCTAACATGCTTTCTTTACTTGTTATAACTCGGCTTCTTTTTCTTTTACTGTGCAAACATATGTATTTACCACTCCTTCCTGTAATGCCATCGGGCCTTGGAAGTATGCTAAATAAATAAATAAATAACGTCATCCAAGAGTACTAGCATGACAGTATCGCCGAAAGTGATAGTCCGAGAATGCGTGTCCAGGATGTGCCGGGACTCAAGGTAGAACCACTTCCGTATGTTCATCTGAGTTGTGAGGACGACAGCGCCAACAATATTAACTGCGTGGTCCTGCGTCTTTCATCGCATTGCAGCGGTAGTGCCTGCAGCAGAGACAGCTGTGAAATTAAGTACTGGCTTGTTAACAGAATGATTTCACCAAGCTCAGAGCGCATGCGCAGCCACCCGGCCTGCGCCATGACGACAGTCGTCGTCAGCACTCTCCCGCTCTAAATTGGCTCAAGGCAACGTTGAGAATGCTAACGGGAAATGTTTCTAGGGGATTTCAGGGGTTAGTTGCTATGTGCATCTACTCAACACCGTGCCCTATTGCGGAATATATTTATTCTCGCCTCCCTGTCTTTTCATCTAAAGAGTAGGCGTGTTTTTTATGGCAGAAACAAAACACACTTCTTGCATAGTTGCCCTTCAGCCAAATATTAGGACTACGGCAGCGTAGGGAAACTCGCGAAAGCGGTCTGTAAGGACGCGACTAGCGAGAATGAAGGTTTCTCGAACCTCCAGCAGATGGCGCTAACAGACTCGGTGGCACACCTCTTTTACAGGCTGATATGCTCGGGCTGCCGACATTTACAGTAAACGACGACTAAAGTGACATTCAGCGAAACTCATAGTCTCCGTGTGGGCACAACTGCAGTGTCAGATTTCGCAGGCTGTAGATGTGCAAGTGTTCTTAGAGCACGTTTTTATATGTAACCGTCGGATACACAGCCTTTAGCCTGTCTTCTATGAGTTTCCGTGTCGGTACACTAACCATCATTTTTGTCGGAGATAAACGGATGAATCATGTGAGAAAAAAAACAGTATGTATCACTTTGCAGTCAATTAAAGGAGGCCACCAGGACGCCCGCCAAATGGCGCAGTCGATCTTTTGCTCTCGGCTATACGTCGACACGATAATGAAGAATTATTTTTGGCGCCGTCCCATGAAAACATCACGTGCTAAATGTCCTCACAAAAATTAGCATGCGTATACTGAAATCAGAACACGCCCTTACCCGGCACGGCGCGGCGTGCGGTGCGCACACAAAATAAACATTGAAGTGGCCCAAGCGGATGAATTGCTTCTTCTGTGCGACTCTTATAAACTGCTAGATCCCTATTCCTAGTGCGGATGGAGTGAACAGCGTCACTTGAAAGCACAGTTTCTCGCGTCACGACCACAAATGACAAAGGATTTACAGCGATCCCACCGTGCATACCGTTTCACGCTGGCTCTGAAAACCTCGAAACATTCACCGTAATGTCCGGCACTATTGCTGCGTGTCCACTCTAAGTTGATCGATTCAAGGCACTCTGCGAGGCTTATGCGACGAAGGTTGCGACTTCTGCAAATGCAAGCACGAGCAAGCACACACAGGTCCTACCACCACGTCCACTGCCACGTCTGGGCAATGTTTGCTTCTACGCGATGCTCGTGTTTCGACGACACAGTGCAGGACGTGAGAGAGGATGAAAGAAGCCGTCGAATGCACTCGAGCGGCGCTTCAGCCGTGGGAAGGCTTGTGAGAGCAGCGGTGCGTCCCTACTTGTCGACGGCGGCGCTGGAGTAGGCGGCACCCATGGGCGCGCAGTCCCAGTCCTCGCCAACAGCGGCCATGCACTCGGTGTCTTTCGGCGGCGGCGCTGAACAGACGCACATAGGCTCTCGGTACACAAACCAGCAGTACCTGCGCAGTGCCGTTTTAACAGAGGTAAATGTGTAAAACTACCCACCTAAACAAAATGTGCACACACACACACACAATCACACACACACACGCACAAACACGCACACACGCACAAACACACACACGCGCGCGCGCTCACACACGCACACACACACGCACACACACACACACACGCGCGCGCTCACTCATGCACACACACGCGCATACACACACGCGCACACACGCGCACACACACGCACACTCACGCGTGCACACACACACACTCACACTCCCGCGCAAACACAGGCACGCACACACGCTCGCACACACACACACACACACACACACACACACACACACACATGCACGCACACATACACGCACACGCGTGCGCGCGCGCACACACGCTCGCACACACTCGCACACACACACACACACACACACACACACACACACACACACACACACACACACACACACACACACACACACACACACACACACACACACACACACACACACACACGCGCGCGCGTGCGCGCGCACACACAAAATGGTACATGCACACTCAGAGAAAAGGTGAGAAGGTGATCAAACCTACAGCTGAATATCAATCACAATGTGTTCCTCAGTGAAGTGGGAGTCAGAATGGAGCAGTGAGCATGGTTTTGGGTGTGGTTCTAGTACAACACAGTTGAGTTTATGCATGACATTTTTCTTAACCGTGATGTTGGTAAACGAGGTTGACGCTATCTTTAGAGACTTCTCTAAAGCATCTAACACAGTATTACATCCTAAAGTCCTTGCTAAACTTAACGCTGTACTAAATAATTCTCAACTCGTTCACTGAATTTCAAGGTTTCTCTCACCTCGCTTCCAGTTTGTCTCTTACAGCGCGGCCGACTCTACTGCTATTGATGTGGCATCTGGAGTGGCCCAAGGCTCCCTTCTTAGGCCACTACATAAATGATTTCCCTGTTAACATCTGTTCTAACATTCGTCTTTATATCGGCGATTGTGTATCACATGAAATGATTCAATGTTCTAATGATCATTGCCACCTTCAGGCATCATTTGCTGCAATTGAAGTCATAGCGCTGGATTGACATGGACAAGAAAGACGACAGGACGTGCGCTACGTCCTGTCGCCTTTCTTGTCCATGTCAATCAAGTGCTATCACTTCAGTTGATGCAACGAACCAACTAGCCTAACAATCTGCACTCCTGGACGTCATTTGCTATGTTTTGCGCTTGGTGCAACACCAGGCAAATGAACATTATCTGTGATAGAACCGTCCTTATGTCATTCTGCAGAAAAATTTTCTTCCCTTTTTTATTACTCCTTCAATAACCGCGCTGCGGGTGGGGTATACGAGTATAAATATCTCGGTGTCATTTTTACGCACAACATGACACGGGGAAATCGCATCGATTACATTTGTAACAAAGCGCTAAAAAAATTGGTTACCTACGTCGTACATTATCCAACTCCAAAAAATACTAAGCCCCTGTTACATAAATTGCTAATCCATCTTGTTTTTGACTACCAATCTGTCGTTTGAAACCCCTGTCGTTCGGTACCCTTGTAAGTAATGTGAGATTAACAGGCTAGAACGAATTCAGAAAAATAAAACCGGAGATTTATAGGTCGCCGTTATGATTGTGACTTTTCACCCTCCTTCTGCACTTCGTTCCTTGAATTTAACTTCGCTCTGTTCTCGTCAGCGCGTAGCATGGTTAGATTTATGGCTCAGCATTGGGAATTGCTTCGTTATACTTTCGAAAAGCAATTACACTAACCTCGCGCCAGAATCATTGACGAGACGATAATCACAATTTAAACATGTCGATTGAGGTTCTATGATTAATAGACAAGATATAGTACAAGGCAATAATATACAGGAGGAGGCCCAGAGGTCAAGGACTGTGTTGATGGACATGATGCCCTACTTTGCACCCCCCCCCCCCCCCCCACGAATATGTTTAAATTCAGCTTTTTCACTAGCTCCACAGAAGACTGGAATGCCTTGCCTTGGTCTATTCGCTCATGCCCAGCCCAAAGTTTTGTATCTGCTATCCAACATGTAATGGTCTTAGGACATCACCCTTATCGCTACACAGTATTCTGCTGTACATAATTTCCCTCCGTTAAGCCACTCCTGCTATAGAGCTTACTATGCTGCAGTATGTACAAATAAATAAATAAATAAATAAATAAATAAATAAATAAATAAATAAATAAATAAATAAATAAATAAATAAATATGCTTTTGTGGCTAGTACTGTATTTTATATACTGTATGCGATGTGCTTTTGACACTTCTGTTTTGGGGCTGTTGCTGCAACTGAGGGGGCAAGCCTTAAAATAGTTCTTTTTTTCTTTTGCTAGCGGGCCCCAGACCACCTTTATAATTGCATTTCTGTCTCACTGTACTTAAATAAAGTGGCTTGACCGGACTTCACGTTTTCCGCTGGTGCCTCGAGCATGCTACGAGTGCGCGGAAGCAAGCGAGAAGCGCGCGTACACGACCGAGGCGAGCGGGTAGATCTCGAACAGCACGTAGACGAAGTAGGGAAGGCCCGGGTAGAAGCTGATGCAGGCATTGTACACCTGCGAGCCGAACACCGAGGCCACGATGGGCGTCAGCGCCTCCACGGCAATCCACACCGAGAACACCTGGGCTGCGCAAAAGAAGCAAGGCGAAGCATAGTTTAGGGCTGAATGCACAGCACATTCCGAGTTTCTCGGATGTCCGGCTACGAAACCGATATTACCCTCGGTATTACCCGCAGTGTAGCGCATAAAAGGGCACGGGAGACGAAGACAGCGCTACTAACTTAGTAGGAAGCAGTTGTTGGTAACGCTGTCTCTTCGTCTCCTGTGTGGTCCGGCGCGCCCTTTCGCGCTTTACCTCAAGTTATGCAGCGCCAAATAGCCGACCAGTCTGTTCTCTTCATTCGACATTCAGACACTTAGGGAGGACAAAATTTTTCCTTGTAGTTATACTCTGTCAGTCAATGTTATTATTGTACTCAGGAGCGAATGCAGCAAATACACAACCGGTAACGTAATGAAATGCCAGCGAATTGAAACAAAAACCGGAAGAAGATCATAAGGAAGACACAGCCAGAGCAACAGGAGTGTAACACCGTGATTATTACTGATTTTCTGGCGTTCCATCACATAACACTATGTACTAACCGGACAAGCACTCGTCTCACATTGTTAGGTTATGTAAATCAAACAAGTTGTTTCGGGCAATGCAATTGTGACGAATTAGAAGAAAAAATAAGCAAGTAGAAGAAAGATATCAAACAAAGCAGCCTTAAAGGGTCCGTCGCGACACCAAGCTTGGTAACTGGTACGCGTAATGAAACGAACATGAAAACAAAAATAAAAGGTAAGCATTTCAAATGACGGTTTATAAGATAATGCACATCAAAATTCATCGATAAATCTTTCTACTATTTGGCGAATAATACTAGTAAATTAATACAGACAGCATTTTCCATATAGAGACCATGAGGCAAGTAGCATAGTTAAAGACTGAGGTTGATTCAACCATCACAACGTAACACAGGATCGACAGTACATAATGGAGCAAGGTCACAGTGGCTTACCTAGAAATTTTTTTCGGAAGTGGTACGCACTTGGTGCTGAGGGGGACGGAAGGGGGAGGCAGGACCAGGCAGACCGCATAACAACAGAAATATTTCAGGGGGGGGGGGGTGTAGAAGGCGACGTGCCCGGTGTCGCTACCCCCTGGCTACGCCACTGAACCAGAATATCGCTGTAGTCCCAGTCCCTATTTTCTGTCATCGCTTTCTTAGGTTATGGTCGAATCAATCGAAATGCAACCAACTAGCTCAGCAATATATACGGAGGGAAAGAAAAGGAGCCACCAAGACGGCCACGCAGAATAATGTCTCCTCACGGTCTGGCGCTGTTAGTAAGCCATGACAGACCAGTGAGCCCAGCGATACCTCTTCACAGGAACTCTGGAAACCGCCAGGTGGAATCTTGTGTTGCTTTCTTGCGAGCTGTCACGTTTACCAATTCCCGGTAGTATTTCTTTCTCGACACTGCAGTCGTTTCTTGCTCGATAGGCTTCCAAGTGGCATCATGCCCAGTCGTAACGCAGACACACACAGAAGACAGACAAGCTCTCGCCTGCCCTCTCGTTTTCACACATCGGTGCTACTCACGCGTCCGTGAGTCCCCTTGGCCAGCCTCGCTTGGTCGGCAGCTGCGTCGTTTATGAGATCCTTGTGTTCGGGCATGGGAATATCACGTCGCAGCAATGACTGACTCGGCATGAACAAAGCGCTTTTTTTATAACCTCATGTGCTCTCCTGAGGTCTCTGTTTGCCGGTTACATACGCCCTCCTGGAGCAGTACTTTCAAAATCAAATGATTCGTCGCACGAAAGAAAAGCACCCAGCAACGAAAAAAAAAAACACTCCGCGACTTCTACAACACCAGTCAGAATCTTGCCGATTTTTTTTTATTGCGACAGACTAGACGAATTTTCGAAGTCGTCGCCGCCTTCACTGCGACGTTAACTATATAGGTGCGACAAGACCCTATCGCACGGGGCGCACAGTATGTGGTGTGAGCGGGAGGGAAAGGGTGCGCGAGTGAGCCGAGAAATATAGTGGCTTGATGCGCGCCATCTTTCACGTGCTCGATCACGTAGTCAAGCGCGCGCAAGGAAGAGGAAGGGGGGTGGGACTAAGCGCGTGTTGGACTAAGCGCGCCGCCATGGACTAAGGCCATGGCGGCGCATGGCTGTTCGCGCGACAGAGCGCATACTGCGCGCCCGATCACGGAAGTATCCTCCCATGGCTGCAAAAAGTTCGCAATATAGTCGAGATAGCTGATGGTTTTGTGTGTGCTGTCCTCCCGTAAGGAAGCGGTCGTAGCGGGACTTGTTTTTCGCGTTTCCACTAAACGCTTCTAATGTTCGCAGAGCATCGTATCTCAGTAGAGCTATCAGCTGAGATAGCGCTCTTCCTTCCTATCTCATGTTTCCGCCTTTTCTCTTCCCCACACCGATGACCGATGTTCAGGTGTCAGCCGCGCGCTGGAACGGTGCGGTGTGGTCAGTAGGCTATCCTTTTCTCTGCCAACCAATGCTGTCTCCCTCTCTCTATCCGGCGCGGCAAGTTGCGGAGACGCGCCGAAGCAAAAGGCAGCACGACGTGTTCGCTCCCCTCTGTGCCAGCGTTGCAGCAGCGAGCGTTCTTCGTCATTGAGTGAGATCTGCTCACGTTTGCCTGTGCGTGTGGAACCGTGCGCGTTAATTAATGAGCGAATGTTTACTGCAATTTACACAGCCACTAAACCTACGAACCTTAATCCGGACTGTCCAATACATTGTTATCGCTGTGGATGTTTCTCCTTTCCAGCGAATATGATAATATATGTGACAAAATTGAGCGAAAAAATGGGCGTAGGGCTTACTAGTTTCGTCTCGGTTCAGAAGTTTAGACGCGTGCGACTTGATGCCGATGGGCGCCGACGCCTCCAAGGTTCCCAGAACGTAGCCTGCAGCGAAGAGACAAAAATCAGACAGGCCGTGTAACCACAAGGCTACAACTGCGACAGGGCTTAGCCAGGAGGCGTTGATATATTATGATGCCGCGCCCATCTAAATGCGCTTGTTTAAAGAGGCAGCTTTCTTTGCTACTTTGTCCTCTACACATTAGATTCGCCGTGTTGATATATATAGAGTGTATAATTTAAAGTGCAGCATTGCCGCTTTTTACTATCACGAAATTCCGCGTACAATATTTCGATATTTCTTTTCACCAGCTAATTCGTTTTCCGTGAATATAGATTGCTACGTGCATTCTACAAGTCACTCTTGAAACATGAGAACGGTGCACTGCACTGAGAATACAATATACAATGCAATATACAGTAATACAATATACAATGTACAATGCAATATACAATGCACTGAGAAGCAAAAAAGAAGCATAAAACAACGGTATAGCAGAAACAGTAGGTTTAAAACATAATTGAAATTCAGCACTACGATATATTAAATGAAGTTCAGACACAATACATAGCAGCATCTTTCCCTTTATACCGCGGCAAAAAAAAATGTAAATAGAATACCTTAATTTTGGTTTGAGCCCACCGCATGCTCAAACAATTGCTGAAAAAAATTGTTTTTTTTTTGTTTCGGTTCATATTTTCTATGTACCATTTGTTTGTATTAAGGGTGTTCGGAACAAGGAAATGCAACATTTGGGAGCCCAACGCTTTGCGAAGTCGTGGTGGATGCCATTTCTATTTGCGTCTGGTGCTCGTATGCGTGTGCGTTTGTGTCACCGATGAGCGTTGGATTATGAACTTAGCCCGAGGTAAGCTCAAGTTATTCAAGGCGCGAAGTATGGTAAATGACACTAAATTATGGATGGGAGATATCCTATGTTTAATAAACAATGGTCTGGTATGAGCTAGGAAATCTGAGCCAGAAACTATATGGACAGCCTATTTTTGCAGAAGTAGTAGTTGGTTTAGATGCACGCGAGCCGCAGTTCCCCACACAAGATGGCAGTAGCTTATTTGAGAGTGAAATAATGAATGATATATTAATTTTTTTTTACTTTCACGGGAAACAAGTCGCGACCTCGTTGAACAGCTCCTAAGATTTTGACAAGTTTAAAGAAAGATAATGGAAGTAATCAGCCCATTTAATACGTTCGTCAAATATTACGCCAAGAGATCTATATTTACTTACGATTTCGGTAGCGTAGTCTCCAATAAGCAATGGGCTTGACATCGTAACATGCCGATTTATCGAACCAAAAATAACCGCCTTTGTTTTATTATAATTAATTTTTAAGCTGTTTACATGTGACCAGTTATGGAGAATTTCTAATATGACGTTCGCTTCAAGCAGGAGGTCATTCGATGAGTTTCCAGATAAAAATTAACTAGTGACGCCGGCATATATTATAAATTTAGCGCTCTTGGAGATATGGACGAGATCGTTTATATACGCGTTAAAAAGGAACGGACCTAAGATGCTGCGCTGCGGTACTCCGCATCTTATACATTCAAAACTGGAGCTACAACCATCGACATATAGAGATTGCTGCCATTTTTCAAGGTATAGCCTTATCAGCTTAAGCGGGTTGCGTCGTATACCGTATGCATAAAGTTTATCTAAAAGAATGTTATGATTAATACGGTCAAATGCTTTGCTGAAATCTACAAAATTGCCCTGTGTTATAAGTTTATTTTCAATGTCTTGCAAAATTAGTTATTTTTGTTTAAGTAATACAAATCCTGTACATAAGTCTTGTCTAAAACAACACTGGGAATCTGTGAACAGGCGATTATCATTAAAGTAAATTTCCAAACGCTTAAGCAACATTTTTTCTAGTAGTTTCAAGAAAATTCGCAGAATCGATATTGGTCGATGGTCGATACTTGCCCATGTCTTGTGTCGTCCAAGATTTATGGATAACATTAACTTTGGCTAGTTTTAGTCTGTCAGGGAAGGCAGAGGAGGATATCGATAGGTTAAATATGTACGATAAGTGAGGTGCAAGAAGGTCAGCTACAAATTTAATTTGATTTACTGACAGACTCTCTGCGCCAAGGCTGGAGCTATTCTTTAAGGCCATTAGTGGAGCAAGAACTTGGAATGGGTGGGTAGTTTGGAGAAAGAAGGAGTCAGGTGTCTGTACAGAAATTAGGCAGGCAGCATCCTTGTTGTAGTCTGTTTTACGGAGACCAAAAACTGTTTATTAAAGCTATCCGCTAGTTCAGCACCCATTAAGGTTACACATTTTATTGTAAACCTCCTGTAGAATCGGAGGGCTTGGGCATGTTAATGACTGCGTTTATTGTTTTCCAAACTAATTTCACAGCACAGAGACCATATTTTTCAAATATATTTGCACAACATTGCTTACGCGCCTTATTCAACTCGCTGTTTAATTTATTTCTAAACTGTTTGAAGGCAGTGAGGCCGGCCAAATCTTGGCTGGATGAAAATTTTTGATACATTTTGTCTTTCTTTTTTATCTGCTTATAAAGGGATGGCGTAATCCATGGTTTTCTCATTATTTTAATGTGGCGCTTTGTGGACCACGGGAGCATGCATCATATATTCCAGGAAATTTATTTATAAACATATTGCACGCTTCATCTGCACTGCTATAAGTATAAACTTAGGACCAGTCAGCACTGTTTATCATTTTTCTAAATTTATTAGGATTTGTGTCATTAATTGACTGATAGGTAGTAAGGGCTTTTCCAGCGAAAGTTTAAAGTTTTTGTACAACCGACACCAAAATTGGACAGTGGTCGCTAAGGTCGGACGACAATGTACCAACACATTCGACAGTAGTGTCTGCGTTCACGACGTATAAATCTATAGTTGTCTGGCTGGAAGCAATAATTCATGTTGGAGACACTATCACATTTGTAAAACCATTCGATTCAATTATGTTGGCAAGGTTAAGTGACGTGTAATCATTTTCTGCCATATTTCTAATGAAATCGCCACCCAGGACCACAATATAACGGTTAATAGAACGAGATTCGAGAAATTTGTTAGCATAATTGAGAAACTAGTCACTGTTTCCGCTCGCGGGCCTGTAAACTACCGATAAGAATTTTCAATTGGCCTTTATAAACACAAAATTTATGGGAGATTAAAGAAAAAGTTTCTCCCAGTAACTTGACGGCCCTCAAAACCGGTCTGAGGGCAGCAGCGGCAGGCACAGGCACTGCCGCAGGACCGATAAAAACAACACAAGCAAAAAGTAACAAGTTGGCTTAGACATTATGCGAGCAAACAGAAATGCAGCGTAAAAAAAGGCTTGCAAACCATAAAAAACTACGCAATCCACAGTGTACACTAGAGCAACGAAAGCAGTTGTAGAACAAGTAAACATTGTAAGGAAAGAATAAGACATGATTCAGCCATTGACAAAGGCTAATATCAAACGGGGATGCGTAACGACAGTTTACCTCAGAAACAGTCACAAACATTTTAAATGGTGTTCAAAAATCACTGAAATACTCATATAAACGCGATGTAGGACAAGAAGTGACGTCTATGTTATTACGTTTAAGCGTGTTTAACAGGCGTGGTAAGCGATGGCGTAACACTTGAAGAGCATAGATAGTGCTAGGATGCGGCACATACCATTATGACGTAATTTGCAAATTTCATAGCCATGTAACAAGATATAATATAGACTGCCAGGTCACCCCCTCGGGTCCCTCTGTTGAAGAAAAAGCGCGAGAATGATTCTATCGAGATGAGATCATTCTCTTGTGCGCACCATGTTTCCGTAAACATGAAATAATCGAAAGATACCGGAAGATTATGTATCAGCTGCTCCATTTGTTCGTGTTTATGGCTCATTGAGTGAATATTTAAATGCAACGCTGAGAACAAGCCTTTCTTTCTCATACTGGATCCCAGTTCACAGGGGCAAACACATTCAAAATACCGATTGACTGTCATCAAGAAATGAAAAGAAGAATAAAGTACGTGAACATATAGAAAATGGTTGGTAAGCGCTACATGTGCAAAGTCGAGTTCTTGCTGACCATATGCAGATATCTCTGGTACAGTAACAATAACCACGTGGGGCTGGCAAATTGTACGATATAAAATTGGGCAATCAAACTGGATGCTTCATCACAACTGAAACTGTTTACTGCCATAACCTTAAACTCAGGGACACAGCAACGTAATATGACGCAATTTGTTGTGGGTGTAATACCCTTACAAGCAATGTACGAGGGCATGACAAAACTTCTACAGAATAAACTTGCCGCACAGCAAGTGCGCTTGGTATCAGACGCATAGATATGGGACATGTTTTCAAACGTTAGCATTTCTGCGCAGGTAACACCTTTTGCTTTGGACACTATCTGATGATGCAGTGAGCCTCGCGATGGGAGGCATTCATCTACAATGTCTAGCGTGACGTCACAGCTGATAGTCATATCACAGCAACCTTTGGCTTACTGTTGAGTGACTGCCACAACCACCACTGGCTTTCTCCTGCGTCTCTCGGGGACTTTTCGAATGTAAGTACCACGCAGCACGAGTTCATATTCCAGCACTGCAGTGTCGATTTTTGTGCCTCTATCTATCACAGTATAAAGTAGTGCAGAAGCTTAACTAAGCAAGCATTAAAATGAAGTGTGACTGCATTATTTTTGTTGTTTTGAACAACAGACAGAGAATGTTTGCTGACACTTGGTTAAAACACAATTTATTAATTTGCATATTTAGCAACGTGTTCAAGGATTCATCTGTAATTGTGCTAATTGTTGCAGAAATGCATGTCAGCCTTGAAAGGAGCACTGAAATGTTGTGATTGCTGGCTTACATATGATATTTCTAGGGCAGTTTACATTATTCTGCATGTGAGCACATAATGCACATTTTCATTTTTTTTGCGCATCAGAGTTTGCCGAGCTAAGACGGGCAAGAACAAGGTCTTAGGTGTAGAGGATACGGGGAACATGTTCTCTTATTAGGAATATCTGAAAAATTATTTCTTAATGTGCCGGTATGTCGTTATTTCACTAAGTGGTGATAATGCGCAAGTGTATTTACATAGGAACTTGTGTACAGGTTTATCTGTCACCAAAACCCTGAGAATCACTTTCCTGGTACAGGCTCTCTGCTGCTTCATGCCAGTATTAATACCTGAAGGTGATTATGGCAGAAAATAGCAGCAACGAAAAACTAAACAGCCAGAATTAGATTCTGTAAATGTGATTTCCTTTGTATCATGGAAGAAAGCTTATCTATTGGGGATTGGGAGAACAGGTTTGATGTGATCACATGAATGTTCACTTACATCTATGAAGTGCTAAAAAATGTCGCAAGATGGGCAAGAAGTATTTTTGCGTTCAATTCCCCACAAAGAAATTGAAGATATAATGTCATTACACCAACTAAGAGTCTACTAAGACTGACGTCATTATGTGGTGCGCATTTCATTTCTTTGTAAATAACTGTGTGTGGCACACATTGTATTTGCTTTCTGACGACCATTTGTAGTTTGCGACGCAGTAGGAGCAATCATAATACAATATTTATATTTGCATACCTTCAGTAGGGTGGCTTGCTTATACATTTATTTTCCCTTGTTGCAGGCCGTCAGAAGTAAAGGGGCACCACTCCATAATTGCTGGACATTTATGGACGGGACTGCTCGGCCCATATGTCGCCCAAAGGGGAATCGACAGCCGAACATTTCGGGGCACAAGAGGGTGCACTGTTTAAAATATCGGTCTTTCATGCGCCATAACGTAATTATATGCCAACTGGATGGGCCATACCGGGCAAGCGGCATGATGCAGGTAAGTTGCCTCCTTGGATGCTACCTACAGTCTTTTCACTCTTCTGACTGAGTAACTGTCAACAAACAATTTCGAATTTGCTGTAGTCAATGCACATTGAAATCAGTCCAAGGTGGTGCTACTACATAGCCATTTCAAACACACTTTGTTCTTCCTATACTTCACGGTCCTCCATGTTTATATGTGCCCGAAAGTATCACTGCAGATACTTTTCAGTGACAATGTTGGTCAAGAGTCCAGAATAAAGGACCGTTTTCTCAGTGAATAAATTAATGAAATCACTACCCAACGTGGAATGCAAAGGGAATTACATGGTTACTCATTAATTAGAAAGAATTTTGCATATGTTTACGAGCGCAGGGGACGTTTATTTTAGTCGCAATGGTGAGCTCGAGAGTAGCAAGCGGAGTTGCTGTTGGCATCGTCCTCTTCCTCTGTCCTTTCAGCACGGCCACGAGTCATCGTCTTTTTCTTGCATAGGTGCAATAACCTTGTTTTGGTATAGCACATGTTATAACTGATACACCAATCTCCCAAGCAGCGATTATAAGACTAGAAAAGAAACCCCACGATAGTATATATACACCTCATACTTATAAAGCAAAATGGACGGAGTGCTAACACACATGTATGCCCTCCTATGAATGGTGTATGCCTCATATATTTGACTAGCTCATTCTCATTGATACCTTTCTAGGATTTTGGAGCACTTGTAGTACAAGCATCTAGGCTACCACATGTGGTCTCGCTTAGGTTTTGTCCCGAAGGTCACACATTTCTATGTTTACTTTAGATACAGAAGGCCTGTTTGGGAAACATTACTTAGCCGATCCGTACACATGTTATTATGTATAGCGACAGTTAAATACTAGCAGTGCATGCTATGGCACCAACGTTGGTAAGGAGAGCAAGTTGGTAGGGATTTGTGTTACTAAAAGGCAAGCGCGCAAACACAGACACAAGGATGAACGAAAGCGACAACACAAGCCCTTGTTCTCGACTGGTACGTGTAGGTTTATTGTGCATAGTTTCTTGGGCATCACTAAAGAGAATGCCTTAAAGCAGCACTGACACAAAATTCCGAATTTGCGACAATTTTGAGATCGATTTCTGTGGACACACACACAGATATACAAAATATCAACAGCGAATGTACCTTAAAGCATATTTAAAATCCGTTTTAAGGTATCTGCAGACAGAAAAACTCAAGACGCAGCACCTCGCGGCATTGACATCAACAAAGTGGGTTTGTAAACATTCCTAGGCATAACAGCAGTGTTACCCACGAGTTTGTGTTGGCTACTATGCTCCTTTTACAGGCTCTTGTTCGTACCACGACCTAGTCCTTCACTGTTGCACTTCATATCATCCTCAGTTATTAGTCGTAGTTGCATGCTCTCAGTGTTGCTGCAACAGTTTTTGTGGTGCCCGCTGAGGTTTCCTACGCTACCTGCGTTGACTGTTCACTCATTCACTCATTGATCGTTGACTGTTCACTCATTGATCACTTATTCACCGTAAGCCAAGCTTACGGTGAATGAAGATTATTCTCTTTTCAAGTCTTTGGTTTTTTTCTAAGAAGTTATGGGTTGACCAAATTAAAGCTACAATTTTTATCCGCCCTTCAGTTCAATATAGAGGGATCTACCTATATTCGTGCTAGACGTATATTCCAGCAAATGCAGTAGTACTAGCTCATTGCCTAACTGTTTTACCCTTATTGCATTCTATAGACGTCTCAAGTTTGCTTTGTGCCTACTGCAATGCGATATTTTGCATTTATTTCTTTATTCCTTGAAGACGTCCATGGTTCCCTTCAGCGCAGTAGGAACATATTCTTCCTGTTTAATTCTTGCTTTTAAGGGAAGAGCCTGTGTGGCGTTCAGTGCCTTTCATTCCAAAATGCAGCGTTATTTTTTATATTACTGCTAGGTTTTTGATTCCCTGCTTTACCCTTACTGCATTCTATAGATGTCTCTTGTTTGCTTTGTGTGTACTGCGATGCATTATTTTGCATTTATTTCTTTATTCCTTGAACATGTCCATGGCTCGATTCAGCGCAGTAGCAACAGATTCCTCCTGTTTAATTCGTGCTTTTAAGTGAAGAGCCTTTGTAGCGTTCAGCGCCTTTCATTCCAAACTGCAGCGTTTTCTTTTATTACTACTAGGTTTTTGATTAGCTGTTTTACCCTTACTGCATTCTATAGACGGCTCAAATTCGCTTTGTGTCTGCTACAGTGTATTACATTGCATTTATTTATTCCTTGAAAATTTGCATAGTTCAGTTCAGTGCAATAGAGTATATTCTTCCTGTTTAATTCTAGCTTTTAAGTGAAGAGCCTTTGTTCCATTCAGTGCTTTTCATGCCGAACTGCAGAGCTTTCCTTACATTACTGCTAGGTTTTTGCTTCCCTGCTTTACCCTTATTGCATTCTATGGATGCCTCAAGTTTGCTTTGTATCTACTGAAGTTTATTACTTTGCATTTATTTCTTTATGCCTGAACTTCTGGGGTCCAGTTCAGTGCAAAGGCAACATATTCTTCCTGTTTAATTCTTGCTTTTGGATGAAGAGCGTTTGTTGCGTTCCATGTCATTCATTCCAAACCGTAGTGCTTTCTTTATATTACTACTAGGTTTTTGCTTCGCTGCTTTACCCTTAATTCATTCTAGTGATGCCTTAAGTTTGCTTTGTGTCTACTGCAGTGTATTACTTTGCATTTATTTCTTTATGCCTCAACGTGTCGGGTTCAGTTCAGTGCAATAGGTATATAGAGATCCTGTTTCATTTTTGTTCTTAAGCGAAGAGCCTTTGTTGGTTTCAGTGTCAGTCATTCCAAACTGCAGTGCTTTTTTTATATTACTACTGCGTTATTGCCCTTCACTGTGTTACCCTTACTGCATTCTATAGACGGCACAAGTTTGCTTTGTGTTTACTGCAGTGTGTCAGGAAATGGAAAACTTGGGCCTACCCACGGCCTGCTCTCTTAATCGCCCTAACGCCAGCATGACTTCTCCTTTGACCTATCACAGCCAGCCCTTTACTCCCCGTAATCTGAATCTATCTGAATGGCGCTACCTGATGAAAAGCCAGTCTGTTTCTGCTGCAGCCGAATTGGCCATGTTTCCTGTCACTGCTGCAGTCGCTGGAGGCACCCGACCCGAAACACCTTTTAAATCCCTCTCTTCACGTCACAGCTTCCGCTGCCTCTGCTGCTGATTGCCGCTACACTTGCTCGCCCTCACCACAATGTCATCAGCTACGTCTGCCCTAACTTCACCGCTCTACTTCACCGACGTACCCAGGACCCACCCAGCCAGAAAACTAGACGATGCGGTACCTGTAGGTGGTGCTGCAATGTCCTATTTGCTGCAATGTCCTATTTGCTGCAAATTCCTCCACTGACGCTATCAACAAGTCACAACCTTCTATATCTTCAAGTCGATTTCGCACCTGTCACAGCACTCATCGATACCATTACCATTACGATACCATTACGAGAGCTTTCCTTCGCCGTCATCTAAAGAAATTTCTCACACTTGCCATTCGGGTCACACTCGGGTCATACGTATCGTCGACAGTAGAACGGTAAATTGATATGGGGCGATAATTTTGAATATTGAGCCTGCCTGCCGTCATATATATTGGAATGACTTTAGCAACCTTCATTTTTGATGGAAAGATGCCTTCAGCAATAGATATATTATAGATATGGAATAGAATGGGGGCTATATCGTGTATGACATATTTTATGGGTTTTATCTGCAGGTCGTCTGAATCACAGTTTTTAGAGTGTTTCATTGCCATAAATACAGAGCAGACCTCGTCAACATTAGTTGGATGGAAAAAGATTGTGTTTGAGTTTCTAGGTAGGGAGAGAGTGGTTTTCGGGTGCGTATGCGCTTGTGTTTCTCTGTTCAGGAAGTATTCGTTAAACGCATTCACCATGTCTGTTTCGGACACTAAACGACCTTCTAGGCTGATTTTTTTCAATACGTTCTGCGCGTTGTTTCCGCTCCATTGTATTGTCAAGGTTCCTCCACAGTTTTTCTGAGTTTCCATCACACAATAAAGAAGATTGTAGATAATAGTTACACTGGTTTTCCTTATTTCCTTGTTTAGACTGTTCCTGTAAACTGTCAGCAATTTCACGAGTTTTAATGAATCTGGCATACAACTTTTCGCTTTTTTAAACACTTTTCTTTAATAGATCTCTTGTTATCCATGGTTTCCGGCACGACTTGGGTTTATATGAGCTACTGCATGAGCTTCATGATGCACCAATTGCAGGCCATCTTGGTCTCATCGCACCTCCTACAGTGTCTGCTGCCACTTCTAGAGGCCCCATTGAGTGTGGCAATACATTGCTCTGTGCAAACCACGTCAGCATCGGAAAAAACAGGCATCTTGTTGACTAACCGGGTATCTTCAATCCCTCCACATTCAACTGAGTCATTCTTTCAAGTGGGTTTAGATCTCCTTGGTCATTTTCCCCGAGTCTAGGTCCAGCAACAGGCGAATCACTGCGGCTGCTGATTACAAGACACACTACCGCATAACCTGAACATTTCAGACCACCTGTGCAACTGGCGTTGCAATTTCCTTCTCCATGGCATCATTTTAGTGCACGGTGCCCAACGACATCTACTCCCGAACCATGGCCGTAATCTCCTCTCCCAAGTTATCGCTAGCGTCTTGAATTCTTGCTCTACCAAGCACAAGCTCACTACCTCGTACGATCCTCAGACCAATGGCCTGAGTGAGCGATTGAACCGGACTCTCACTGGCATGCTACCTAAGTACGTTTCGCCAGACCACCGTGACTTGGACATTGCACTACCGTATGTCTTGTTCGTTTACAATTCTTCACGCCATGAAAGTGCTGGCTGTTCGCCGTTTTACCTGTTTGGTCGCGACCCTGCCTTGCCCTTGGGCGCTTCACTTGCCTCTGCGAGTGCCTCCAACAGCGAGTATGCCCACGATGGCATCGGAAATGCTGAATACGCGAAGCAGGTTGCCCCTACACGTCTGTTGGCGTACTAAGAAAACCAAGAGTGGGTTTACACTCAGCGGCACCATGACGTACACTTTTAACCAAGTTCCCTTGTGCTACTTTGGTCCTTTTCATGTCGAGAGGGTGGACTGCTTACGCAGTGGAAGTGTTGCGGAGAGGCTGTTTGACACGCACTCGCATGGTCCGTAAGCTTCTGCCGTCAACTGTAAGTGCAAAGCATGACTGTTATCGCTGCAGTCTGCGGCGTAACAGGTGTTCACTGTATACTATGTGATGCCCAGCTACTGAAAGTTGCACAGCGTATGCCCAAATACTTTTGATGGTCAGTATATTTCAGCGTAATCTGTAAGTAAACTTGGAGGGAACCACAGGTAAAAAAAAGAGAAGGCGCAGTCCATGAGGAAAGCAAATCCCTGTAATATTGGTGTCAAGCTATGGGTTACCTTGTTGGTCCTATTTTTATTATTACCCTCGCATTCTTACCCTCCCCTCAACACTGCATCTCGACTCAAGAAAGGGTTTGGCAGCGCCACCCCTCGACAGAAGCGGCCATTTCAATGAAGCTCCTGGACAATTTTTTAGATGTGTAGCGCGTTCTTCAGTTGAAGTGCTGTGCTCAACTTGGCGGTGTGGAGGACGAGCTTCAAGTAGAGGTAGAGGAATACTTGAGAATACAGGTGTTTGTCTTGTGCCATACCTCCTTGTACACTCAGATAGTTTCTTCAGTCCCACAGAAATTCTGTGAAAGTGACACACCTTATAACCTCTGCACGGCAAATATTCGTCATATATTTTTTTGCAGTGATGCCATGTATGAAGGTGTGTATATTGTCCTTTTTTTCTGCACACGAAGTTGCGTTGCTGAAATTTTATTAACATAAAATTTACAATGGCGGTCATCTTGCTGTTAATATTAATTTTCTGTTGTTTCACGGAATGTCTAATAGAGGATATTCATGTATTTGTTATGTGTGCCTGATGCATCGTTACAGCTGCAGCTAATGTTTATCAATTCACATGACGAGAATGATTTTTGTACCTCTACCCCGATAACTTTCTTAGACATGCCTGTAGGTATACAGTATGTGCAATATGGAAATAAAATTTATCAAAGGGCAATGACAGTTTCAGCATTCAGAGCACCATTCATTCTTCAACCCCATTCACAGTTCCAATGTCAATGTGTGTGTGTGCTGCTTTCAAACCCAGCCACCAAATGTGCCTAAAACACAGTGGTATAATGTTAGAAAAATGAAAACATTTTTATTAGTAGAAATTACACTTGTGGCGTACCAGTAATTCTTGAAGTTTTAGCTCAGTATGAGCTACAATGATTTTGCGTTGTAGCTCGTACTGAGCGTGATAGTACATGCTTTGCTGCGTTTAGTGTACCTTATTTAACTTTGCACAGTACTTCCTAATATGTTAAGTACAACCTGCTGTTGTGCTGCATTAAAGCGGCACTTTTCTGATCTCTGCTTCCTAATTTCTTCTTGCATTAGATTGAACTGTAGCAATTGCTCCTTCCTATGTTCCAGCTCAGCTTCTTTTAAAAGGGCGTCGCCATGCCCGTTCTTCCTCCCATGATAGGCGGCTCTCTTTTAGAGCGATGCGCTTTGATCCAAGCAGAAAGCCTGTCTTGCAGTTTCGTCTCGTGCTTCATACATTTTTCGAGGAATTCGTAATCTGTTGGTTGTGTCTTCCTATTTCCTGCAAACAAAGGTAGTGACAAAAAGTTAAGCTTGCAATAACTATGCTAAACAGTTACTGCCATCAGCCCAATCGAGCAAATACCCAGTTTGTCGCATGATTTAAATGTGTAACAATTCTTTCGTGTGAGTTGTGATTGTGGTGGGCTACACACAAGTATTTGGTTAAATGGAAATTGAATAAACGGAATCGCCGTTTCAGCAGAAGAGCAGACTCTATAACGGCTAGTTTTTATTTGGACAATGCAAGAGAACGCGCAAATTGAAACTAACATTTTTGCAACTTTCAGTAAACGAAACAAAGGAAGCTTTAAAGTAAATTTCTCAGAAAAAGCGATAATTCGGTCCTTATTTTGCGATGCCTACCTTCAACACAGAGAGCGGTCCTTAAGACTCAAGCAAACAAAAATATGATAAATATTGCATGGCATGTGCAGTCCAGACCGCTTAGTGATACAGCCACGCGCCCCATAGACGGCCGGAGTAAGAACTGAAATTCCGTCCACCTTACAGTGCACTGTTCGATAACATAGAGCTCAACAGCACGACCTCATGCTCATTCAGCTAAGACTCGAGCAGGAAAAGCAAGGTTTTTGCTTTGATACGTCTCCAATGCTTCTAATAAATGAAAACTAGCGAACCCTAGACAACCCAGAAGTCTCCTACTGCGCTTAAACCATGGGACAAACTAGCCGCTACATTCATTTCTTTATTCTTATAATGTCGGAGTGTGCATGACATGAAGTGCGGCGCTTTGGCGCACCTCTCTCAGTAAGTGGAACTCTTCTTAATCAGAACATACTGCTCTGGTCTCTTGAGGTTCCAGTTAACGAGAGTTTGCTGTGTTTTCACGGTTGTATTGGTTAAAAACCTGGGGTAACTGAGACTAGAATGAGTTCACGATAGCTACTACCTCAGGTGAGTATCATATATCATGCACGATAACAACACTGAAGTTATTGTGCAACATTATTTTTGCTCAGAAAACAATCATAAAATCGGCACACAATTAAGTGTCTTGCCACGCTGTAGCTCGCTTTATGCTGGCGGTCTGTGTGAAGTATAGTCAAAAACACCCCCACTTGCTGCAACTGATGACCCCTGATCATCGCATACCGATGGTGCCGATGCAATAGGCGCTGTTGCTACTGTCGGATGTGGTCGGTAATTGCGACCACAGTGATTGTTGTTCAGCTGAGGCGTTGTCAGCGTTTATCATGATGTTGAACAACTGCGACGGCGACTCACTCACACCTGCGAGTCATTTTTGTAAGTGAAATACGCAACAGTGCTAATTAAGAAGAAATGAATTGCATCTTCAGTGCAAAATAATTTACACTGTAGTACAGGAAGCCATCACGATTCCACTTGGCAACGGCCAGTGTTTACTACGTACCCGTGCTGTCCCAGTCGTCTGCAAACCTGTAGGCTTAAAATTAAGAATTAAATTATTCGATGTAACGTGCCAAAACCACTTTCTCATTGTGACGCACGCCGTAGTGGAGGACTCCGGGAATTTCGAACACTTGGGGCTTTTTAACGTGCACCTGAATCTAAGTACACGGGCGTTTTCGCATTTCGCCCCCATCGAAATGCGACCGCCGTGGCCGGGATTCGATCCCGCGACCTCATGCTCAGCAGCCCGACACCATAGCCACTGAGCAACCACGGCGGGTGCTGTAGGCTTCGGCGGCAGCGTCTCTCGCGTTCGTTGCTGAGCGTCGTGCGGCTTCTTGCGTCAAAGCGAGGCGCTTACGAGTCGGCTGTGATACTGCACCGTTGTTTGGACGCCGCGGTGCCCGAAAGTTTAAACGTTCATTTTTCTTTTTTTTCAATGATCCCGTGCGGCAGGTGCTCCTTCTCACTATACTCTTCCTCTGTGCCGGATCTGTAAGGTCATGAAGAGCATTTTTACACTTGCAAAAATGTTACAGTTCATGATTTACATTAGCATATTTCACGTAATAAACAAATTAACTCACTTGTGGAGATCTGTTCGGTCGTTCAATGAGTAGCGGCAAATCATCAGTTCTGCACGTTCGCGCACGTTGTGTGCTGTGAATGTTTTGCCTGTTCCAACATTCAGAACAGCAGCGATCGGTGCCCGTGTGCTCTGGTCCGCGAAAGGGCTGACCTCCTTTACCTCGCGCAGTAGCTCGATGTCACCAGCAGACCAACACGGCATGCGAGGATAGCCTTTGGCCGCTGCGCTCATGTTTGTAACGTTGCTTGCATTGTGAGGCGCCATCTTGAACGCACGCTCTCACCTTGGCGAGACTTCACTAGACCAGTCCGCTAAGCCCGCAAAACCGAGCACGCTAACTCGATTGCGTTGCGTACGCCTGCTATACCCGCTATTTCGTTTAGCGTTCTGCGCATGTGCAGTGACGAATCGCTGTTATTTAGTGTACGCAATGGCACAGCATACAGTAAAGCAATGAACGGGGCTTGGTGGTGGCCTTTCATGATTGTATTGCTCGTAGTGTTACATTGACGAACATAAGGAACGTGTGGCCGCGTCTTGTTCCTTATGTTCGTCAGTGTAACACTAAGCGCAATACAATCATGAAAATATAGCGTACGTTATACTAAAACTGTCCATTTCTCTGATTTAACGTAACCGTCTTTGTGTGGTTTACGTAGTATACGTAAAACAAGGTGGCGTTCCCGGCCGCCCGCTTCAAATTCAATTTCGCGTTGCTTCTGTAGAATATACTTCGTTTTCGAACGCCAAGGGACAAGCAGACGCGTCGAGCGGATCATACGCAACTCGATGCCTCTCGAGAAGCACAGAAAAGCTTTTCCCTTTTTTATTTTCACGCACAAGTGTTAAGTGCTGTTCAAATTCAGCGAAAATATATCGTGTACCTAGCCACGCTCAAGACCGCGTGCATGCCTGAGATACGAAAAACAAGAGGTTAGGGCCACCAAGAATAGGCACTATGTCGTGCAACCTATGTCGTGCAACCCGCAAAGAGCGGACAAATGAGCGGACCTCTTAGGCACGTAGGACCCTCTGGGCCGCACTTCTAGGCGACAATGTAGCCTAGCCGCCTGCGGGATTATCTTACTGAGCTATGTCTTATGCTCGGTTGCGGAAGTCGGAAGTTCAAATCCCTCCCCCCTCCTTTTTTTTTATTACGGTGGTATATCTGCATATGACATCCTCCAGTGCACTACATCTGCAGGTTTGGAGTGTCGCCTGACACTGGCGAACGATGCCGAGAGCGAGTGGGGCTATACAAATCCAGGTACAACCAAATTAGGAAGGCCCACTAAGCTTGAACAAAGACACTCCCTCACCAAAACAGGAATTGGCCTCCCTGGTGTCCACAACCTCCCCAATGATATGTACAATTAGGTCACGGCCCTCAATACCCAGCAGCTGCGGAGCAGCTGTCCATGGCGGTCAGACTTGCAACGCAGCAGAGGGTGCTGAGAATAGTTGGGTCCGGACAGGCCGCCAATGGAAACTGACCCTTGCAACGTTTGACACCCGAACCCTCTCAAATGAGGCTAGCTTAGCAGGACTCTTCGAAGAACTATCAAACATTGTTTGGGATATTATCGGCCTTAGTGAGGTTAGAAGAAGTGGTGAGATTTACACATTGCTGTATAACGGCCATGCCCTCTGCTATAGAGCCCTCCCAGATAAAAAGCAATACGGGGTAGGATTCCTAATCCATAAAGACATAGCCGGCAACATTGACGAATTCTACAGTATCAACGAGAGGGTAGCTGTAGTGGTAATCAAACTCAATAACCGGCATAGATTAAAGGTACTACAAACCTACGCTCCAACGTCCATCCCCGACGATGAGAAAATAGATCAGTTTTATGAATATGTTAAATTAGCGATGAAAAAAGTGCAAACGCCGTACACAGCAGTAATGGGGCACTTAATGCAAAAGTGGGGAAAAAGCAGGCAGGTGAACAGGCAATTGGCAACTACGGTGTCGATTCTAGAAACGCTAGATGTGAGATGCTCGTAGAATTCGCAGAAAGGAATAAGCTGAAAATAATGAGCAACTTTTTAAGGAAACGTAACAACAGAACATGGAGCTGGAAAAGCCCTAATGGAGAAACAAGAAATGAAACTGATTTCATACTTACTGCTGGTCCCAGCATAGTGCAGGATGTAGAAGTAATACGTAGGGTAAAGTGTAGTGATCATAGATTATTGAGGGCCAGGATTCACCTCAATTTAAACAGAGAAAGAGTAAAATTGGTGAAGATGCAGGTCAACTTAGAGGCAGTAAAGGTAAAAGCAGACAAATTTAGGCTGGTACTTGCAAACAAATATGCAGCCTTAGAAGAGAGAGATGATGATGATGACATAGAGGTAATGAATGAAACCGTAACGAAGCTGGCTTCAAGGAAGCAATTGAAGTGAGAGGCGAGGCACCAATGCAAACAGTATGCAAGCTATCCCAAGTAACAAAGGAGCTAATAAAGAAACGACAAAGAATGAAAGTGTCCAACTCTCTTCGAGAGATAAGTTAGCATTCGCGGAACTATCAAAACTGATCAACAAAGCGAACATAAGTGATATTAGAAATTATAACGTGAGAAAGACTGAAGAAGTCGTTAAACATGGACGCAGCCTGAAATCAGTGAGAATGAAACTTGGCATAAGACAAACCAAGATATATGCACTGAGAGATAAGCAGGGCAACATCATCAGCAATCTCGAAGGTACAATAACAGCAGCGGAAAAATTCTATACTGACCTTTACGGTCAGCATAGAATTCGGTAAGTATAGGATAGGCTGCTCCTAAGTCCTCCGGACTCAGAAGCAGCCTATTAGACACTTCTCTATACGATAGGCACTTCTCTATACGAAGTGTCTATCGACTGCAAGGGTCCCAGAAAACCGAAAGAATGCAAACATTATGCTAATCTACAAAAAGGGCGACGTTAAAGAACTGAAAAATTATAGGCCCATTAGCTTACTCCCAGTATTATATAAAATAGTTACCAAAATAATCTCCAATAGAATGAGGACAACACTGGACTTTAGTCAATCAAGGAAACAGTTTGACTTCAGGAAGGGATACTCTACAATGGATCACATTCCTGTCATTAACTAGGTTACCGAGAAATCCGCATAGTACAATAAGCTTCTCTGTATGGCTTTCGTAGATTGCGAAAGAGCATTTGATTCAGTAGAGACACCAGCAGTCATAGAAGCATTGCGTAATCAAAGAGTACAGACCGCTTACATAAATGCTGTGGAAAATATATACAGAGATTCCACAGCCACCTTAATTCTACACAAGAAAAGTAGGAAGATACCTATAAAGAAAGGGGTCAGACAAGGAGACACAATCTCTCCAATGCTATTCACTGCGTGCTTGGAAGAAGTATTCAAGCCATTAAACTGGGAAGGTTTAGGAGTAAGGATCGATAGCGAATACCTCAACAACCTTCGGTTTGCCGATGACATTGTTCTATTCAGCAACAATGCAGACGAATTACAATAAATGATTGAGGACCTTAACAGGGAGAGTGTAACTGTGGGAATAAAGATTAATATGCAGAAGACAAAGGTAATGATAAATAACCTGGCAAGGGAACAAATAAGAGCGGGGTTGAAGGTTAATATGCAGAAGAAAAGGATAACGATGAACAACTGGGCAAGGGAACAAGAATTCAAGATTGCAAGTCAGCCTCTAGAGTCTGTGGAAGAATAAGTTTACCTAGGTCATCTAATCACAGGGAACCCTGGCCATGAGTAGGAAATTCACAGAAGAATAAAAATGGGTTGGATCACATACGGCAGGCATCGTGAGCTCCTGACTAGGAGCTTACCGTTATCTTTGAAAAGGAAAATATATAATTAGTGCATTTTTCCGGCACTGACTTACGGCGCACAGCCTTGGAGGCTGACAAAGAAGCTTGAGAACAAGTTAAGTACCGCGCAAAGAGCGATGGAACGAAGAATGTTAGGCATAACTTTAAGAGACAGAAAGAGAGCGGTTTCGATCAGAGAGCAAACGAGTATAGACGATATTCTAATAGACATTAAGAGAAAGAAATGGCGCTGGGCAGGTCATATAATGTGCAGACTAGATAACCGTTGGACAATTAGGGTGACAGAATGGGTACCAAGAGAAGGGAAGCGCCGTAGAGGACGGCAGAAGGCTAGATGGTGCGACGAAATTAAGAAATTCGCGGGTGCTAGTTTGAATCGATTGGCGCAGGACAGGGGTCATTGGAGATCGCAGGGAGAGGCCTTCGTCCTGCAGTGGCCATGAATAAGCTGATGATGATTATGATGATGATTTTATATATCCATTTATGTAAGTATTGCGTTACTACTTAAATATTGTTAATGATTTACCTTGTATGTCTAATTTACCATAGGTATCATCTTTCCCAATCTTGTGCAATTTCAAACTATCCGATGTTTTGTTTATTAGTTTTATTAAGTTGATTTGTATTTTCCCGCTGCTTTAAGTCTTAGATGATATACTACATTGCAGATTTCATACGTGTTTCCAGATGGGGTCCCCCATGGCCGTCTTTAGTTTGCGGCCTCCTTCTGTATTGCGCGTATTGTCCAACAAACAATGTAATAACACTTTGATACACATGAAAACTGAAGGCATCTTCCACAGTTTCTCAGATATGCAGACAAGGTGTTTCATGGCCCATTTATGTAATTCGTGCTTTCATGGCACTGTTCGGAATCGCTCTAATCATGGAATCCACGTTGCTTCACCTCGCTTCGCCATAATCAGCGCACTTTAGAATCGGCCATTCTTTCTACGCTCCGAGTTGCAAGGACGTGCGCGATGTAGGCCGACACAAGTTTATCACACGGCTGCAGCACGTAGGCGGGAGACCATCGGAAGGACGCACTACACGGTTTCCCGCATGATCGGCCAAGCGAGACCCTCACAACGTGCGCTCTCTCAATTGGTACTTGTGGAATACCTATACGGCTTCTACAGAAAAAAAAAAAGAGTCCAGCGCGGGCCGATGCGTCGCGCCTGTAGTGTCATGTCTTGAAGGGGACGGACACGACTTAAAGCTCAAGAACACACGCTGCTACTTTAATCGGCCATTCTTCTTTCTCATATTTGCCAGAGCGTCGTGCGTATGCACCAGTTGTTTCTCGAAATCTGCCTTTCCTTGGCACTAATGTACCACAGAGGAGGACGTGCTTCGCCCCGTTTATCCCTAGCCGAGCTGCATTACGGGACAGTGTATAGATACTGCGGAATACGCTCTAGGCTGGCGGCAGAGCCCTGCGCTCGTGGCCGGGTGTGCCATAGTTCGAATCGCGTGTTCAATGTGCCTTTTTCACTTTTTCCAGTTGGATTCATCATCATCATCATCATCATCATCATCATCATGGCTGCGCCCACTGCCGGGCAAAGGCCTCACCCATACTTCTCCAACTACCCCAGTCCTGTGCTACGTGTGGCCATGTTGTCCCTGCAAACTTCGTAATCTCATCCGTCCACCTAATTTTCTGCCGCCCCTGCTACGCTTCCCTTCTTTTGGAGTCCAGTCACCCTTAATGAGCATCGATTATCTTTCCTCCTAATTACATGCCCTGCACAAGCCCATTTATTTATTTTTTATTTAAACTAAGATGTCATTAACTCGCGTTTGTTCACAGGCACAAATGTTATACACTTTTTTCTTGAGGCATAATGGCCACTTGCTATTGATGATCTGAGAATGCCTGCAAACGCACCCCAGTCCATTCTTATTCTTCTGATTATTTCAGCCTCATGATCCGGATTCGCGGCCAGCTCGATTATTATACAATTTTTCCTGACTGCTGTAGTAGTTTCTCCGATGCTGGGTGGAATGGAACAACATCACCAGGGCTCCTCAAGGGCAGCAACAGGACGACTTAGCATGCTGCGCTATGAATGCAATGAGTATGTGCTGCTGTTCAATGAACATCTTGGCAACTTGCGTCACTGAGTATGTGCCACTGGTTGTGCGGCAAGCGAGGGATCAGTTCTCAGCATTCGCAGGCACCGGTGCGCCAGGCTTCTTGTCTCTGAGGCTACGTGCCGACTTCTCGGCAGCGCCACCAGATGGCACAGCGTGTCCATAAATAAACGCGAAAGAGAAGCCAGTTTGCACCATTAGCCCTGCTTCACATGACGCGATTTTCGTCGCACCAGAAGTGCGATTTCCGTCGCAGTGCCGACCCCCCTTTCTTTGGTTGGTCGTAACGTCGCAACGATCGCCACGATTTCCCGTCGAAATTCCGCCGAAAGCTATTTCGCGGTTTGTTTTGGGAAATGGCTTCTAGTTCGAAAGGTACAATGCGCTGAGATGTGGATTGCCGAATTCGGCACGAATGCGAAGCGAGAATAAAAAACTTGTACCGCAGGTTCCACTCTCCCATTTCTATGCGTTCGTTCACACGCTACGTAGCAAATGAAGTGCATTTTCACGTTTGCTTCGTACACCTTCGCAAGTTGTCAGTACTACGAGGTGTTCGATCCCCACGAGACGACATGGCCTTTTGGGGTTGCCACAACCTTCTTTTGTTTAGTAGCGGAGCAGTTTAAATAATTTGAACCTCGGCAAGGACAAATGACAAGACAGCAAAATACCCGAATATTCAACGTTGTGCTTAACGCAGGACCGTTTATTTGCATTCTTTTCTTGTCGGATTTGGAGCGTGAATTTCCCAATACATCTTTGAAACGTTATCTTAGCTGCTTGCTTATTAAATTTGGCATGCCAAGCGTGCAGGCCATCGTAATGAATTTTCTAAGATGGTATATTTCACTCTGTGGTTTGAGTAAAGAGCGTTGTCAATTCAATTTCTTTTTGAATATTTCATGCACGTTAATTTGCATCGCTTCTCTAATGAAGACTTTTTTTCCCAGCACCAATAAACCTTGAATATGTTGCGGATTTGTATCCTTACTGCACCTGTATTAACCATTGCTTTGAATGGTAATTGACTATGCAGTTAGTAAATTATTGGCTTTCTATAGGGGCACAGTGACAACGCAGCTTCCTGCACGGTCTTGTAAAGCTCATGCAACAATGCGGAAATCAGGCAAACAGCCTGTTCATATGTAGTTGAAACAGCATAACACGACACGTTAACAGACGTGTCACAGTGTAACAGTTAACAGTGTAACAGGCGACACGTTAAAGAAAAGCAAATACCTGTCAAGTGAAGTGTGGCTGTTGCATTCCTTTCAGCGAATCTTTGAATTTTTCAGGTACAAATGGTTCTTGCACATCCACAGCTAATCAAGTGTGCAGAAACATCCATGCCTTATATGTTTCTAATAACAGTTTCTAATATATAGGTTTATCATCCGCTTTATTAGCGTGCAAACCCATATGACAATATCCTCTGCGATCACTACTTTTATAAGCAATTAAGTGCAGTGCCACTTGCAAGAACATTTCACTCTGGGATTTTAAGATACGCAATATGTAATAATGTAATAATACGCAATATGTACTTTATTCAATAAAGGGCCACAAACCGCTTTTTTTTGCAGCGACACACTAATTTATTGCAATTTTACATGTATACAGACACGAAGAAAAAATCTGTCGACAACGAAATTGTTCGTCCATTAATTCACCTGCCAAAATGGCTATGGTATTCTGCTGATAACACAAGTTGAGTTGCCAGCCGTGGCAGTCAAATTTCTTTGGGAGTCTTAGGTAAAAAAAAAGCTCTTGCACTTACGTTTAATTCATCATCATTTATGGAACCCTTAAACTTCCAAAGGCTATTGCGTAGGGAGAGGCAAGATAACATGACAGCTATCATATGAGCTGCAAAGACGGCTACCCTTCCCTTCTGAAGCATATCCCCAGGATCACCTAAACTCGACACACCACAGGCCTATACCATGCAATAGGGGGTTAAGCAATTAGGCCAGGAGACTATATGCAACTGCTAAACACACATGAGTTGCTAATCATGAAGGCACAAAGAGACATCAGGCACACAAAGTATACTGATGTGGCATAACAGTCTAACAGTAGTATGACACTACATAAAATAAATACCACACAAGTGGGGACCATTCCAAGACATCCTACACCCAGAGAAGCTGAACTGAAAGCGCACTTACAGTGCAAATTTGCACGCTACAATGTCCTACATGCCTGCATGTATTCAGCAGAAACTGTCAGGGGCTGCACGTCACACAGGATTGTCAGGGAAATCGGGAGACTTACCCACGATTTGCAAGCACAAGACCATGAACTTAAATTACAGAATACATAGCCCTGCAGATACTCAGGGCACAAGCGGGCTCATGAGCTCGGCATAACTAAACAGTGAATGAGTTTGTGTGTATTGATTATCAAATACAGCGCAACAGATAGACAACTGGCAAGAACTAAGCAGTCTGTATGCTCACTTGGTTCTTATCCATTGCCCTTCTGTTGCACTTTAGTTAATAAATTCACGAGGCTGCATAATAGAAGTATGACGTACAAGGCCCCCGCTTTCACATCCAAAGTTATGCGCGCACACATACGCAAATGTTGCAAGGGCACATAGCACGATGCAGTATCAACAAGATAACAACAGACAGCGATGACGGCTAACTTCCAACCATGGTTTATTGTGCAACTGAGGTGATTTATGAAGTTTAACAAAAAAAATATACAGCAAGAAGGCCAGATAAAAATTGGTGCTTGATGCAACCAAACATAAATAAGAACATTACGGATAGAAAATATAGACAAGAAATCCAAGTAATGAAAAAAAAACAATCACTACAATCGCCAACCACGCGTGTCAGCACCTTCAAAGAAATACGGTTCTTTTTCGAATAGCCACACGAGCAGCTTGCTTATGCTTGCGAACGCTTCCAATTCCATACCATTGGGCAAAAGAGTTTCTTGGAAGGTAGTTGTATGCGCAGTTGGTGATCACAATGTTTTTTTTTCTCCCCTGGACTTCTATATTTATTTGTATTTTCTCTCTCTCCTGTGCTTGATTGATTGGTTTCTTACTGCTTTGCACTATACGCTTTGCAACAATGTGCAAATAAAAAAAAATATAACGTACATAGAAGCATCACAAGGGCGATTAAAGTAACTTGTTTCAGTTAAAAAAAGTTAAAAAATAGCTTGGCTGCAAAGGGCGCTAGAGAACCCATAGGACGAAGAGAAAGACCGAGATTATCTAACTGAAAATTTAATGAGTATGCTGAGTAAATGCAGGCTTACAAGCAATATAGCGAACATATACAAAAAAGAGAAGCAACAACAAATGTGTGTTTTCCATCAGGAAATGCATCCATTGCTGACGGAGGACATGCTGACACAAGCTTATGCGAGCGTGTTCAGGTCTGCAGCTTTCATAATTTCTCTAGGTAGCTGATCAGTAGACACGCAGAGAATGCCAGCTTCTTCCTCTACAACAGCGCGTAACACGGGAGAACAAGGTGGACGACAGGCGTGTTTTTAGAATGATATGATGCCGCGTACAGGTCTCTACACAAGTTGCGGAAGCTGCTCAAAAATTTGGTGTGTCGGACTTTGCACCTTTAGAAATATTCAGAGAGGACTTCTGTGTATATTCACAGCCCACTCGCGGACTTCTATATACATGCATGTTCGCACCACACGCATCGCGATCGACGAATCAGGCAAGGGCTAAGGTTGAATTTCACAACACAATTTCCATTCCACGTTCAGTAATGACGCACGGATCATTTGCGGCTTCCTTTAGGTGCAGACGTGGGCTTTCGGTCTGCTGCTTGTTGCTGCGTTTGGTGCAAGAATATGGCGAGGAGCAGGCAGTGCTTATACTCAATCGCGAGCAATATACACAAATCATTTCTCCAGAAGCTGACGCTGAGCACGGGTAGCGCGAGGATGTCGTTGGGCTGACACGACGACTTCATTGCAGCCGAATTCCGAATACTAGATATGCTATGTGGTTAGCTATGTGAACTTGCTGATAGGTGATGTTGTAATTTATTGTAGCGCAGGCAGAACGACACTGACACATGAAGGCACATCATCCCTGAATAACCATCTCCGAACAGCTGTTGTTTATGCACGCCGCGTCTCTTTACACTGAACTTCAGAAACCGCCGTTGCGCACTCTAAAACACACTTAAACTTCAAAACGTTTTAAATTACAAAACACGGATATAATTTGCTCCTAATAAAGACAGGTCAACATTATTATAATGTACGCGTCTTTTTATTACATTAAAAAGAACTACGCGGCGTGGGCCACAAAACCTGGCGACAAGCAACCCTGGGCATAGCACCAGTTGCATTGTTGAAATCGAAATCATGTGAAATGGAACCTCTAAAAATCGCATTGCGGCGCGTGCGGCTGCACCGATGTTCGTCGTTGCAGTCGCAGCATGTGAAACAGCCTTTACGTGCATCTCCGCGTCGTGCGAAGACGCCGGCGCGCCATGCATTTCGGAGGCCATGCACAGCCTTTGCGGCGGCTCCGCTAGATGGCGCCGAATGTTCTTAGGGCCGTACGCGCCTCAACATAACTCGTTTCGACTGTGGCAGTACGTTGTGTCGCTGTAATGATTGAAAGCTAACCGCATTACCAGCAACTGTGATCGTAGGATGGGCCCTGCCTGTTTTATTTAACAGCGCAACGAACGCTTTCCGACGCATCTGGTCAACGACAGAAAATCTCGCGAAAGTAACCGTAACCCCAAAGTCAATCGCTCGAAGACACCCGCTCGTAGTGATCGCGTCACCTACCGGCGCTGATGAGCGGGCGTTCTGTCATCATTCGAAAGCGCAGGGTGTCAGGATTGGGGGCTCAATCCCATCGTCCGTGGTCCTTTGCCAAGATTGGAGTACGGCATGAATTCGGAGGTAGCTGGCCCATGCCGTCGTCCAACTTATTTACGCTGAGATCGTTGATGAAGTGAAGAACTGCTTCTCATCGAGAACGAGGAAAAAGGGTTTATTTACAGAAATTAAATCAGTCTAACATGACTGCTTGAGAAAAGAGTAACAGTCCAACATGACTGCTCAAGAGAAGTGACTCAGTCTAACATGACTGCTCAAGAGAAGTGTCCTCAGCATTCGCACAACCACAGTTTTTATACACTCGATCCGCCGGTCATACGACGCGGCGACTGTTCGTTTACACATCACCAACTCGCAGCTGCTCTGAAGATCAGTTTACAGACACAAAGGCAACCGCGCTCTGATGCCCGACGATGGCGTTGGCGGGGTGCCGTTCCGGGAACTATCGGCGCCGATCGAGGGTCGCTCGTTGTTCCGTGCCAGGCCGAAGCGTGAGACGCACAAAAATACGTCGTCCCCACGGCAGCTTGTCCATGCGTGTCAAATCAGCTCCGCGTTGGGGAACTCCGGAATCATTGTTCACACACGCCGAACTAGTCCCGTCACAATGTCGATGGGGCGGGTGGAAGGCGGCGGATTCCAGCGCAAAGGCCGCTTCTTTGAACGCCTCCCAGCTGCAGCGACGGAGAGGGAGAGGTGCGCGTCGTGTCGCCCTGTCGTAACTGTGTGGCAATCTTGTTTCGCAGCTCACCATTCTTGACAGCGCCTCCATGGCCCGGAAAGTCTCGACTGTCTAGCGCTGACAACCGCTAGGCAGGAAGAGAACGGCTGCTGGTCAGGGCGGGATTGATGTCTTGGCTCGCAGCGACCACTTGTGCATTGATGTCACCGCCCCAAAACATCCAACAAGGACAGGCAACTGCAAAATGAACCCCACAACACGGCTCTGCGCCGAGATGACGTGCATTGGCTCTCACTTTAGACTCGCTAGGCTTCAAAAAAAAAAAAAAAACAAACAACAACAACATAAGTGCAGAAACAAAAAAAATGCTACATTTCACTATGCCAATTTCTGAAGCAAATTCCTGCTGACAAATTCAGCAATTAATGGAGGGAATTCTGCTGAATGAGAGGGGATTTTCTTCGCCTAAAGAAAAGCTAACACTAGTAACCCTAAAATTTAGGCGGGACCCTCAAACGCAGAATTCAAATTAGCCTGCTCAAACCATCCGCATTGCTATGCAACTTTCCCTTCTTATATCTAACGGAGAAGTTGTACTCTTGGAGAGTGAGGCTCCATCGGAGCAAGCGGCCGTTTTTGTGTGACATTTGATTGAGCCACGTCAGAGGACAGTGGTCGGTCTCGAAGATGAACTTCGCTCCGTACAAGTAACACGACAACTCCTGGGCGGCCCAAACCAAACAAGCGCATTCCTTCTCTGAAGCGCTGTAGGCTTCCTCCCTTACATTTAGCTTACGGCTGGCATAGAGGATAGGATGCTCCTCGTTATCGTCGCCGACCTGACTAAGTACCACGCCCATACCTCTGTCGCTTGCGTCGCATTGAACTATGAATTCCCTTTTGTAGTCTGGCGCGCGAAGCACAGGGCGAGAAACCAATAGCGTTTTCAAACTTTGGAAAGCGTTCTCTTTGTCCTTATCCCAGTGTACGTTACTCGGTGCTCCCTTTCGGAGGGCGTCTGTTAATGGACTTGCCAATTGCGAGTAATTCGGAATGTACCGTTGATAGTACCCCACAAGTCCCAAAAATGAACGAAGGTCCGTTTTCGGGCGCGGCTGAGAAAATTCTCCAATCGTAGCTATTTTCAGCTCCGCCGGCCGTCTCATGTCCTGACCGACAACATGGCCCAGATAAGTAACCTGCGAACAACCAAACCTACACTTTTCCGCTTTCATCGTTAAGTCGACTTTAAACGTACGAAGCCTCGCATTCTTGTCGTAATAGGATTTGGCGTTCCTTTGAGCTATTTCCATGTTCTTTCCGACTAGTTCTCGGGTTGCGCTTAGCCGTTCCAGTAAATTTAGCACGTATTCAACCACTGTTGGACTCTCCCCTCTTTCCTCCCACATCTCTCTTAACATTCTCAGTGGAGACCGGAGTGTCCTCCCATACACTAGTTCTGCTGGTGAGAACCCTGTCGCCTCATGTGGAACCGTTCGCAAAGCAAACAAAGTTGCCGGCAGACAGTTCTCCCAGTCCTCCTTGTGCTCGTAACAGAGCGCACGCAAAACTCGCTTAAGCACTGAATGCCACCTCTCTACACTGTTTGACTGAGGGTGATAGACAGAACTGTGTATTAACTTTACCCCGCACTTTTGCAAGAATGTGGAAGTCAGTGCGCTCGTGAATACTGACCCTTGGTCTGCCTGAATTTCGGCTGGAAACCCAACTCGTGCAAACACTGTCAAAAGCGCGTCTACTACTTCGGTGGAGCTGAGCTCTTTCAAAGGGATTGCTTCTGGAAACTTGGTAGCCGGACACAGCATGGTAAACAAGTACCTGTAGCCTGATTTTGTTTTTGGAAGAGGCCCCACCGTGTCTATTACAAGTCGTCTGAAAGGCTCTGTTATTAAGGGCACTACCTTCAGTGGAGCTTTCCAAGTCTCTCCTGGTTTACCAGAACGCTGGCAGGCGTCGCATGATCTTACAAAGTTTTCTACATCTTTGAAACAGCCAGGCCAGTAGTATTCCATAAGCAATCTTTCCTTTGATTTGTTTATGCCTAGGCGGCCGGACCACCCATTTCCATGACAAAGACTCAAAAGGTCCTCCCTATACTTAGTAGGTATGACTAACTGATCTAAAATCCTACCCTTTCGATCTCTGTAATGCCGATACAACAATCCTCCTCTCTCATGTATCGTTACGTTGCGCCTAGCAATGCCTTCTTTAGCTGTGTCACGTAATCTAGCTAAGCTCTCATCATTCTTTTGCTCAGCTGCCAGTGACTCTCTATCCACGCGTAAGAGTTGATCAAAGTTCTTTGAGGCCGGTGATAATAACGACCCTGTCTCGCTTGGGAGCGCGTCTGCTTGCTCTTCCTGCAGGCTAGAACTCTGACACTCTAGTGCTACGCTCTCATTGAGCTGGTCAGCTGGCAGGCTCTCCTCAACTGTTCTTTTGTCCCTCGGGCCTAGCTCGGATTCGGGTATCGAAGTTATCCCCTTTTTTGCTTCCGCTGGAGGAGCTTGAGCATTTTCAGCCGAAAGCGCCGCGATCTTACGAGCTTGGCCTCGGGTCAATGCCTGTACTATGCCCTCTCCCAGTTTGAGCCCTCTGTCACGCAGTAACTGATTCGAACGATTCGAAAAGATGTAGGGATACTGCAGTGACAAAAATTTGGAAACTGCAGCCTCAGTCTCTAGCTCCCCGAATGGTCCACTGATTTTGACTTTGGCCATGGGCAGACACACGCTGTGTTCTTCTACAACCTGTTTTATCCATGCTTCTTCTCCGGTGAAGTCATCTACCATCACGTAAGACGGATGGACAATGTCCAGCGTGGCGGCACTGTCTCTTAGCACTCGGCATGGTTTTCCATTAACTTGCAGGTTGTGGAGATACGGACTTAAAAGTTCCATATTCTCATCTTTATCCTCCACGTAGGAAAAAACTACGCTAGACTTCTCGCAGTTTACAGCTATATGTCCCAGTTTGTGGCATTTGTAACAGCGAATTGGTCTAACAGATTCGAATTTTCTTTTCTGTTCTTTTTGTGCGGTTTCTCCGTTAAGTTTCTCCTCGCTCTTTTCTGCGGGCTTTTCCGCCATGTCTACAGGCTCTGATCGTCTAGTTTGCGCACCCTTTTTGAACGGAAATGGTTTCCGCGGTCCATTTCGACCGTCCCAGTTTCCCTCCTCGGCGTTCAACTTTCTGCGGGTTGCGTACTCTTCGGCTAATTCAGCCGCCCTTTCCACAGTGTTTACATTACCTCTGTCTTGCACCCACAGTTTCACAGCTTGGGGGATGGTTTTGTAAAACTGCTCTAAACACATGCATTCAATGATCATGTCTCTGCTGTCGTACGCTTCCGCGCTTTTAAGCCACTCGACTAGGTTGGCCTTTAAGCTATATGCAAACTCCGGATAGCCCTCGCTATCTTTCTTGCCTGTGCTCCTAAACCTTTGCCGAAAAGCTTCGGCTGAAAGGCGGTATTTCTTCAGGAGACTAGCCTTAACTTTTGCATAATCATATGCATCCTGCGCACTCAATCTGGCGATTACTTCCGCCGCCTCACACGGCAACATAGACAGCAACCGCTGTGGCCATGTACTCGGGCCGAAGTTCATCTTCTCGCAAGTCCTTTCAAAATTGCTTAGGAACAAGCCTATGTCGGTCCCGACCTCAAATGGCTTCAATAGCCTGTCCATGCGGTACGATTCTCCCTCACTTGATCGTCCCAGAGCGCCTTCACTTCCTTGAGACAACTCCAAACGTTTGCTTTCAAGTTCAAGTTGCATTTTCCTTAACTGAAACTCGCGATCTTTATCGCGTTCCTCTCTCTCTTGCTTTTCTCTGTCCCTTTCTTCTCTTTCTCGGTCCCGTTCTTCTCTTTCTCTTTCCCGTTTCTCTCTCTTTTTGAGAAGTTCCATTCCCATTTCAATATCTTCCTCACTGGCCTGATTGGAAATTAGCTCCAATAATTCCGATTTGAGCATTTCCTTGCGTACATCTAGGCCCAGTTCCTCACCAACAATCTACAGCTCGTCTCTCAGCAGTGTCCTTAACTCCATGACTGCTGTTTTACTGCCTTGATTCTGCTCTCTATATCAAGCTAGGTAAACACAACCTAGCTAACACACAACAATCTAGCTTCCCTACTGTTCTAAACAGAACAACCACAAAATGAAGCCTAGAGAGTCAAAGCAAAAACCAAGCACTCACCGCAGATACAGCACCATGTCGCAAAGTCCATCTCACCGCTGTCAGCCAGTTGTCAGGATTGGGGGCTCAATCCCATCGTCCGTGGTCCTTTGCCAAGATTGGAGTACGGCATGAATTCGGAGGTAGCTGGCCCATGCCGTCGTCCAACTTATTTACGCTGAGATCGTTGATGAAGTGAAGAACTGCTTCTCATCGAGAACGAGGAAAAAGGGTTTATTTACAGAAATTAAATCAGTCTAACATGACTGCTTGAGAAAAGAGTAACAGTCCAACATGACTGCTCAAGAGAAGTGACTCAGTCTAACATGACTGCTCAAGAGAAGTGTCCTCAGCATTCGCACAACCACAGTTTTTATACACTCGATCCGCCGGTCATACGACGCGGCGACTGTTCGTTTACACATCACCAACTCGCAGCTGCTCTGAAGATCAGTTTACAGACACAAAGGCAACCGCGCTCTGATGCCCGACGACGGCGTTGGCGGGGTGCCGTTCCGGGAACTATCGGCGCCGATCGAGGGTCGCTCGTTGTTCCGTGCCAGGCCGAAGCGTGAGACGCACAAAAATACGTCGTCCCCACGGCAGCTTGTCCATGCGTGTCAAATCAGCTCCGCGTTGGGGAACTCCGGAATCACTGTTCACACACGCCGAACTAGTCCCGTCACAATGTCGATGGGGCGGGTGGAAGGCGGCGGATTCCAGCGCAAAGGCCGCTTCTTTGAACGCCTCCCAGCTGCAGCGACGGAGAGGGAGAGGTGCGCGTCGTGTCGCCCTGTCGTAACTGTGTGGCAATCTTGTTTCGCAGCTCGCCATTCTTGACAAGGGAAAGCAGTATTGGCATAGGGTACCTTTAACCGTAAACCTTCGTACCTATCGACTTGTAGTTCAATTCGAGAAAGTCGTTTCGGCTGATGATGCCTCGCTCATGTCATTTATGCTGAAGGTCCTGGGACTGCCGCCCTTAGATGGAAGTGCCCGCCGTCGGCCAAAACAGCAGTTGTGATTTTAAATCAGTTCAAGGTGAAAAGAGTGGCGTAATTCTTTTATCCGGGGACAAATGCGGCAGCACTTTCTGTGCAGCATTAGCCACAATTTTATCTCCTATGTGTTCAAAGGGAAAGACACTTCTTGACCTATTTAGAACGTGTGTACGTATGTTTCGCCTGTGGTATTCTTGCAGTATTATGAAGATTGCGCGTAGTACCCTGCAATATGTGTTTCAAAATTTACGATTTCGATGTAGCTGTATAGCGCTTATTCTGCAATTATGTGCTTGTAAGCTGTACGTTTCTTAGCAACTGCGTATACATCTTGAACAATGAAAAGCTACCGCACTTCCTTCAATGGCCTTCAGGTGCACTCAACCTATTTATATTGCATAGTGGTCCGCCCGGGAGACCTCCAGTTGTTGTTCGAAATATGTTCTGTTCTATACATCGACGGTCGAGGTGGAACACATCGCGGTTTCGACGCCGTACGTGCACCCAAACATCGGACTGCAGGATAATGAGATACCACCGCATAAACGTGAGAGATATGTAAATGGATACCCAGCTCAAAAGCCAAACCACACCGCATCGTGTGGGAACGAGATATGTGGGAACGAGCGTCTAAACCTGCGAGATGCGACGCACGGATGAGTGCACCGTGCGCTCATCAACGGTATGCGAAAGAAATTGGGCACAACAATTACACGCTAACAGCTTCAAATATTCACCGCTTCTCACATCACTGCAAAGTGGAACGCGCTTTAGAAGCCACGACTAATATGAAAACCGAATGTGACCGTCGCCGGTTCATGGAGTAAGGTAAAGGTCCTCAAGCGACCGCGCTGCAATCTAGCAAGTCCCCACAAAGCTGGCGGCGACCGCTCATCGCTGCTGTTCGTCGTCTGCTAGCATGATAACTTCCAATGAGTTGCAAGACCAAAATGTCCTGGCTGGTTCTGGCAGCCCCGCAGGCAGCCTGTACCGTCCAGCCATAGGAAAAATTCAGTGGCGATTTTGCGGTAAATGCGAGAGAAATGCGTTAGCATTACGTCGCACCTCAAGTTCCCCGATCCATGATTTAAGAAGCTCGCTTGACACACGTCCTGCCTTTTCGAGAAGTGCAACTCGCAGTCGTCGGCGGGCAGATAATGTATACAGTAAATATACACGGTGTCCCAACTATCGGGCGCCAAGATTTAAGAACATGCAAATGCCACGCAGCTTGACTGAACCAACGTGTTGTTGTTTGCCGTCCTTTTTATATGGTCAGATGACTTTTTTGCATTCCGCCGAATTAAATAACTAGCATTGATTAAGTAATGAACTTCTGAAGCATTATAATTAGAATAAATGTGTCAATGAGAAAGCTATAGAGCAACACGAAAGAAACCCGAAACAGCTTTCTGTTGCTTAATACGTGCTACATAAAAAATGTTTTTCAGAGCGTAAAAGCAGCCCGGGACTACACGCAGTATTGCCGCGCGACTGGCCACTCGGGGCACTTCACGTACAAATTTGTGAACACACGCATACTAGCTGAATTAACAAGCATGGTGTCACGTGCGCACAAGCAAACATGAACAGATCTCACTCCATGACCGCGGAAACTCGCTGTCAAAATGATGGAGTAAGGAAATGCGGCAGCATTGACCTACGGCAGATTTGACCTCCGTGCTGCCTCTCGCATCAACGCGAACTAAGCCGCGGAAACACAGCGCGTGGCGGTCTCTGTCCCCGTCGCAGACGGCTTTCAAGATACAGCGGCGGCGAGGGCGCGAGGCCGCCCGGAGTAGAACACGCCCCCCCCCCCCCCCCCCTTGCCATCTCCCCGGAGCCTTGCGCACGACAGAAGACGGCGCGCTTCCTCCCCGCTTCGCTCCCTTGCTAGGGCGAGATTGAGCCACGATCCCCAGCTCACCCTCGCAAGCTTTCACTGGCACATAGATCATGCGGCGCGCGGCAACCATTTTGTCGCCCTTGGACTTTATAGAGCACCTCACGGTGACGGCGATGGCAGAAATGCACTTGGGGTGTCCATATAATTGCTCTCGCGGTAAAAAAGTTGAAACGGCATCTAGCACAAGACAATGACGTTATATTCGCGTGTTTTCGCACACTGCAAACACAGACTTCGCAGACGAACCGTGTCACACCTTGTGGCTGTCTGTAAAACAATCGGTATTGTAGAGACAGCGACTTCAATTCATTCACCTGAATAGATGCAACCACACCAGCGTCTTGGAGCGTTCATCCTCGTTTGAAGCACCATTGGGAAAAACATATTGTTTTTTTTTAAAGGTTAGAGATGGCGACACGCTAACGCGTTTTTGCTAGATCAACACACATGACGCCAAAATGAGAATTTTTCACGCTTAAGCGTTCCGTTCAGTTTATGAACTAACATTCGGTATGTCGCGAAATCACGATGAGACTCTATAGAAGAGGTTAATTCGGGGCCGCAACATTCGGTGGCGTCTTGTGCGACGATGAAAAGCTCAGGACCAATAAGATCAGATTCAGGGTAGACAACGCCGGGCGCACATCATGGCCTGGAGCTGTTATGTACTGCGGCCAAACACGTGACGTGGGTTGACGACGCAAGCCAATGTACTTACTCACATAGAACAGAACTTCGTTCGTGGCCACCCCGGTGCTGATGCCTTGCAGCATGCCGCAGCAGACGCCAATGAAGGCGATGGTGCAGTCCGAGAGTCGCAGCACCAGGTTGGCCCCCACCACGAACACCGAGACGCTCACCATGCGGAAGAGGAGGAAACCCGAGTTGATGTCCGAGTACTTGCTCACGTCCCAGTCGTACATCTTCTTGGCGTAGAAGAAGTTGATGCCGCGCGTGCCCTCTGACACGAACAGAATGGTGCACATGGAGCTCATCAGCAGCAGGATCTGGGCGCGGCCTCGGTTGGGCCTCCGGCGGACGCACACGAGGAGGCCGTCGACGAAGTTGCGCGGCTGCATCAGGTCGCCGAGCATGGCCTGCCACGAGTTTCTCTGGGCGTCGGCGGGGTTCTTGAGCATGAAGACAACCCAGGCGAGCGACGCCAGGAGCAAGCTCGCCGACACAATGAACACCGGCAGGTAGCCCCCGGCGCGGAAAATCTGGCCCGCCATGAACTGTCCGAAGGCGAGCCCGACCATGGCCGACATGAGGATGATGAGGAACTGGAGGGTGCGCATGCTGCCCGAGGTGCTGAGCGACGCGTTGCTGCACACGGCGGTGAGCACACAGACGAGGCCCCCACTGAAGCCGTTGGGGAGGCTGCATAGCACGTTCAGGTACATGGGGGCGCGCATGTTCACCACGGTGTAGATGGTGCCCAGGTCCTGCAGGATGCCGCCCAGCGTGGCCAGAAAGATTGGCAGCTTGTGGCCATACCTGGATGAAAAGATGACGCGTATGATAGATATATCATATGCGATATGATAGATATATCAACGAGAGCTGTCAATCTGCCAAAGCGCCGAAAATAAATCACTGTCCCAACTGTTCCTCACGGTTTGATGTATCTGAGAACGGCCGGGCACCCGGTCTGGCATCTTCACTACCAGGGCCGAACTGCCATTTTTTTGTAAACCCTGTGAAGTTCGGTCCACCGATCAAAACTGTTGAAATTAAATACTTGATCTGTGTACCTTGTAGAACCACTCAAGTTCTGATGATGATGATGTGTGGTGTTTTATGGCGCAAGGGCCAGGTTTGGCCAAAGAGCCCCATGACAAGTGGTAATGTTGACGATGTATTATGGAAGGTGTGACTTGGCTGTAAAGTGGCCTAAAAATAGTCGCTGTAAAGTGCGTAAAATCTACGTGCTATAAAATTTTGGCGATGACTAATGACGAAAACTAGGAACATTAAAATCCATCGTAAAAGAATGATCCAAAATAGAAAATGTATAAGATCGTAAAATTACTTGGAGCACTGCTGCCTTGTCAGAGCGCTTGTAACACAAGGGCCTAGAGGCATGTGCTATACCAAAGAGCTATCACAGCGGCATCCTCTGAAGAGAGGACCCGCTACGAACATGTGGGGCTAAAAACATGCAAGACAACATCTTTCAGAAAACGTAGGACTGCGTTGGTGCCAAATAAAGGTTCTGGGCCGAGTAGCATTACGGGATGTAGGGGAATGTGCTGCCGGTATGCTAGAGAATAATGTTTCCTTCTCTCAGATTCGGCTGCCCGACACTCCAGGAGGACGTGGAGGACGGTCAGCCTCTCCCCGCATCTACCGCAGGTTGGAGGATCATTTTCAGTGAATAAGAAGTTATGCGTGCCAAATGTGTATCCTATTCTGAGGCGACAGAATAGGACATCTGTTCGCCGTGATTTGGTTACGGAGGGCCAAGAACCTAACTGTGGCTTTATCACGTGCAGTTTGTTAATTACTTCTGCGTCCCACATGCGTTGCCAGTGGTTTCGTCGTTTCCGTCTTAAGAAAGGCTTCAGGTCTTTGACAGGGACCGAAGCAGTAGGATTAACTGCATGCAATGAAATGGATGTGGCCATCTGGTCCACTGGAACGTTACCCTCGATGCTCCTGTGTCCAGGCACCCAGCATATAATCACATGTTGGTTAGATATATATGCTTTACACAGTACGGAGTAGAGTTCATTAATTACCGGATTTTTGTGGTTACAGAAAGACATCAAGGCCTTCACAACACTAAGGGAGTCCGTATATATACCTGATTTCTGGAGTTTTGATTTTTTTATATGCTTTACGACCGACAGCAGTGCGTAGGCCTCAGCCGTAAAGATACTAGTTTCCGGATGCAGTACATCGGTTTCCGAGAAGGATGGACCGACGGCTGCAGAGGACACTCCGTCGTGTGACTTTGATGCGTCTGTGTAGAACTCCGTACAGGAGTGTTTCTGCTGGAGTTCCTGGAAATGCATTTGGATTTCAATTTCTGAAGCGTATTTTGTAACTTGCAAAAAAGATATGTCGCATTGTATCAGCTGCCACTCCCAAGGAGGTAGCTGCTTGGCTGGACGGATTAGGCGAAGCTCGAGTAGTGGGACATGCATTTCATGACTAAGCTCCCTCACACGTAGAGAGAAAGGCTGTCTTGCGGGGGGGCGATTCCGAAACAGTCTAGCATATGTCATCTCGTTAACGGTATTAAAACATGGATCTTGAGGATTAGAGTGGACTTTCAGAAAATATGTTTGGCTGATGTATGTTCTCTGCAGATGAAGGGACCCCTCATTTGATTCTACATAAAAACTTTGTATGGGACTCGTTCTGAAAGCACCAGTGGCCAGTCGGATTCCTAGATGGTGGCACTCAAGTTCTGTACGTTTGAAAGGTAGCCTGAAGAATTCCTCCTTGCCTGCTATATATATATATATATATATATATATATATATATATATATATATATATATATAGTCGATTGTGGCCAACAGGCTTTCCTTTGCGTTGTTTCTTTCATTTCGGTGTCCTCGGCTCACAAAAGAAATAAAGACATCCCCACAAAAGAAAAAAAGAGACATTGCTGCGGCGCAGCGAATTGTCGCATCGTGAAAGTTAGATTTTGTTATTTCTTATTTTGGGGAAATTAATGCGCCACGGATCCTTTCGCTTGCCGGATACTCTTATTATATTGTTACGGAAGGACACAAGAAGTGAAAGCAAGAGGAAGATCACGAAACGCTGGCTGCTGCATGTTGTTGCTGGTCAGCCATCTTAACCACATTGAATCTGCTTGTATATATATTGTAAATACAGTCTATCTGTGCTCCCTACATCCCTGTAACATATTAGTGGAGGTGCACGGTACCCACGGCTGGAAACGGAGCTCCGCAGTGGACGTTGTATCACCAATCTCACCATGAATGACGCTGAGCTCACGGGATCAACGTCGTTGCCACCTCCAACGTCACCGCCGCCAGCTACGTCGCTGTTCCCTTCGGTTGCGGTTGTGCAACCCAAGGATACTGGAATTTTCTGCGGGACCGATGGCACGGACGTTGAAGAGTGGGTGGCTTTGTACGAACGCCTGAGTGGAATCAACAGATGGGACCCTACACCTATGCTAGCTAACCTGTTGTTCTATCTAAAAGGCACGGCAAAGGTGTGGTACGAAAACCGCGAAGAGGAGCTAACCAACTGGGACCAATGCAAAGAGAAGTTGACAGAGTTGTTTGGCACACCAGCTGGCCGTAAAATTAACTCAAAGCAGGAACTGGCCTCCCGTGCGCAATCCCCAATGGTGTCCTATGTCTCGTACATCCAGGACGTGCTGGCGCTTTGTCGTAAAACCGATCATGACATGACAGAAGCTGAGAAGGTCGGGAACGTCCTCAAGAGAATTGCTGACGACGCCTCTAATCTGCTCATGAGCAAGAGCTGCTCTACAGTTGATGCTATCATTAAGGAGTGCCGACAATTCAAGCAAGACAAAAGCCGGCGTGTCCTGCAACCATTCACCAGACTTCCCAATACTGCCGCAACATCGACATGTGAAGATCAGCGTGCACAGCAGCATGCATCGCCATCAGAGGACGTGGTGCGAGTTGTTCGACGTGAACAGGACGCGATGGTGCCCGCGCCTTTCTGTTCGCGTAGCCCTGAACTTGAAAACATTGGTCTATATTTTGTCTGTGCTGTCGCCAAACCTAGAGCCAATGAACGCCCTTCTACTATTTTTGCTCCACCCCGACGCTTCTCTCCGCGTTATCGCAGCCCGACTGAGTGGAGAACTGCGGACGACCAGCCGATATGTTTCACCTGCCGCCGTATTAGTCATGTCGCCTGATAGTGCCACAACTCATGGCCCTCAACACCTCGCACGCCGACAAACCTGAGCCGTTTTGATAAAAATACCCGCAATGTTTCGCCCACCGCCGAGTCTACCAGCGCCGACAGCACTGCTAGGAACACGTGGTACAGTCACTCACGATTGCCGCGCGGACACGAGTATCGTTCCCCGCAAACACGTCGACATCTTCCCGTTTGCCACAGACACGTCGCCCTTCGTCCCCTGTCGCTTTCGGCCTCACCCTTTCGGAAAACCAATAAATACAGCCCTCGAAGGTGGTAGTGCATTGTCTATTACCGCAGCAAATTTTCTGTTTCTGCCCACAAAAAGAAGTGTCATTGATGTTAAAATAGACGGCGTACCTATCCAAGCACTCGTCGACACTGGAGTCCACATATATGTGATAAGTACTAGCCTACGCAGACTTTTAAAGAAGGTCCTCAACAAAGCATCTGTGCAAGTACTTCGTGTGGCCGACGGTGGCGTGCTGGTTGTTCTTGAAATGCATCGGGTATCACATGCTGAACGTAGAGTCATCAAATCAGAAATGGACAAAATGCTCCGCAAATGGCTCATCGAACCATCAGCCAGCCCTTGAGCTTCGCCTGTCATCCTCGTGAAAAAAAAATATTGCAAACCAGAACGTTCCGAAACCCAGTGCACTTAAACAGAATAAATTCAACTCAATATCCAGACGCAAGCTGCAAGCTCTGCAAACACGAACACGCAAACATGGCACACATCTTGTGGAAGTGCACACAGATCAGTTCAATATACGTAGAGGACAAGATAGAACCGGACCTTCTCGAGGAGCGATGGCTAAGCGCTGTGACTAGCTCAGAACTACACGACCAATTATGGGCTATCCAGCGGGCTCGGGCAGCGGTGGAAAGGCTATGCCTCACCGCACACAATGCCCGGGTGGCCTGAGCCCGGGCTGGCAACCTCGCAGGTCTTTTTTCGATTAAAGGTTTTCGGTTTTCGGTTTTCGATAAAGGTTTTCGTCCTGCGCCAATTATCGCCATTTAAACAAAGTCACGCGAAAAGACATCTACCCACTACCTTGAATCAATGACTCCTTGGACTGCTTGCACGGAGCTAAATACTTCTCGTCCATTGATCTTCGATCCGGCTACTGGAAGATTTCAGTTGATGAAATGAACTGCGAGAAGGTGGCCTTCATCCCACCTGATAGTTTATATCAGTTAAAAGTGATGACTTTTGGCCTATACAATGCTCCTGCGACATTTGAACGTATGATGGACTCTTTTCTGCGAGGCTACAAATGGACCACCTGTCTTTGTTATGTTAGCGACATTATTGTTTGTTCTCCCACGTTCGGCAGACACCTTACCCGACTCGCTGCAATTCTTGCGGTCTCCCCAAAAGCCGGCCCTCAACTGAACACTACGAAATGTCAATTAGGGCGTCGTCAGATTACCGTGTTGGAACACCTCGTTGACGTATCCGGTGTACAACCAGATCCGGAAAAAGTTCGCGCCGTTCGCAGTTTCTCTGTGCCACGTTCTGCTTCTGACGTGCGCTGCCTTGTCGATCAAAGCAGAAAGCTGGGCTAGTTGGTGTATCATCATTATTCAAAGCCTGTGTCCTTACTTTTGCCGTTTAGTAGAAAATTTTGCCGGCGTTGATCGGCCTTTGACAGATCTTCTAAAGAACACGCCATTCTCATGGGGTCCGAAGCAGGCTCACGCGTTCGCCGCTCTCATCAGGTTTCTGCGCCCCCCCCCCCCTGCCATACTTGCCCACTGTGATCCATCTGCACCGACCGAAGTCCACACTCACGCAAGCGGCCACGGAATTGGCGCTGTTCTCGCCCAACAGCAGAATGGTGCCGATTGCGTGATAGCTTACGCTAGCCGCTTGCTGTCACCTCCCGAGAGAAATTACTCCATCACCGAGCGGGAGTGTTTGGTTTTAGTGTGGGCTGTCGCCAAGTTCCGGCCATATTTCTATGGCCGCACGTGTGCGGTCATTAGAGACCACCACGCCCTCTGTTGGCTGTCTTCGCTCTGTGACCCGACAGGATGACTTGGTCACTGGGCTTTGCGGCTCTAGGAACTTTCATTTATTTTCAGCTACAAGTCTCGACGTCTCCACAAGAACGCTGACTGCCTCTCTCGTCACCCCGTGGATCCTCTTGATCCGGTTGTACATGATATAGTGACCTGCGTGATGGCTTTTACTGACATGACCGATATTGCGCGCGGAACAACGACGCGACGAATCCTTACAGCCCATCTTCTACTGAGTGTAATCTGGCACCACCGACGGCACGTGCCGCATGTTCGTGCTGCACGACGGCATCCTCTACCGCCGCAATATCAACCCTGACGGCCCCAAGTTGCTCTTTGTCCTTCCTCGTCATCGGCGGTTCGTCGTTCTCGAACAACTTCACGATGCAGCGACGGCAGGGCACCTTGGAGTTTTCCGCTCATGCGACCGCGTACGACGCCGCTTCTTCTGGCTAAGTGTATACCGCTCTGTGCGTTCTTGTGTCCCAACTTGCGAATTGTGTCAGCGTGGAAAGAAACTTCCCCTGGCTCCTGTCGGACGACTCCATCCAACTGAATTTCCCTCTGAACCTTTCTTTCACGTAGACCTTGACCTGGTTGGCCTTTTTCAGACGACAACTGCAGGGAATAAGTGGATCGCCGCCGCTACTGATTACACGACACGCTACGCGATAACAAAGGCGTTGCCGACTAGTCGCAAAACTGAGGACGCCGATTTTCTCCTCCACAACGTCATTCTCCACCACGGTGCCCCTCGACAGTTACTTACAGACCACGGCCACTCGTTCTTGTGTCGAGTTGTCGACGACCTCCTCCGCGCTTGTGCCACTGAGCACAAGCTGCCCACCGCCTACCACCCACGAACCAACGGTCTCAACCAAACATTACTTCTCCAACGATCACCGTGACTGGGACGCCACGCTGGCCTACGTGAAATTCGCGTATATCTCGTCCCGACAAGACACCACAAGATATTCACCCTTTTATCTTTTGTATGGTTGCCACCTCGCATTTTCGGTTGACGCCATCCTACCTTCTTTGCCACGTGTTGCAACTGAGTACGCTCGTGAGGTGATCGATCACGCTCACATGGCGCGTCAAGTCGCCCGATCTCGTTTATTAGCCTCGCAGCATATGCAAAAAGAGCGTTACGACCGGTGCCATCACGATGTTAAGTTTGCCCCAGGTGCTTGGGTGTTCCCTTGGTCATCATGTCGTCGGGTCGGCCTTTCCCAGAAGCTTATCTCTCGCTTCACATGCCCCTACAAGCCCTACGTCAAATTAACGATATCGATTACGAGATCTCGCCGTTACAGCTTGATCCATCCTCAAGTCCGACGCCCGTTTACATCTTGCACGTTTCGCCGGCTGAACCCGTACTTCGCTCGCAATTCTTCGCCTAACATGCGCTGAGACGGCGCTTAAGCGCCCGGGGGTCCTGTTACGGAAGGATGAAAGAGATAAGAAGAGGAAGATCGGAGACGCTGGCTGCTGCGTGTTGTTGCTGGTCAGTGATCTTAACCGCATTGACTCTGCTTGTATATATCTTTACGCGAACGAAGGATTAACAACTGGAGACTATTTACAACTTATATTTACAAAGTATAATGCAGCGCTGGCCAGTTTAGCTGACAGCTCGAGAGCCAGGGAGCGTTCGTCGCCGTCGTCGGGGCGCCCACGTGCATCGTCCACAAGAAAGACGCAATATGCATTATCCCCGGCGGCGGAAGCACCAGTCCCGGTGCGTCTAAATATCGGTGATAACTGGAGAGTAATATAGTTTCAGGCGTGCGACATGCATAACGTCAGTGGAATTCGGGGCAGATGAGACACTCGGAATGACTGGGGCGATTTCGTAGGTAACTGGAGTCAGGGCACGCAGCACCCGATATGGGCCTGTGTACCGAGACAGGAGTTTATCTGACAGGCCAACGTGACTAGTAGGGAACCACAGGAGTACCAGATATCCAGGCGAAAACTGGACGTCTCTGTGTTGGCGATTGTACAAACGCCGTTGCTTCTCTTGCGAGGTCAGGAGGCGAGCCCGGGCAATTTCGAATGCTTGGGCTGCCCTGGTGATGGCGGCAAGTGCATACTCGTTGGTCTCTGCATACTGCGGCGGATGGAAAGGGTGCGTCCAGTGGCAATGTGGGTTCTTGGCTGAACAACAGAAACAATGGGGAATAACCATCGGTGTCGTGACGCGAAGAATTATATGAAAAAGTGACATAGGGTAGGGCAACGTCCCAATCAGTATGGTCGGACGAGATATAGTTTGCAAGCATGTCTGTTAGGGTGCGATTCAGACGCTCCGTGACAATATTAGTCTGTGGATGGTAAGACAGTCCGCTTGTGCTTGGTTGAGCAGGACTGCAGGATGTCGGCGATGACATTAGAAAGAAATGCCCGACGAGCAGTTGGTGTGGAGCGCCATGCTGCAGAATCACGTCGCGTAAAAGAAAATCGGCCACATCTGTGGCGTAGCTTATTGGAAGGGCTCTGCTGATTGCATAGCGTTTGGCGTAATCTGTCGTCACAGCGACCCACTTGTTTTCAGATGTGGACAGAGGGAAAGGGCCAAGTAAGTCCAGGCCAACGCGAAAGAACGGCTCCGAAGGAATGTCGAGCGGTTGAAGGCACCCGGCAGGCAGCGTCGGTGGTATTTTTCGGCACTGGCATTTCTTACACGCCGCAGCGTATTTCCGGACGGAGCGGGCAAGGCCTGGCCAAAAGAAGAGTCGGCGAATCCGCTCGTAGGTGCGGGAGACGCCAAGGTGAGCTGCCGTTGGTAAATCGTGAAGTTCTTGGAGAATAGCTGACCGGAGGTCCTTAGGAATGACGAGATGTAGGGCAAGACCGCCGGGGCGTACATTGTGCCGGTATAATGCACCATCCCTGAGAACACAAAGAGGTCAAGGGACGAATCAGAAGACGAAGATTCCAAGCCATCAATGACGGCGCACGAGGTGGCATCGCGGCGTTGCTCGTCGGCATTGTGTAGCAGCTGAGAAACGGAGAAAGCGCATGCGTCGGTATTGGGGTAAGGCTCGGCGGGTGGTTCGTCCATTAGATAGCGTGATAAGCAGTCTGCGTCTTGATGTAATCGGCCCGACTTGTGTACTACTCCATAGGAATATTCTTGCAGCCGCAGGGCCCAGCGACCAAGACGGCCGGTAGGATCCTTGAGTGAGGAAAGCCAGCAGAGCGCGCGGTGGTCCATAATGACAGAAAAGTGCGTGCGATAGAAGTGCGGGCGGAATTTGGAAACCGCCCAGATGAAAGCCAGGCATTCACGATCTGTAGTCGAATAGTTGCGCTCCACTGCACTGAGGGAAGGCTAGCGTAGGCAATAACACGATCTTGACCCTGTTGGCGCTGGGCTAACACGGCTCCGACGCCGTGACCACTGCCATCGGTACGGACCTCTGTAGGAGAGGATAGGTCAAAGTGGGCCAGTATAGATGGCGGGGTGACAATGTTGGTGAGCCGGGCAAACGGGGCTCTACATAAACAGCACGTCCTTCCTCAGGAGATCAGTAAGCTGTAGGACAATCGCTGCGAAGTCTTTAACGAAGCGTCGGAAGTAGGAGCAGTCTTACAAAACTGCGGACATCTTTGACAGACTGAGGTACTGGAAAGGACATGAGAGCACGAATTCTCGCCGGGTCTGGTTGAATACCGGAAGCGTCGACGAGGTGGCCCAGCACTGTAATCTGCTGAAGACCGAAGTGACACTTCGAGGAATTTAGTTAAAGCCCAAGCTCGCGGAAGACTTGAAGAACAGCTGATAAGCGCTCAAGGTGTGTGTCAAATGTAGGAGAAAGTACGAGATCGTCGTCTAGGTAGCAGATGCATGTTGACCACGTGAGCCCTTCAAGTGAATTGTCCATCATACGCTCGAACGTTGCTGGAGCGTTGCATAGACCGAATAGCATAACTTTTCATTGATATAGACCATCAGGGATGACGAACGTGGTCTTCTCTTGGTCTTTTTCATCCACAGAAATTTGATAATAACCAGACCGAAGGTCTATTGATGAAAAGTATTTGGCACTGTGGGGACAGTCGAGGGCGTCGTCAATGCGAGGCAAGGGGCAGACGTATTTTTTGGTAAAAACGTGTACTGGTTCAGATGACGATAATCTACGCAGAAGTGCCATGTGCCATCTTTTTTCTAACAAGTACCATGGGCGACGCCCAAGGGCTCGACGAAGGTTCAACAATACCTTTGGCAAGCATATCGTCCACTTCATCTTGAATAACTTTGCGCTTTGAAGCAGAGATATGACCGGCGATGAATAGGAATGGCATCACCAGTATTTATGTGACGCTTAACAATAGAAGTCTGGTCCAATTGGCGATTGTTGAGGTCGAAGATGTCGTCGTAGGAAACCAAAAGACGACACAGAGCTGCTGCTTGCTCATGCCATAGGTCCACAGCAATCGTGGGCCGAAATGTTGCATCAGGGCAAATAGCATCCTGTGCACATGGTGAAGAATCGGAGCAGACGTCCACTGAAAACGTCGTGACATGGTCATCTCCTATAGAACGCAGCGTTGCAACCGATATGCCTTGGGGTAGAACTTCCTTTGTCGATCCAAAATTGACGACGCGGAGGCATGTCCGGTTATCGGCGACGGTGACGGCGGTGTGGACACAGTGATATTGCGCTTCAAAAGGACATCAGGAACAGGTGTCGCGACGTAAACACCATCGGGCACAGGAAAAGATGATAGCAAATTGACGAAAGTCAATGCCTTAGACGGCAAGTGGACGAAGGTGGTCGTACGAAAGTTGTTCAACAGTTCGGCACGAATATGCGCGAGTTGAGGAATTTCGAGGCAAAGGGTACCGGCCGAACCGTCGATGAAAGCTGAATGCGCCGTAAGAAGGTCGATTCCGAGGATTATGTCACGGGTACAATTGGTCAGCACTTTAAAAAGAAATAGGAACGTGGCGGTCGGTGAAACTAATACGGGAAGTACACATTACAGTGACATCAATAGTGCTGTCATCGGCCACGCGCATGGCTCGAGTAGTAGGAGGCGTGAGAACCTTCTTCGGTTGACGACGGAGGTTACAACTCATTGCGGACACCTGGGCTACAGTATCTATTAACGCCATCAAATGGATACCATCGACGTGAACATCAAGTAAGTTCTGGTTCGTTGGGAGCCTAAGTGGAGGATTTAGACACGACGAAGGTGATGCAGCACTACCCACATGAGCTGCATGGTCTAGCTTTCCGTCCGGGAGTGTCCATAATTGGGCGGCGACGAACAGCGGCGTGGCTGGGGCGACTGGGACCGACGGCGCTGAGGTGACGGCGAGTGAGATGACGACTGTCGTCGACGGATACGCATGAGGAAGGAGGCTTACGGCGAGGCGAGTAACGGCGTGGGTCGGCATATGGGCGAGAAGACGGGGAAAAGGAGCTCGAATACGCGGCGTCCAGGAGGTGCGGCAGTAGCGAGCGACGTGGCCAATACGGAGGCAAAGCAAGCGAAAGGGCTTGTCGTCCGATGTTTTCCACTCGGTAGGGTTGCGGTATTTGGGAGGGCAATACAGACGCTGTCAGGCGGAGCTGTTTGCAGCGGTCGGGCGCCAGGTCGGGAGACGGAGCAGGCAGCAGGAAAACCGAGGTTCGCAAAGTCTTGCCGCACTATTGCCTGAATGAGTCAAAGGTGGGGTTAAGTGGGCGTGGATGGAGCGGCGCAGGACTTGTAGCCTCGAGCTCGCGGCGAATAATACATGTGACGTGCTCATTCGGGGGTGGTGAAGCGGTCAGGTCGACGCAAGACGATGTCGCAGCCGTGTTAGGGAGCCGGGAGAACAGGGGAACGACGCGGCGGTTTTTAGCGAGCTCAAAGCGGAGGCATTCCTTGACAATGACGTGGATGGTGGACAGATTGTTGAATACCAACTAGTTCAACGCGTCGTCCGCGATTCCTTTGAGTATGTGGCTGACTTTGGCAACCTCAGCCATTTGGTCGTCGATTTTGCGGCAAAGAGCGAGCACGTCTTGTATGTACGAGACATACGATTCAGTAGAAGACTGAACTCGAGTAGCAAGCTGCTTTCTAGCAGCCAGCTTCCAACCGGTGGGATTGCCAAAGAGGTCGATGAGCTTCTCCTTGAAAGCATTACAGCTAGAGACCTCGTCCTCGTGTGTCCGGAACCAGACACGAGGAGTTCCGCCCAAGTAGAGTAGGGCATTTGCAAGCATAATGGTGGGGTCCCAGCGGTTGTTTTTGCTAAGATGCTCATGCAGGTTGAATCAGTCCCCAACGTCGACATTATCTGCACCGGAGAATATGCCAGAATCGCGGGGGTTGGTAACAGTAACTTACGTTGTTGTCTGGGTCGCCGGAGTAGAAGCAGACGAGGTGTCGTCACCGGGAGCCATAGCGGAAAGCAGGACGGTGCGGCTGTCGCGGAGCTCCATGGCGAGCACGGGGAACGGCACCCTCCACCAAAATGTTACGCGAACGAAGGACTAACAACTGGAAACTATTCACAAATTATATTTACAACGGATAATGTAGCGCTGGCCAGTTTAGCTGACAGCTCGAGAGCCAGGGAGCGTTCGTCGTCTTCGTCGGGGCGCCCGCGTGCATCGTCCACAAGAAACACGCAATATGCATTTATCAATACATTGTAAATACAGCCTTTCTGTACTCCCTACATCGCCATAACAATATTATTCCGATAGCAATTATATGGACACTCCAGGCGCATTCCTGCCATTGTTGTCGCCTTCACGTTCCCTTTAAAATCCAAGGGCGATAGCATCATAAACGCATGCGCATGCTGTATGCACGAGTGAAAGCGTAGGAGGGGGGTGGCGTGGGTGAGCCGACGATGGGGGCTCAGTCTTGTGCGCAAGGGAGAAAAGCGGGGAAGAAGCACGCCGCCTCCTGTCGCGCGCGATACATCAGGGGTAGTAAAATCTGTGGTTGCACAACATGTTTATTTGCCTTGTTTTACGCATAATGTACACTGACTTTTCTTACACGGGTAGATTTTTTGGAGACACATACGTATATTGAAATATCTTGTTGCGAGAATTTGTGAATACCTGTGGTGAACTTTGTTTCCAGTGGCACTTTCTTCCCTTTATCGAGCTATATCTTGGTATTTCGAATGTACGAGCAAAAGTGAAATGAAAGTGAGCCAACCGACTCTGCGCAATAATGGTTCGGTTCATTATGTGCGAGGCATGCGCATAGCACACAGGCATCTCTCACAAAACTGACGTGCATGTGTGAGGATAAAGGCTTTTTAATGCTCTTATAAACTGGGTTGAACATGGCTGCATGACATAATGGACACTCCAAAAGTGGAACAGCCTGGTGTCGTGAGGTTTTTGACAGCTGAAGGTGTTACCTAAAAAGAAATTAGTCACCGTATGGCTGCCGTGTACGTTCAACATTTCATTTCCATGGACTCTTAAGCGTTAGAGCAAACGGTTCAAAGAAGGACGTGAGAGTCAGAGGCGATCCAAGACCGGGCCAATGCCACCGTGCAATCACCCCCAACACAAGTGCAAAGGTTGATGAGCTGACTACACAAGAACAGAGGATAAGCATCGATGAATTGGCAGGGTGTGTGAACATCAGTCACGGCTCGTGTCACACCATATTTCATGAACATCTCGGTTATCGGCTCTAGTAATGGAAATGGATACCCAATATTTTGAACCACCGCCAGAGGTTCGGCGCTACCTTGACTCATCTAATCCGGTATCACAATGAGGATGACGACTCCTTGTCTGCAATTGTGACCGGGGACGAATCATGGTGCAATTACTACGAGCCTGAAACACGACGTCATAGCTTACAGTGCAAACATTCAAATTCACCGCCCCAAAGCAAAGTCCATCATTTCTGCCGGAAAGGTGTTGTTGACATCGTTTCGATCGTCAAGGGCCATTACTGATCGAATTTGCTAGACCTGGAGACACAATCAACCGCTTCCGTTATTGCGAAACGCCGGATCAGCTGCGTGTCGCAATCGAAAACTAACGACGTGGAAAATTCAGGAATGGGGTCATCTTGCTCCATCAAAATGCCCGCATCCACGTCGCTGAGGGGGTTAACACAAAAATGGCAATGTTCAAGTGGCAAACGCTGCATCATCGGTCATACAGCCCAGACCTGTCGCATCGCGACTTTCACATTTTGGGTCATTTGAAGAAACAACTCAAAGGAACCAGATTCGTGTCGGACTATGGCGTGAAAGAGCCAGTTACAGAATTTTTCAAGCAGCAACCCAAGGAGTTTTATGAGACGGGAATAACGCGACTAGTTAGTCAGCGGGACAAATGTCTACATGCTCATGGAGACTACTTTAAATAAAATAGTTCATTTGTCATGTATTCACATTGGCTCACTTTCCTTTGACTCGCCCTCGTATATTTTGCAGGACTCCTGCGACTATAATTTTGGAGCAATTACAATACACGATCGGTGACAGCTGCTTCTGCGCAATACATTGGAATGAAGGACAGCGTCATCGACATATCTGCCTGGCCGTTGCATATCTACAAAAATATAAACAAGTTTCTTGAATGATAAAGTTGCATAAGAATCTTTGTCCTCAACTTGTTCATTTCATGGCCTTTTACGTTGTTTATATCAGCGGCATGCACTGCTTTGCTGGTTTCGAACGGATATAGTCTAGATTTCGTGGGATATTTTCTGTAATTAATAAATAGACAAAAACATGGAAGCATTGATATCAGTTCTTTCTCGCACAAGTTTCGTACACCCGAATATATTCTGTTATGAAAAAATACATATTTTACTTGTTTTGACAGTGCGCAGTGTTCAAGAATTCGTTTGCAGAATCTTTGGCAATAGCAATGCAATTATTATTCATGTATATGATGCAACAAATTCTATAAGAAGGAGGCCGAGCTGCACCATGAGCACCTACACCCATCCTTCACCCCCCTGTACAATATTTCTGACTACGGCATTGCCAGGCAACATTTGAAAGAATGATGCACTCCCTCCTTCACAGGTTCAAGTGGCCTACTTGCTTCTGTTACCTTGAAGACGTCGTCGTTTCCTCGCCTACATTCCCCAGTTATCTCCAACACTAATGGGGTATTTTGCAGCTATTTCGCAACGCGTGGCTTCAACTAAACAACAAATGCACTTTCGGTCTCCGAGAGACCACCGTACTTGGTCATCATGTTGATGCGGCTGGTGTCCGATCTAACCATGCCAAAGTCCGCGCTTTTACTTACTTTCCAGCACCTAGCTCTTCGGAAGACGCCCGCTCGTTTTTTAGCTGCCGCTGCTATTACTTTCGTCGCTTTGTGAAAGACTTTGCAGAATAGCACGGCCTCTGACATGCCTGCCCAAGGAAAGCTTTCCTTTTACCTCGAGTCCTGCCGAAGCGTCTGCTTTTCGCAGCTCATCGCACTACTGACTACGCCACCTGCGTTGGCTCACTGACGATTCTGCTCCCACGGAAGTCAGTACAGACGCCAGTGGCTATGGCATCGTCGCCATTCTGGCTCAATGTCAACATGGTCAGTACTGTGTTATTGTGTATGCCATCCGCCTCCTTTCGACCGCTGAGCGAAATTTTTCCATTATAGAGACAGAGAGTGCCTCACTCTTGCATAGACCATCACAAAATGTCGTCCTGATCTGTATGGCAGACCTATTGCCGTCGTCGCTGACCAATCACACAATCTGCTGGCTATCTTCGCTATCTTCGGGTCGCCTTGGACGCTGGGCATTAGGGCTTCAAGAATACTCATTCACAGTTATCTACAATTCTGGCCGTTTTCATCGGGATACCTACTGCCTCTACCAGTACCCCGTTCACCAAACGGAGCCTGAACCGAGCGACTACAGCCCTTGTGTGCATGGCGTTCCCGAACTCTTGAACTCTGCTGCTGAACAACGCAGTGACCCGGTACAACACAGATTGCCGACCATCTCAACTCCGAGCTTCCTGATATGTCTATCTACCTCTTTGTGCTTCATTATGACATTTTACATCATCACAGTTTTCTTTCTGTTGGCCTTGACATCTTACTTGTGATACCGACACAACCCCGCTCGACTGTTCTTGTCCAGCTTCATGATGCGCCAACGGCGGGGCACCTCGGCGTTTTGCGCACGTATGATGGCGCACACTGCCCGTTCTACTGTCCAGGCATGACCCGCTCGGTGCGTCATTACGTGGCCTCTCGGTACCTTTGTCAGCGCCGGAAAAAACCGCTATTCCCGCATGCTGGACATCTTCAGCCTATAGACGTTCCAAATGGGACGCTTCACCGCGTCGGCCTCGACTTACTTGGCCCGTTCTCTCTATCTCAGGAAACAGATGAATCGCTGTCGCTACAGGTTATGCAACGCGATTCCCGATCACCTGTGCTTTTCCCACAAGCTGCGCAATCGACGTTGCGGACTTTTTACTCCGCAACGTCATTCTCCAGCATGGGGAACCTCGGCAACTCCTAACCGACCGGGGCAGAAAGTTGTGAGTTGGACAGTCTACGGTTTTGCTCGACGCAACACAAACTGACCACGGCAAACGGCTTGACAGAACGACTGAACCGAACAATTACCGACATGCTGGCAATGTATGTGTCCGCCAACCGCCAGGATTGGGACACTGCATTTCCTTCTGTGACATTCTCGTATGACAACTGTGAAGACATGAGACCACTGGTTATTTCCTTTCACTTATTTGGCTGCAATCCTTCGTTGACCATGGACATGTTGGCGCCTTCCTTCGTTGTCCCCCTACCGAGTATGCTCGAGAGGCCATTTCCCGTGCTGACCATGCACGTCAAGTTGCCCGCGCTCGCTTCAGCCATTCGCTGGTACAACCACAATCTCAGTAGAATAGCCATCACAGGACAACTCAGTTTGTCCCTGGGTCCCTTGTCCGGCCCTCTAGTTCCCAGTTTGCCGTGTCGACCTTTCTGAAAAGCTTCTGTTGCCGTACACCGGCCAATATCGAGTGTCCCGCCAAGTGACCGACGCAATGCACGAAATCATTTGAATGTCTTCCTCCCAATCGGCTCAACCCCGCACCAACATTGTGCACGTCGTCCGCCTTAAGTCCTATCATGTCCCAGACACCGATTACCCTTGTGTGCAGTGAACCTTTTCCATTCCGTCATATTTCGACGGCATCGAGTGAGTGCTTTCGCTGCAGGAGGGTAATGTTACGAGCCACCTCTTCTGCGGACGAGGAAGACGTTTCGTTTCGTTTGGCAAACACTGGCGCATACCCACTAATACATTTGTCACACGAGCAGATATAACCGCGGTTAAGCTTAACCAGGGGGCGGCAGAAAGTTAGGTGGGCGGATGAGATTAAGAAGTTTGCAGGGACAGCATGGTCAGAAATAGCACATGACCGGGGTAGTTGAAGTATGGGAGAGGTATTTGCCCTGCAGTGGGCGTAGCCACGCTGTGGCTGCTGCTGCTGATGATGATGATGAATCTTAACCATGTTTCACAGGGATAACCGCGGTTAACGCGACCGCAGTTTGCCGGTGCTACACGGACTCGGTTCAGCAAACCGACGCGATCAGGTGGTCATCATGCGTGCAAAATTGTTTAAACAAAATTCGCGATGTATGATAAAAAAATAATAATTATCATGCAGATACATGTTGTAATAAAATATACGCTCACTGCGTTAATACTGAAAGCCTTTAATAACTCAAAAATATTGAGCAGCTTGCCTATTTTCACATTAAGTCTTCCAACACTGGTTGCCGTAACCGGCGTAGCATTTACGAGAGCCAAAGCATTTCATTTCGTTTCTTTTTTGATGTACCTTGCCCTTGCGGCGTGTTAGCAGTTTGTGCTCATTATTACTCTGCTTCAGGTTACAACTGGCGTATGTCCCGTAGGCTTTGCTGAGAATACTTCACGTCGTGTGTTGTCCTGTGCTCAAGTGGTTTGTGTGTGCGTCCGCCATCTTGCCTGTTACTTGGTTTGCCAGAGTAAACTGAGGTTGCCAAGCTCGGTTTGCGGTAACCATGGTTAGGGAACTAACTGCGGTTACCTCTGCCGTGTGGCTAGTGGTAAATGCGGTCATCCGTAACCGTAGTTAGCTTAACCTCGGTTAAGGCAGTCCGGGAGACAGAAATATAAGACGTTGCATAGCAGACCAGGAGGACGAGCCACGTCTCGGTCCGCCATCTTTGTTGTTGCGGTGCCACCCGCTGCCACAATGTAATTATTGTTGATAAAGCCCTTTGGACATCTCCCCGTAGCAATATTTTGAATTTGCAGCTCATTTTGCAAATAAATTTGGTGCAAATAGTTAAATTTTTCCACTTTAGCCAGTTTGTCAAACATTACTTTCTTACTATTTGTCAAATTGCATTTACCTCAGTTCATTGCATAGAGTGCACACTTAGCAACATAAATACCAACGTTTTAATCTGCAAAGTGTATTAAGGTGGATTACGATGGAGTTGTGAGTGACACGTGGCACTTTATGACGTCACGTACCATGAACGTAAGCAATTAATAAGAAAAATCGTGATTGTAATTACAATCACGTAAGGCTACTTACTTGACTGTGAATTTTCGCTAATAATTATCTTTACAAATACTGTGTTGTTCAGTTTTTCTCATCGGAAAATTATGTCATTGCTCTCTCCTTTTTTGCTAACTTAACGTTTTACACGAGTACTTGGAAACTGAGCAATGAACACAAGCGAACAAACCTTTTTTATGCAGTCATTGCTAACGATTTTCATTTATTTATAATTTGGGACAACACATATAGAGCCGGTTTCATTTGCCTTCGGTTACTTAGGTGCAGCTTTCTTTGCCTGTTCCTCCAACGCTGTGGATGCTGGGATCTGGGAAGGAGTCTGGGATCGAGCTATCGTGATTGGCCATGTGGATAATGGTGATTGGCTGCTGGGCTCAGTTTGACAGAGTTGCTTCAAACGCGGGTGCATGGTGACTATATTTTTTTATGGTAGACGCGAAATGGGGCAGCGTCAACTGGCAGTGATGATAAGCGCGGTGCCCATTCCAACTAGAAAGGCTAACAGGAACAGCGTCGACGGGCCATATCCAGCTTTTCTGGACATGTACCAACTAGTGCCCCAAGCGGCCCCAGCACAAAGCTGGCTCGTTTTCAATGGAACGAGCGGGGTTTTAGCGAATAACAAAAGCTGTAGGTCGATTATTGAAAAAGGCCGAAGACAGACATGTTCGGAAAGACAAGTCACACGAGCCAAATGCTGTGATCACTCTCTGGGAAACAAGAATTTTGTTCCCAGAATGACCCGCCATGGTTGCTCAGTAGCTATGATGTTGGGCTGCTGAGCACGAGGTCTCGGGTTCGAATTCCGGCCTCGGCGGCCGCATTTCAATGGGGGCGAAATGCGAAAACACCCGTGGTACTTAGATTTAAGTACACATTAAGGAACCCCAGGTGGCTCAAATTTCCGGAGTCCTCCACTACGGCGTGCTTCGTAATCAGAAAGTGGTTTTGGCACGTTAAACCCCATAATTTGTTTTCCCAGAGTGGTTAAAGATTTAGCAATGGAAGCCTGTGGAAACGACGAAAATTTGTATACTTGATTTTCGAGACAAAAACGGCAGCTGTGATAAAACTCAGGCCGGAGAGAACTTCACGAGCTACATTGAGGACATTGTCGACCTCTGCAAACGGGTGAACGCGTCGATGTCAGAGGTAGAGAAGATCAAACATGTAATGAAGGGTATTCAGGACGACGCGTTCCAGATGTTATTATCGAAGAGTCCTCACACCGTCGCTGAAGTGGTAGAACTGTGCGAGAGTTACGACGAGTTGCGCAGGCAACGGCTTCACACCCGACGTCCCACTCCACCCGCCGACTCTCTGTCAAGCCTTGGAGTCGACGACAACCATGCTGCTCTGTTCACAAAAATTCAGGAATTCGTTCGCGCAGAGGTCTCCCTCCAGCTATCGTTCATACCTTCTGTCCCGGAACCACCCCCCGCTTTGATTCCTACGATCCGCGACTTCATTCAAGAGCAGGTATCTCAAGCAGTTCCTCCAGCTACTGAGCAGACACCAGTCACTGCCCCTCTCACTTAGGCTGAAGCAGTTTTCCAACCTCGTCCACAAACGCTCTTGTCGCCCTCTATGCATCGAAAGCCGACATTTTTACCGCCATCTATGCCGCTTTACGACGGACAGCATTTTCTTCCTATGCCGCTACACGACTGACAGCATTATCCGACTCCTCAAGCACGACTCGGACCTTAACCCCACCAGTGGCCCACCTTCGACGACCACCCAATATGTTTTGCTTGCGGTGGTGCTGGTCACGTAGCACGCCATTGTCGTCGTTGCATGCTTCCTCTTCGGAACATCGGTGAGCGCCACCTTTCCCCGTTCCGTTTTCACCTTCGCCTTCCAGCCTTCCTACCTTTTTCTTTTCCCCTGACCGCCCAACCGCCTCTACTCACCGCTCACCATCTCCCCGTAGTCGCTCGCTTTCTCCGATGCTGCGCCGTCCCGTATCCACCGAGCAGGAAAACCGATGGCCACAGTTCCCGAGGCACGAACTGCGTCCACGTCGCAATGCCCAAGTCCTCGTCCCTCTCCAGCCAACGTAATTGAAGTGTCTGTCGAAGGAATCGCCGTCCTTCCGCTTGTAGATACAGGAGCCACCGTATCCGTAATTTCCATCGAACTCTGCCGCACACTACGAAAGGTTTTGACGCCTCTCTCCAACTTCTCTCTTCGAACCGCAAACGCTCAAAATATTACGCCTCTCGCTGCCTGTACTGCTCCCGTCTTCATTCAAGGACTACTGCACACCATCGAATTCGTCGTGCTGCCCTCGTGTTCCCATGACATTATATTAGGCTGGGACTTCCTTGCAAATAATAACGCCGTTATCGACTGTTGTCACACCGAACTCAAACTTTCTGCACTTCCCGACCTTGAGACTATCGGAAACGGCCCTTCTAGTGTTAAACTGTTTGTGTCCGAAGACAATGCCATCCCTCCGTGCTCTTCCCTGCTTGTGCTTGTGTCATGCGCCGCTATTTCTGATGGCACAGTTCTATTTACGCCCTCTGAGGTGGTCATTCGCCGCCGATGTTCTCCGCTGCTCTTTCCTCTCCTTACTCTTCGCAGTGGCGTCACGAAAATGGTCGTCGACAATCCCACGGCCTGCCCTTTACGTTTATTTCATGGTGAATGCCCAGGCCTCGTTCAACCGGTCGACACCTTTTGCTTCTTTGACGCTCCTGCCGTTTCTACTTCTGCGGACCTTGCGCACTTAGTTGTGACCCTGCGGTTGATCAGTCACTCCTCGACGCTTTCCACTGCTTCATCGACGATGGAATGTCATCTTCAGAACGAAGCTAGCTTATCGCTCTTCTGCAGAATCTCCGCGCTGTCACTGATTTTCCACAACCAAAGAAGTTAAGGGAGCTTCAAAGTTCCCTTGGTTTATGCTCCTATTTTGGACATTTCAATCAAAATTTCGCTTCCATATGTGCACCCCTGACAGCCCTTCTAAGTGACGACAAAGAACTTTCCGCTCGGTCACCCGCCTGCGATGACGCCTTCACGAAATTACGCCACCTGCTAACCTCGCCAGCTATCCTCCGCCACTTCGATCATGCAGCCCTCACAGAGGTCCACACCGATGCTAGCGGCGTCGGACTCGGCGCCGTACTCGCCCAACGAAGAGCAGGGTTTGATGAATATGTCGTTGCCTACGCGAGCCGAACTCTAACAAAGGCCTATGCTACAGAGAAAGAGTGTTTAGCCATTATTTGGGCCCTTGGGAAATTCCGTCCTTATTTGTATGGTCACCCTTTCGATTCTGTCACTGACCATCAAGCCCTTTGTTGGCTGTCTACCCTTAAGGACCCATCTGGCCGACTTGCTCGCTGGGCCTTAAGCTACAAGAGTACGACATCCCCGTTCTCGACCGTTCGGGCCGCAAACACACGGGCGCTGACGCCCTTTCTCGTTCACCAGTCTCCGCTGACTGCACTTGCCTATCTGCCGTTGAGCCTACACTTACATGTTATGCACTGTGCAACATGCCATCGGAGCAGCGCAAGGATCCCTGGATCAGCGCTCTCATCAGCATCCTTTCTGATCCATCCACCTCTTCACCATCTCGCGCTCTTCGCCGCCGGGCTACCCACTTCTGCATTCGCGACGGCCTTCTTTATCGTCGTAATTACCTCTCTGACGGTCGCAAGTGGCTGCTTGAGATACCCCGCCATCTCCGTGACCTTATATGCGTCGCTTTCCACGCAGACCCTCAGTGCGCGCATGCCGGCCTCTTCAAGACCTATGCTCGACTACGCATCCGATTTTATTGGCGCGGCATGTATAACTACGTCCGAAAGTTCAATCGCTCCTATGCTGAGTGTCAACGCCGAAAATTACCTCCCGGACAAGTCTACCCGTCACAACCCCTCCCGTGCCCTAGTCGGCCCTTTGATCGTGTTGGTATACGGAACCCTCCACTGCAGCAGGCAACCGCTGGATTATTGTTGCAGCGGATCACTTGACCCACTATCCTGAAAAAACTCTACCGACTTCCACCGCTCGCAACGTTGCAACGTTTCTGTTACGACATTTCGTTTTTCGCCATGGTGCCCCTCGCGAACTTCTGAGCGATAGAGGCCACGCCTTTTTTTCCTATGCTTTGAAGGCACCACTCGACGAATGCCGAATCGTCCACCGCACCAGTACAGCGTACCATCCGCAAACTAACGGCATGACCAAGCGCTTCAACCGTACTCTTGACGACATGCTCTCGATACAAGTCGCCTCTGATCATTCAAACTGGAACGAAGTTCTCCCTTTCGTGACGTATGCGTAAAATGCTGCGGCCGAAGCAACTACAGGATTGTCCCCTTGCTTTCTCCTATACGGACAAGAACCTTCTACTACTGTCGATACAATTCTTTCATATACAACTGACGCGTCCGAAAGTACTCGGCTATCTGAAGCTGCTCGTCATGCCGAAAAATGTCGCCAGCTTGCCCGCTGTTTTTCCACCGAGGACCAGCGGCAGCAGCAATCCCGTAAACTTGCCGACCGTTCTGCACCAACTTTTTCTCCTGGCTCTTTTCTATGCCTTCGGGTACCCGCTACGACACCCCGCCTCTCCATAAAACTTGTCGCAAAATACCTAGAACCCTACCGCGTCCTGGAGCAAACGTCCTCCGTCAATTACGTCGTAGAGCCCCTCACGCAATCGACGGACCTACGCCATCGCGGTCGCGAACTTGTCCACGTCCCTCGCATTAAGCCCCCCCATACTACGATCCAATTCTAACCTCTTCGTCGTAAGCCGCAAGGATGGCGCCTTTTTCTGCGGAGGGGGATTGTAACGAAGAAGAGTAGCCTGCCTGCGCCACAGCACCATCGCTACCGATATGAGCTCGTGATTGCTGTCCTTGACCGAATAGTTGTGACTGCTACCCATTCGCCTGCGCCCGTTGCTAATAAATTTCTTAGCAACAGCATCAATTTCAGTAGCATGGTTAATTGATGTTGCAAAATGGTTATTTGTTTCTATCAGCTGAATGCAAGTGGAGAATCTTTTTCTAAAATCGTGTTGATGTTTGGCTCAAAAATCGTGGTTATCAAGGAAATTTACCATTTGATCATGTATACTGTGTTCGAGTATTTTGCAAGTTGTGGACGTTAATGAAATCGGGCGATAGATGTTAATGTTGTTTCTCCTTCCACTTTTACCTAAGGGTTTGATTCTGGCTGTCACCCAGTCATTCGATAGTTTACCGTCGCATAAAGATTTATTAACTAAAACGTGCAAATATTTAGACACCACTCGACATGTTTTTGAAGAAACGAATTTGGTTGTTGTCTGGCCTCGTTGACTTCTTTACATTCAGTTTGTGACAGCATGTTGAAGATACCTCGTTCTGAGATTATGAGGCCTGGCATACGTGGCAAGGAGACATAAAAAAAGGAGGGCACCATAATATTTAGGGAAAACAGATTTGAAGTTGTCGGTAAATGACTTGGATATTATTTCAAAATCAGTTGCCTGATCCGCGGTCATTTCGAAGGTCCCAGTACAAGGATTTAGGCGAAGTAGTTCTTCAAACTTTTCCAGTCATGCTGTAATAAAACTAGGTACTGATTTCCCATAGTAACGTGTCTTGTCTATGCCCACTTGATTCCTAATTTCAGAGGACAAACCGGAAATTAACTTCTCACTATGCGAATTGGAGCAAAAATTTTCTTTTCCTAAGACTCTTTAGCCGCCTCCGTAATTTCAGTTGTGCCCTGGAAATACACGCATTCTTACTTTTGGTTTCTTTACAATGCTTGGCACAAAACGCATGCAGCTGTTCAACGCTTAAGTTCGAACGGCTGAAACAAGAAGCTGCACCCAGACACACGCACTCTCGCTGTGCGATTTTAAAATCGCGGGAACGGACGACGGCTCGGCGCGGAGTCCGGACACCAAACACGAGCGCTGAATTGGAAGTGCGTTGAGCCACTCGACTTTGTGACGCCAAGGGGGAACACAGAAGTTTCTGCTTAAAACAAAGAGAATAAAACATAAAATGAACGTAGGCTCTGCGGATGGAGAAGGCACGCTAGGATTCAATGCCCAAATTAACAGTGCGGCACACACAGTTGGACGTATCTGCCGACCCAAAGTGAAACCCATGAGGGTCGTGGAAGTGTGGCATGTGCCTACTTTCACGGGCCCAGTAATCGAAGTTGGTATGAACGAGGTGCCTTGAACGGCGGCGGGCAAGTTGTCGCACACGCTCAGTGACATAAGTGGCGGAAATACGGCACATATGCAATGTCAGATTCCCGTGATCCAAGTTGGTCCTACGATCGCCTTCGAATCTGGTTCACTGATATCACACAGTAGCAGGATGTTATGAACCACTAGACGATAGATTATCCAGTGATCCAAATTGGCGAGAAAACGGTAGAGACACAGACAGAAAAACAGGGAGCCATACATGCCAATACATATTCACAATAAAATTATAATCGCATTGAAACAGCAACACGTTGTGTCCGGCCCTCCCACGTCTCCAATCACTGCACAGGAGCAACTGTGCAGGTTGTCCTGCAAAGCTCTCAGATCATTTCCACTACGGCGTTTGTGTTGACGCAATTTACGACGCAACGAAGCCACCGACAGGCACATATACCTCCACGGACTCTGATGTGATAACCAGCTTCGTGACAAGATGCGATAGACGCTTCTTCCTTCGAATATGGGAGGTGGCGGGTTCAAACACCTTGCGGTGTATATTGTGAGCCCACTACTGGTGAAACCGTGATTACATGCAGCTGTATATGGATTCTCTGCGTGGAGTGCGTAATTAGCCGCACGGCGAACTAGCGCTGGAGGTAGTTGATAATAGTGGAGCCTGTTCGACTCGGTGTCACTTTGATTCCGGCTGCGGAGTCGAATCTCGGCAAAGCAACGTGCGTGGCATTAATATGGGCAGGACAGACTTGGGGTGGGAAAAGGTGTTAAGGGTTTGGTGCCACGCAAATGAAAAACGTCTTTGTTGAGGGAAAAACACGCAACAAAAAAATAATTTGGCTCGCTGGTTCTCCCAAGCCCCGCCAGCGACACAAAGGCCAAGTTTGTACTCTAACGTTTCAAACGCAGCCTGTTGGGGTGGTTCAGCAAAAGCTTTAATGTGGTAGCATTCTTAGGGTGCTTCATGTAGTTTACAGGTGGTATGTATGCATGTGTGCACGCTTCTTACTTTATTTGTTTTGTCTACTTCGGAGGTTACACGCCGGTATCGCGGTGGCAGCCTTTGTGCTAGATTCAACAACTGTCATAGGGAAACGCGATAGATTAGTCCCGCTGCAGTAAGCGCCTGATGCATAACTCGTTCCGGCGATCGCATTGCGTTTTGTCGCTAAAGTAATACAATCTAGACGCGTTACCATCGACCGTCAACGCAGGATGCGTTGCACCACATTTTCTTAGGCGAGATAATTACGTGGCTCTTATGGCGGATAATCCGGTGTTGGCATGAGTACGCCATGCTCCAAGAAGGCTACGAATCTTTGATCTTTTGGTGTAACTCGACCCTACGAAGTTTGGTGTTTATGAAAGCACAGTTTAAAAAATTGGACTTAATTAAAGCACTCGCACCCAGGAACTTTGGTGGGAGTCGAACTCATGGCCTTCGGTGTTCAATAAGGCGAAGTTAATTAATGCACAGGTAATTAAGGTAGAGTTAATTAGGGTACTTTAACCCACGCCATTGGGTGGGAGTCGAAGTTGAATGCAAGAACCTCAGATGCACAAAATTATTCCGGAACTGTCCACTGTTCTTGAGAACCCACTATCGAGTTTGGGGGCATTAACCTCCACATTAATCCCTTTTTCCCATGCTGCAAAAGAAAGAAAAGTGCTCCGGTGGAGGTGCTTGGTATCAATCCCTGTAACTCTCGCATGCTATGCTAGCGCTCTACTTCCTTATATACGCCCCTGACTTGTTTTGCATGATCTTTATTTCAGGAACTCGCGAATACCGCGGGAGAAAGATAAACGAGCTAAGAAGTCTATTTTAGATGCACGGCGACAAAGACAAATACACAGGGCACCGTAGAGTTCCTCTGCGCGAAGAGATTGCTGGGAACGCGAGTGCACCCTTGAGTCGTAAGCGCGAAGCCGGGTGCGTAGTTGACATACATAGATGAACGAACGAATGGGAACAGGCATTTTACGGGTGCGAACAAGTAACTATGTGGAGAATTGGGGAGCCCGCAACAATTCTGGGGACTACGTCGAAACAACTGATGGGAACACATTGGAGGACTGCGTGGGGAACTATACCGCTGCCGTGGCGCTGTTTTTGCTGCGTGCCAGAAGTTGCCTCATGTGCTCCGTCACGCCAGCATGTTGCCCTCGCGCATTGTTAGGACACAGTTTGAGGCGCTTCAGGGCAACGCTAAATCTTGCTGCAGCTTTCAGTAGTTGGCCCATTCGGCGAAACTGGCGAACGGTTTGTTTTGTTATCCCTCCAGTTTTCCGTTTGGCTTTCTCTGTCGTGCCCTACACTATAACCTACTGTATAACTTCTGTGCCTGCCAGATGATCGGCGAACCAATGGGAAGCGGCCGTCGTTTGAGGTTTGGTGTTGGCGCCCCTTACGTATCGCGGTTTTAAGCACATTTTTCGTTTTTGGTGCTCGCTGCTGGCAAAAAAAAAACATTTGCACTAATAAAAGAGCAGCATCATACTTGTGCTTGCCGAATTATTAGCGAAGCTATAGCGAAGCAATAAAAAGCAGGCGCTGTTGGAACTTCTGCTGGAGGTGCCACTTACGTTCGAATTTTCAAGCTCCTTAAATTTCTTAAATAATGTCACGCTTTGAAGAATGCCGCCTCCTCCGCGCGCGCTCTGGCCGAGGCCGACGCCGCGTCGCTATTGGCCTAATAGCATCACGTGGGCCCTCGCGCCATGCATCAACGCCATTTTTGCTCGAGTAGCGTCTACGAGTGGCGAGGAGCGCATGTTGGCGCCCTTGCTGCGCTCGAGCAGTGTAGGCGGCACCATGGTTGAGGAGGAAGCTTGAAAGAGAGGAGAAACGAGAGTGTCGCTACTTTACGAAGTTTAAGGGGTTTTATGGGATTTCTGGCTAGGCCACTCTACTGGAACCGCTCACAACCGCCACTCAAAACCATTATTATGAGAAGTGTGCAAACAACTTTGGTCGTCTGCTGCCGCTACTCTGCGGCAACGCCGTACCATGGTCGCCTAGGGTTGTCGCTACCCTATACACGTTAATTCTAACGTTACGTAAGTGGCGCTTCCATAAGCGACGGCTTTTTGCGGTCATCCGCCAGGCGCAGATGTAGGAGGCTACGCCTACACATATTCGTGGACTCACTTGTCGCACCAGGGCCCGAGGAAGATGGAGAGGAGCGCGGCGGGTGTGAGCTGCACGAGCAGGATGAAGAGCGAGTAGTTGTTGGCCACCCGTTCGATGGCGTTCTTCGTATCCGAGTAGTTGCTGAAGTTGGCGCACAGCGAGGGCTCCAAGCCCAAGTTATACAGGCACGTCTTTGTCAGCAGGAGGTCCTGCATCGCCCCACGTTATGTGAAGGGAAGAAAGCCTCCTATTAACAGATTCATAGACGGTAGTTTGGTTTATAGCTGTGATTTCTGGCGAGACTCGAATAATTAACGTGGTATATGGCGTGGAGTTGACATTTGACTAAAGGACAAGACAGAATTAGGACAATGAGCAAAACGAGAACAAGGTGAAAGCAGGAGCCAACGTTTCGACAAGTGAAACGTTGGCTCCTGCTTTCACCTTGTTCTCGTTTTGCTCATCGCCTTGAATTTCAATCTCCCGCCTTCCCCCTGCTTTACCGAATTAGGACACTTATTCCCCGCCCTATTTTCTCCACCTCGGTTTCGTGCCGTTTCACTCAGTGCTATTCGTTGACTACCTTTCACCTCTTTTTCTCACCATGTGTAAAGAAAACACTTTAAGAAAATGCACTTGGGAATACTTTGCACCCTTTGGAGCTTATCATGTGTCCCAACAATGATCGTCATGTATGTCCCATGCCTTTACTTCCATTAACACTGCCTGCCGTTGGTATTCGTAGATCACGAACGGCATGTGCGTGTATTCTTGACACGGAATTCTTTACAGGAAAATAGCAAGCGCGAAACTGCAAACACACACACACGTACGCACGTACGCATCCCCCGCCCCCACACACGCGGAAAATAGTTGTTTTGGGAGACAGGTTAAGATGCAAATGGTGTCATTTTTTTACACAGTAAGACGCCACTTGTAAGGTGTAATACGGTGCCATTAATTTACCTCGACCCGCCGTGGTTGCGTAGTGGCTATGGTGTTGGGCTGTTAAGCACGTGTTCGCGGGATCGAATCCCGGCCACGGCGGCCGCATTTTGATGGGGGCGAAATGCGAAAACACCCGCGTACTTAGATTCAGGTGCACGTTTAAGAAACCCATGCATTGCCGAAACCACTCACTGATAGAGAAGAAGCGCATGCCCACAATAACGGCAGTAAATGCCTAGATGCCCCTGCATTATACGCGTTGTTTCGGTGCTCGCGCAGGTGGTCATTGCTGCCAGTCTGGCCGACATAAGTCTTACTGCACTTCACTGAGATCGCATAAGCGACCGCCGTTCACACGGGACGAAATGTGATCTGTGCTTGATCGAGAACGAAGACAAGTTCGCGCATATATAATGTCTCCGTAATTATACAATGTGTGTAATGCTGTGCAAGGCCATTTTGGCATTCATTGCCGTGATTTCGGTCCTTTATCAGTGCGTGGGCAAGGCATGATTCGTAGCTAACCCGAGAAATAATAGAAGCGGAGGATATTTACAAGTTAGGGGACTGCTGCGCAAGCACTCCATCCATTGTTCCCTCACTGCTGGAGCGTGAATGCTTGGCTGGGCGCACAGGGCAATCGTGGGCACGTGTTAAACAAGTGATCTGACTTATCGACGATACACTGGCTCTGGGTAACCCCTTGTTTTTCTCTTTTCTCCGCCTATAAATCATGCTCGTCTGCAATTAAATATCGTTTGAAAGTTGGTGCTCTCTGTCCTTTCTCCTAGATTCGCGTGATGCGCAAATACCGCCGTTATGAACTACGACCGCCGCGCCCGAGCTTCTACCCTAGAGTACTGCACGTAACAATAACACGCAATTATTCGATACCCAACAGCAGGCTCATATGCCGTGCGGCGACGTTGTGTCCGTGTGTTTGGTCCAAAGTAAGTTGCACCCCCAAAAGTAAGCTGCACCACCAAAAGGTCCCAGACCTTTAACACACATGCAAAAAGAACTGTCTTCTAGTTTGTGTCGCACCACATTCATTATCAGTACCATCTGTATCTCTGTATTACTTGCTGTAAATCCTTATTCGTGCGCATGCTAGCGTGATCCATGCTACGTGAAAAAATAAAAAAAATAAACAGCTTTTAAACCAAGTTCTTCTTTGGACTCCTGTACGCGTTACCGGCTTGTGCGAAAAATTTCTCACGCGTTTTATTGGACCTTACACGGTCACTCAGTAGACAGCACCTGTCAATCACCGCGTCCCGCCTCTTAGAACGCCGTCCGATCGCCGTTGCCGTGGGACAGAGATAGTGCATGTCTGACGCCTAAAACCATATACTCGACGCCATTAATAATACTTCCGCGCGGCCAGGCGGCCGCTTCCACAGCAAGAGCGAATCACAGGCCTGACTTTCAACTTGATCACCTCCACACATCATCATCGATTGTACACCTTGTTCACGTGTATATATCATCACCAGCAGCACAGCTTGATCCTTGTATCACGAGCTCGGCTGGAATCAAGCGGTTCCTTACAATATAATTTTCTATGCCACGTGACAACACTAAGCCAATCACGCATCGGCAAGAGTGCACAAGGGTGTCAGGAGGACGGCGGCGGGTACATGAAAGAATGGCGCTACGTCGAAACTTATTTTCATCTGGGAAACTTGGGCAAATGGCAACCGTTCGCACCTGCGTGATGAGCAGCCTCATGGCGTAGGAGAGCGTGTAGGCGACGAGGAAGATGCACAGCGCCTGGCTCTTGGCCAGCGCGGTCCAGACGTCGCTCAGCTGGACGGCGACCAGGGTGGCTCCATTACTGCACGCCAAGCAGCTGCCGCCGCCCACTTCCGGCGCCGCTGCAGCTCCTGGTGCCGAGGCAGCAATGGCATCGTCGCCACACCTGGCCGGAATGGAACGGGCGAAAACAAGACAGACTCACTCTGGGCACCCGTTACAACCAAACAGTAGAGAAAATTTATTGCACTGCACAGGAAAAAGCTACCAGTCCTGATCTGCGGCCCCCTTCTGCGTTATTTACAAAATGTGTTTTTCCATTTGGAAACAAAGAAAATGATTCCTCATTCTTGATACTGGCACACTTGACATAGCACTTTCACATACGTTAGCTGATTATGACACTATATACAGGTTGTAGCATGACTAAGCGAAGACGATATCGTTTCATCACATAAAACAACTACGCTATGTACAACATACGAAGGTCGGGAAGACCAGTTTTACATAACGTACATACAAAAGGCTCTTTATGCGGCAGCGATGTATAAAAACTAAGCGCACAACAAACACACGATAAATGTTAAAAAACATATACAAAGAAGGTAAAAATGTAAAGCTATGGCTAGGGGTTATGAGATAAAGAAATATAATAAAATAGAATAAGCAAGAAAGAGCTGGATAAGCAGCTACTTAATAAACAACAACGTAGTGATAATGCAAAATTGAGAGTCCGAATAATAATAATAAAGATAACAATCAATCACTCAATCAATTAATCAATGAAATGTTGATTATTGTGCTCAGGAACAGCTACGGAGCCTTCGTACTGATGCACCTAAAGAGAATCGTCTGCTAATGCGTGAGGGTTGTGCGGCTCGGCTGTCACTTCGTTCTTAGTTAGCTTTTTCTACTTGCGTTTCCTAGCTTATGCGCACCCATGGCCTTTCCGGTGGCAAGGAATGCTTAGACTTTAGTAGAAAAATGGCAGATTTTTTTCGCCCCATCCGGCTTCTTCAATGCCGTCGTACCAATTGAGCCGAAACGCCGGGCACAAGCGCGCTTCGACGGAGCCGAGCGGTCAAACCGGAACACCAGCTGGCGGCGCGTGAGGGGAGAGTGCATCGCCGCGGCGCCATGTCACAGTGCTAACCTTCCCCTTCTTCATAAAGAACTGTAAAGAACCACTTCTCTGCATAGAGTTTCTAAATAAATACCGCAGAGGGAAATGTGGCGCTAGTGTCTACGGAGGTTCTCATGAGCGTTGCCTCAACCTACATGAGAATTGACTTCGATCTTTAGACTAGTGGCATTTGCGTGCGGCGCAGTAAACTGATCTATACTCAGTTATTATCGCGTAAAATCTAATTTTATTTCCGCAGTGTCTTATATAATGCACGACACGTTACATAAACTTGGTATGACTTTGAGATTGGAGCACGGTTTACTATGGTTTGCCACCAGGGCACACCAGGGTATGCATTCTTTTGCGATTCTCTTCCCGATTTAGCGCCCGAGAATAGTTATTTACTTATTTTTACAACAGCAATAACAATCGCGCATGTACCTATATAAACATACTCATCAAGTATTTATGGAAATAAAAATGTCGTATTGTGAGAAAGTGTTGCGCCCTTGAGAGGAATGCTACAAGTGTCGTCTGCTACGATGCTTGCTCGCTGCAAATGCGAGACTTTTCTCGCAGACGACAGGCACTTGCGAAATCTCTCGCTCTTTCGAAAGGCTGCGTCGGCTGCCACGATTGCTGAATGTCTTCAAGTACATTTAAGCACAGCAGATGTGCTTAAATGTGCTGCAGTGCTAGCTAGGACGCTTGTAGCTAGGACGCTTGTAGCTAGGACGGTTGAGTATGGTTCATAATATTTTATATTGACGTCCCGGTTCCAAAGCGTTGCGGCGTGGCTTTGCACTTACCCATTTTGCAACACTAGACCACAGCCAAGAAGCAGCAACCTTTCCCACCACAAGTAAGTTTGTGTTCTCAAAGTCCGAAAACACGCATTTCAATGAGCACGTAAACGCGCAATCCATAATGAAGCCCTCAATAAAATTAGATTGTCAAGCCACTAGAAGTACAACTGTCTATGTCTTGCATCAGTAATGCCTTCTTTTTCCTATTCTGAAGTTTCATAAAGTACGCAACGCTACAGCACCAATCTAGCAGACTTTAAAAACCAAGGTCCAAACGTTGAAAACATGTTCTTTCAACGTTTACGATGTCGTCGCTTTCTCGTCAGGGCTTCGACACCACACAGCGACCCAAACATCGTCCCAGGCGCTGGCCCAGCGCGCTACCTCCACTTCGAGCAGCAGAACAAAGGCAGAGAGCTTTTCGTTGCACTGTCCCACTGCAGGTTATAGCAATTGCGCTTGGAGCGAAGCCAAAACTGCCAAAAAATACGTATAGACTAGTTCGCCAGTGAACAGACTGCCACTCCGTAGCCTGTACTTCCCATCATTCTCATGATCGTTGAACGATCGCAGTGCCAGATTTCCCTCTAATCATACTAATGTGAAACTCTATTACTTCTCTCTTTCTCTCTCTCTCTCGCTGTCGATCTCGTGCGCGCGCGTTATTCGCGCGTTCCTTGCCCACGCAAGCTCTGGCCAGAATTCTCGCTGCGCCTCGGTAAGGCCCAATGAAAACGCACCAAGCGTCTCAATGCGCTCGCTTGCCCGCGAGGTGTTCATAACTCGAAGTGCGCTCAGCAGCGTTTAATTGGAGATTGGGCCACCTAAAAATCTCAAGCTTGCCCACTCACGAATTTAAGCAGGACCACCCCAAAATTTCAAGTTGGCCCAACCCCACAATTCAGTTGTGCCAACACAAATTTCAAGTTCTCCCACCCCCAATGCTACTTGTCTACTTCTGTTTGAATCTAAAAAAAAATAACATTTTGACGTTACCCTTCAGTAGTATGGGTGGTCGAAAGGTTCCGTTTTCGCTCGGCTCTGCGCGCTCGACTATGCGCCGCGCGCGCTTTGGAGTTTCAGTTGTTTCGTTATCGCGTCGTGCTGTGCTGCTTCTGCTGGCTCGCGAAACATGCATTTCGAACAAGCAGCGAGAATGACACGTCCATGTGATGTCGTGGGATGCGCGAACGGTCCGCAGAAATTGGCCAAGGGCAGTTGCAGCGGTTAATACAACGTTACTTATCACTGTGTGCCAACGAGTGAACCTCTCCGCTCGAAGTTGTTAAGTGCCGTACCTCTGCCACAGCGCGTTGGCAAAGAGCCGAAAAATCGCATGGTGTGCTCGTTGCACTCTCGTCCAGAGGATTACGAGTTCAACGCCGCCTTACTGAAGTCGTGTGGAGTGCCTTTCAAAGCAATGCTTTCCTGTAGCGCTGTTCCGTCGGTCTTGCCAGAATTCTCCGAAACGCAAGAACGGCAGGTCGAAGACGGGGCGTGAGTGCGGCATTTGGTTTTCACGAAGGAAAAGCTACAAATGAACGAATATGTACAGCTATGGCGTACAGTTGGCGTCGTAGTAGGACGCGACGACGCCGGCAGTGCGAGCCCTCAGCAGCAGGTCACGTTCACCAGTGCCTAAATCGCTGAAGTCGAGCCCAGCATCGCGAGCCAATGTGTCGTTGTCAGGGTCGTTCATTGCAACGAGCGTCAAAGTTGACTTCATAAAATAAAGAACCAGCTTATCGTCATGCGCTTTCCCTTCCGCTAGCCACCATAGTTCCGCTTTCGCACTGCTGTCGGCTCTGTCTTGGCTCTTTTTCTGGCTGCACGTTTGCCTTTTGCGCAGAAAAACCGTAGTGCCGTATGCGGGTGCCGTTTTACTCACCAACGGCGCAACGTCACTATGAGACCATGACGTCACCACTCCTCGATCGGAGGGCGGACAAATTGAACTGTGCTAGAGGTACGCGGACGCTTCAGAACGCATTTTATATTAACATAGGCCTCTTCTTCGCATGAAACAAGCGTTTCGAGGTTTCTGGGATGGTATTTCAACAGTCCAAGTTGACTTAATATTAACCTTTAGTGTCCTTTTAAATTGTTCCTTAGTGTTTAAAAGATACAAATCATGGAAATTTACTGTATCATAGCAATTAACTGCCTTAAATTAGCAAATTGCGCAGTTTTGTGCAGCTACAGGGCATTACATTTTTCGCGTGATAGGGCTGGGGAGCTCATCAAAGAATGCTTACGCTATAATGTAAAAGAAACAGAAAATGAGGAGGTGGCGTAAATGCAAGGTTATCACACAGCATGGTTATCTAAATATATACAAAAGACAGGAAATAAACTCTAACATGTGTCAATACAGGCAGAATAATTATCTGTTTTTTGGAGTCAAGTCATAGAAACGTCTCGAATGGAACAAAGCCACGCAGAAAACGCGAAATGCTGCCTGGTAGACTTCGGCGGACAAGTGGACAAGTGGTTACCCGCCGTGGCTGCTCAGTGGCTATGGTGTTGGGCTGCTAAGCACGAGGTCGCGGGATCAAATCCCGGCCACGGCGGCCGCATTTCGATGGGGGCGAAATGCGAAAACACCCCTGTGCTTAGATTTGGGTGCACGTTAAAGAACCCCAGGTGGTCAAAATTTCTGGAGTCCTCCACTACGGCGTGCCTCATAATCAGAAAGTGGTTTTGGCACGTAAAACCCCAAATATTATTATTATTAAGTGGACAAGTGGAGCATCCCCAAGGGTGTATGAAAATCGCACATGGTGTGTTTTCCGCGTATAACCTAATACCATGGTTTTGGAAGCACTTAAGAGCAGCTTATTGTCTCTGCACCAGTTTGAAAATGGAGGTATGTATTCCTGGAGGCTAATGCAGTCGTCAACACTGATGGGTCTCAAATTGCTCAGCAAATAGCTCAGCAGAAGTCAGCAAATAAAAGGAATGAAGAGTGTTGAATAGCTGATGAAATGTCATTTATGTACACTAAGAAGGCAAGACGGCCAAGAACGGATCATTGAGGAATTCCACTAGTCACGTCATAGCTAACAGAGTTCGGTCTCCTAATGTCAACGAAGCACAATCTATAGTCTGTAATCTATAAAAATTAATAAAATGACTATTATAGTGCCGAGGAACAGGTACAGAACCTTTGTACTGGTTGACGTAAATACTTCTACCCAAGATACTGTGACAATAAAATGCAAGTAGACAACACAATTTGGTGGAGAGCAACAATAAAAAAATGTCATGAAGAAGTATAGAAAGAAAAAGCGTTCCGGCATATTTTAGGGGGGGGGGGGGGGGCGAGCGGACAGGGTAGCATCGGATTGCCTTTCACAGAAAGCTAGACCGAACCTCCACTTCAGCGCACTTCGCCATCGGCCCACAATGACAAATTGACCATACCCCAGAAAAATCACAAGACGAATCTACTATTATGGAATACTCGCAGAAATCAGTTGCTGTCTTGCCCAATTCGAAGGGAGTGCGCCCACCAGAATCAGCGAATACTGGCATTTAATAATTCAGGGAAGCGGCACCAACGCTGCTGCTACTTCGAATTAGCATTAGAAGTATATAGACGCTTCGCCACCTATGCAGGTGACATCATCAGTACACGAATGACCCATAAAAGCGAGTATATCCTCTTATCTCCAAAGCAGTCGTAAACATCCGACCCGGGACGACGGTTAGTATTTCACACCGACCGATGCGCAAAGGATAAACCACGATTCATCGAATTTTATCGTGTCCTATCGTTGCTCCTGCGCCAAAGACTTCACGTCATGAAAATCAAACACTTGTCCTTTCGTCGTTCAGTGATCGCTGGTGAAACATCGCTATGTGGACGGCAGGTGCGTGCAGAAATAAGGAGTGACGTGAGGACCGCACCATCGTCTCTGTCATTATTTCTGAGTGATTATCTGTACTCGCCTTTTGTAAACGTTCAGAGTGTCCTTATTGACTTCTCAGGCCGACACATCGCTAAGGACAACGACAAAGTGAAGGAACATAAAAAGATGACATGCCGCGCCAACACGCTTTGCATTTAATGGACACGAGAAGTATCTGCCACTGAAAATCATGCTTGAGCAGTTTTGCACGCTTCGAAGACTCATTCGTTGCTTCCCGTTGAACTAATAACTGGTCGGACACATTGAACATACGTTCGAGTATTACACGTTCTCAGTTATTCACGTGCATCAGTTTGCGCCACTGACGCTCGCCTTCAATCGACTAAACATGTCGCCATTCCCACGCAACTGCGATCGGCCATCCTTCCTCACCTTCTCTGCCCTTGTCATGTACAATGCGCCAGGTTTTCTACCCTTCTGCGTTCCGTTGAATGAATTCGTTATTCGATGTCATCCGTTTGTGCTATCCTTCGGCACGTATACATATGTGTGCCTCAGTTTGTTATTTACTTATTCTTTAGTTAAACAATAGTAAAAAAAATATTACTGCAGAACCCACCTCACGATGCCTATCGATGGTAATGCGGTTAACATTCAAGCAATGTTGCGACACACCGTATTGCCGAAGTGAAGTTTATTTCAAATCTAAATTAAAAATTAAATTATGGGGTTTAACGTGCCAAAACCACTTTCTGATTATGAGGCACGCCGTAGTGGAGGACTCCGGAAATTTCGACCACCTGGGGTTCTTTAACGTGCACCTAAATCTAAGCACACGGGTGTTTTCGCATTTCGCCCCCATCGAAATGCGGCCGCCATGGCCGGGATTCGATCCCGCGACCTCGTGCTCAGCAGCCCAACACCATAGCCACTGAGCAACCACGGCGGGTGGGGTATTTCAAATCTGCAGAGGTAATTCAGAGACACCCGTTGCTTCGGCAGTTTGGGACATTCACTGCCTCCGACATCGGCGTACTTCGGTATGGCACAAGCCCACGGTCATGGCGGCATGACGAGGAAGCAATGGCGTTGATGGAGCGACAAAGGTTGTCTGACGATTCGGAAATAACGACGATGGTAAAATGGCGACAGCGTGACATGGCAATGACGTTATGATGACAATGGGATGGTGACGAGTGTATGACGGCAATCCGATGGCGAAGGTGGAAGGTCGACGATGGCCCGTACTCGAAGGCATGAGCATGATGAATACCGCATGACAAAGGAGCATGAAAGCGACTGTCCGACGACCAGTTAATGATGATGATGTCAGAACCATCCCGAAAAACCACGCACCTCCCCAGGATTCCCCTCTACGGCTGGAATCTCTATATCCCAAAGCAAAATTTGTGAAATCTTATCAAAGAGTATGCCCTGGATATCAGCAAAAAAAAAAGAAAATTCAGTTACTAAGAACCAAAAAGAGCGCCAGAACGTCTCTGTGTAACTAAATTGTTTAATTAAAGTACCATAAAAAGCAAAACAGACCGTTTAGTTACGAAATGTTAGCAAATTAGAGAGGGAGAGAGCTATTGAGAAGAGAGCGCGAATATCCTTCTGCGTGTTATGTCATTGTTTCCAGCGTCATAGGGCAGCGTGTTGAACGCTGGCCTATTACGGTCAATCTTTTTCAGAACTCTTGTGAAAACTTTAGTCGAAAAAGCACTCATTTTGAAATAATGCTAAGCAACCGTGTGCTTGTTGCTTTGCTGGTGCAAAGTTGTGCGGTGTCATGGTGGTGGTGGTGAAAACGTATTTATTGGCAGTAAAATTGCTGTGGAGAGAGTCCGAGTGGTAGGAGGCCCTTGCCTTGCGGTGCGAGGTCCTCAGTGCAGGGCTCCGCTTGCGGCTGCCCGCTCTGCGGGCTCGGTCAATCAAACTCAGCTGATCGTCTAGGCTCTCACTGACCAGCAGTTCCTCCCATCGCTCCGCTGTCGGGTGTTGGATGGGGGGTACGACAGTGATGGCCTGACGTGCCCCACGTGATATGGTATAGGGTGGCTTTAGCTGCGCACCAAGGGCAGCGAGGAGGATATGCCGTAAGATGCATTTTATTGTGGATGTGCAAATTCGGATACGGGCCATTTTGTATTTCCCTCATGCTGACCGATTCCTCTTTATTTAGCGTTCGGTGCGCGGTGCCATGGCGTGGGTGCTGATGTTACGCGTTCGTATAGGGTCACAATTCTTATTCAGTTCTGGACTCCTATATCTAATCAGATTTTCTATTGTGTGCGTAATAAGCGTAACCAGCAAGCGCCTGCTAATGGACCAGGTCAACATTATCGCCTTCAACAGATTCATTTCCCAGATGAAGCCCGACCTGCCGCCTTGGAGTGGCGTTCGGCTGCTGAGCATGGGGTCACGAGTTCGATTCCCAGTAGCGGCGGGTGCATTTCGATGAAAATTAAATGCAGGAATTATTCGTGAACTTCTATTTCGGTGCAAAAGAATCCCAGGCGGTGACAAATAATCCGGAGCCCCACCCCCTTCCCTACGGCGTCCATCATGGTCTATTGTGCGGTTTCAAAACATTCCGCATTCAGGGAAGCGGAATGCGGCAAATTGAGGTAATTAGCAGGGATACTTTTTGTCTCTTTCATAATGTCTATGTTAAGATCCCCCGCAATAATGAAGTGCTTCTCATTCATGTACTTATAGAAAAAAGTATACAGCTCATCTAGAAATGCACTGGCATTCATATTCGGTGGCCTATATATTGCGCATAAAGTGTACTCTGTATTTTCTTTCGAAATAGACAGAGTGACCGTCATCAAAAACAGATTAGTGCCTGCAGGGGTCGAAGGATTTATTAATGTGGAAGCATTATATGGCTCGTGAAGCTAAAGTGCGGTGGCGTGGCCGGAGATGGTACAAAAAGTCGCGTAATCTCAGAGACGCGGTCGTGCCACTGCTCGCGCGTTGGTCGTCGCCTTCTTGCACTAGGCTCCGATGCCGCTCATCGCGTCAGTGCTCCCATACTGCCCCTCTCTCTGTGAAGGCGCTGACGGCACTCGCCCACTGCCAATCCTGTGATTGGAGTGAGTCCTGTCGTGCACCATGATGGAAGGACCTTCGAAGGAGATGTTACAGAAAGTCACGTGGCCACATAGACCGCGCCGGTGGCCGGTCTATATATAGCGCCGCGCGTCGCGGCGCTGCCAGTCGGTGCGGTGATTTCGGTGAGTTCCGTCGTGTGCTCACATGGACGAACCTTCGACTTCGAGTTCAGTCAGTAGGTACACCTGGCTACTTTGTACGTCCACGCAAGTACGCGAACGAGGCCGAGGCGCGTGACGCTAGGAATGGTACAAGGGAACGTGAAAACGATACTATTACGTTTGGTAAAAGGACTCATCATCGGAAAGAAGTCGAAATGGTTTCGCATTCATCCAGGTAGCAATACCTAAGCGCCCTTGACTTTTTTTTAATTACAACCATGTAAACTGCCGACAGACATATTTCTCGAACCACAAACATGTTTTCGCCTTAGTCAGGGTAGAAATATATTGTTACGGGGTTAAAACAGTTTGCAATAATTATATCAGCTGACAAGATGGTAGCCAGCGCGCGAAATCCAGAACATCGTCTTCTCCTGACGATGATTAAAACATCTTCTTCGTCGGCGTGTCACATGACCCGCGGCGGCTGAAGCACCGACTCGGTGCTAGTTAGGAGGCGGGCGAGTGATACAACTTAAGATGCGTGACGTGGACCGCGTCGGAGCGATGCTGAGCCACGGTTGGCTCAAGAGGGGCGATTTCGTACGTGACGTCAGTTACTTGACGCAAGACACGGTAAGGGCCGGAGTAGTGCGAAAGTAACCTCTCCGAGAGGCCAACGCGTCGCTACGGTGACCAAAGGAGAACCAGGGCGCCCGGTGCGTAATGGACGTCACGATGGCTGGTGGTATATAAGCGCCGCTGATTGTCCTGCGACTCTACAAGTCGACGTCGAGCAATATGGCGTGCTTCTTGTGCTTTGAGGATAGCTTCACGGGCGTACTCAGATGTGGAATTCAGACTAGGAGGCAGAACGGTGTAAAAAGGTAACGTAGGGTCCCAGCCAAACAAGAGGAAGAATGGAGAGAAGCCGGCGGTATCATGGCGAGGCGAATTATAGGCGAAAGTAACGAACGGCAGCGCAACGTCCCAGTTGCGATGGTCGTCAGAGACATACATGGACAGCACGTCAGTAAGGGTGCGGTTAAGGCGCTAGATTAGACCGTTAGTTTGTGGTTGGTAATCAGTAGCAAGTCTGTGTTTAGCCGCGCACGAATGTAGAATGTCATTGACAACTTTAGAAAGAAAGTAGCGGCCTCGGTCGGTGAGGAGCTGTCGACGGGCGCCCTGGTGAAGGATGACGTTTTCTAGGAGAAAGTCGGCGATATCGGTTGCACAGTGTGTCGGAAGAGCCGGTGTGATTGCATATCGAGTGGCGTAGTCTGTTGCTACAGCAATCCACTTGTTCCCCGAAGCAGACGTAGGGAAAGGGCCTAACAGATCAACACCTACACGGAAGAATGGTTCTGATGGTACGTTAAGTGGTTGAAGGCGACCAGCAGGGAGTGTGGTCACCTTTTTGCGTCCTTGACAGAGATCACACACAGCGTCATAACGGCAGACGTCACGGAATAGACCAGGCTAAAAGAAGCGCCGACGAACGCGGTCATAAGTCCGTGACACGCCAAGGTGACCTGCAGTCGGTACATCATGAAGCGGGGCGAGAACAGTCTGACGCAGATGCTCAAGCACAACGAAGAGTCGAGCAGGGCCGTCCGGGCGTATGTTAGAGCGGTACAATATACCATCTTGAAGTTCACACATACGAAGGGAAGTATCGGGCGTCGCTGAAGTGAGCCTTTGAATAAGGTGTTGCAAGAAGGGGTCCCGAAGTTGTTCGGCTCCAATATCGCGAAAAGTAGCCAGAGAGAAAGGGGACAAGTATGCCGGCCGCAGAAACGTCAGGAGGGTCGACAGGATGGCGCAACAAGCAGTCCGCATCTTTATGTAACCGGCCGGTCTTGTATACAACGGAATAGCTGTATTCTTGGAGGCGCAGAGCCCAGCGGCCAAGACGCCCTGAAGGATCTTTGAGGGACGAAAGCCAACACAGAGCATGGTGATCAGGGATGACTGTTAATTGGCAGCCGTACAAATAGGGGCGGAATTTACCCACTGCCCAAACGAGAGCCAGACACTCGCGTTCAGTGATAGAATAATTGCTCTCCACAGAGGAAAGAAGGCGGCTGGCGTAGGCAATAATACGTTCTCGTCCTTGTTGTTTCTGTGCCAAGATAGCTCCAATACCGTGGCTATTGGCATCGGTACGGACTTCGGTTGGAGCTGACGCGTCAAATTGAGCGAGAATGGGCGGGGACGCAAGCAGCCTAATCAGCTCGGTGAAAGCACCAGCTTGCTCAGGGCCCCAAATGAATGCGGCGTCTTTCTTGAGGAGCTGAGTAAGAGGGCGCGCAACGTTCGCAAAGTTTCGGACGAACCGACGGAAGTAGTAGCAAATTCCCTAGAAGCTGCGAACATCCTTGGAACATGTTGGCACGGGAAAGTCTTTGACTAGCTGCCCGTATTTTATCGTGATCAGGGCGTACATCAGGAGAATCAACAAGATCCCCAAGCTCAGAAATTTCACGATGACCGAAGTGGCACTTGGACGAATTTAGTTGTAGCCCCGCCTGACGGAAAACAGATAGGATCGTCGACAGGCGCTCGAGGTGTGTCGCAAAAGTCGGAGAAAAAACGATCACGTCGTCCAGGTAACAGAGGCAGATGGACCACTTGAAACCGTGTAGGAGGGCGTCCATCATTCGTTCAGATGTGGCCGGGGATCACATAAACCGAAAGGCATCACTTTGAACTGATACAGGCCATCGGGAGTAACAAAAGCTGTCTTCTCGCGGTCCATGTGATCGACGGCAATTTGCCATATCCGGAGCGAAGGTCGATTGACGAAAAATATTGTGCTCTATGCAGGCAATCCAGGGCATCGTCAATGCGTGGTAGCAGATAGACGTCTTTCTTTGTTACCTTGTTGAGGTGTCGATAATCGACGCAAGCTCGCCAACTGTTCTCCTTCTTTTTAACTAGCACAACACGGGATGCCCATGGGCTGCAAGAAGGTTCGATGATGTCTCGTGAAAGCATCTTGTCAACTTCGTGTTGGAGGATATGTCGCTCCGTAGGCGAGACGCGGGAGAGTCGCCGATGGATCGGGCTCGCATCACCGGTGTTTGTTCGATGTTTTACGAAAGATGTTTGTCCTAGAGGGCGTTCTCCAAGGTCGAATATGTCCCAGTATGAGGCAAGGAGGCAACGTAGTTCCTGAGCACGCTGGGGAGGAAGGTCGGGAGCAATCATTTTTGTTAGGGCATTCAAATCTGAAGAGAGAGGGGGCGAAGCAAGCGTTGAACACGAGGAGCTGTCACAAGTTAAAGCCGAAATGTGGCAGTCTCTGGCTGACGTTATTTGCGCCAGGGATATTCCGCTCGACAGTACTCGTGTACAGAGTCCAAAGTTCACTAGCGGAAGGCAGGATGTATTGTCTGAAATGGTAACGACGCTGTGAAAGAAAGCGACGTTATGCGAGAGCTGGACGTCCGGATTAGCGGATACGATGTAGTCCCCGTCTGGGACAGGTGAAACGGGGGAGACACCTATGTAGGTAACGGCACGGTGAGGGAAGCGAATATGCTCTATGGAACATAGCCGCATCGGAGCACTATCGGGAGGGTCAATAGCAGCAGGTAGAGTGAGTTGCACAACACCAGCAGAACAGTCTATCAAAGCGGAATGTGTAGACAGAAAGCCAAGGCCCAGGATGAGGTCGTGAGGGCAGTGCTCTAGTACATAAAATAAAACAGAAGTATGATGTCCGGCGAAACTTACGCAAGCCGGACACATGCCAATAACCGCTGGTGTCCCACCGTCGGCGACTCGGACCACAGGCGAAGGGGCAGGAGTGAGGACTTTCTTGAGACGACTCCGAAGCTGAGCATTCATCACAGATTCGTGCGCGCCAGTGTGAATCAGAGCCGTAACACGTGCACCATCCACGTTCACGTTAATGAGGTTCCGATGTGTGGGGAAGGTCAAAAGAGGATTTTTGCGTCGGGTCGGTTTGGCAGCATCACCTCCAGGTGCTGCACCCGTTAGTTTTCCGGAAGGGTGCGCCGGAAGGAACTAGGGGACGGTGATCGGCGAGACGGGAGCGATCGGGAGAAGCGGCGACGTGGCGAAGGAAAGCGGCTAGAGCGGGTAGGACGAGAAGTGTCGCCAGAATTCGCTGGCTGCGTTTGTGGGGCGAACCGGGGACCAGCATGAGGGCCGTGGGATGGGTGGTAGGACCAGGGGTCGAATTTTACGAAGACCGGCAGTGACGTGAAATATGGCCGATACGGCCACAAGTGAAGCATATAGGCCGGTCGTCTGGAGTACGCCATTCGGCCGGGTTGCGATACCGCGTTGGGGCATTCAGGCTGCGGGTACGTATGACAGTGCTGGACGGAGTGTAGTCAGGCCGATCAACTGAGCAGACGTTGGTCAAGCCAACGTTGGCAAATTCTTGGCGCCCGACGGATTGTATCAATGATACGGTCGCCTAGCAATTGTCGGGGCCATGGGTTGGGGTCGTGACAGGAGATGCGGCTTCTATTCCACGTCGGATGACACGGAGGATGCCATCAGAGCGATTGGGTGTGGGCGGACTGCGGAGGTCTTCGCAGGTGGACGTAGCAGCCGTCTTGGGAAGGCGGGGAAATGGTTGGGCAATGCGGCGACTCTTGGCTTCTTCAAACCGCCGGCATTCGGTAATGATGGCTTGCGCAGTGGAAGAATTCTTGTAGACAAGGAGAGAGAAGGCATCATCTGCTATGCCCTTAATGACATGTGCAACCTTATCTGGTTCGGAAATCTTCGGATCCACTTTGCGGCACAGAGCGAGCACGTCCTGGATGTAAGTGAGATAGGATTCTGTGCACGTCTAGACACGCGAAGCGAGGTCCTTTTGGGTGGCGCCCTGACGTCCAAATGGCTTGCCAAACAAATCTTTGAGTTTCTGTTTACAGACGTCCCAGCTGGTAACTTCCTCCTCGTGGGTCTGAAACCAGACGCGTGCCATGCCCACGAGGTAAAATACCAGATTCGCGAGCATGATGGTCTGGTCGCAGTGGTTGCTGGCACCCACTCGCTCATATAGCTGAAGCCAGTCTTCAACATCAATGTCGTTGGTGCCAGAAAAGGTTCCTGGGTCGCGGGGTTGTGCTAGAATGACGGTGGGCGTGGGTGCCGCCGGGCCCGAAGCATCCTCACCTTGAGCTGGCATTGTAGATGCAGCCAAGGAGCGCCCGCTGCGTAAATCCGTCTTGATAATGATCCCGCAACCTCCACCATAATGTTATGGGGTTAAAAACAGTCACGCGTGTATTTACAGAATATTTACAATAACTATATCAACTGACAAGATGGTAGCCAGCGCGTGAAACCCAGAACATCGTGTTCTTCCGACGATGATTAGAACATCTTTTTCGTCAGCGTGTCACAATATTCTGTTGTTCGAGGAATTTGCCTTCTGTGCCGGAATGCGGAAACGATAGAACATGTTTTCGTTTACTGCTGCGACACTTGCCTTCTGTTGGGATGGCATTCACACAACATTCCAGAAGAATCTTCCAATGAATGCTCAGCGGCTATATTTCTCCCTGTAAAAGCAGAAACTGCCCTGTATTGTCTGAGCGTACCGGTCTTCACAGCGTATGGAGGTCACGGATTGGTATTCTGAACTCCAACTCGCAGACAGGCTCAGTTAACGCTCATTTTGTGGAGAACGTCAACCAACTTGGAGATGGAATAAAAAACCAAAGTGCTGAGGATGAACTTCTTTGTAGATCGCTTGTATTCTTAACAGTTGGACGTTCATAAATAAAACGCTACGAGCCTTCCGCATGTTCACGAGAGATTTGTACACACTATATTATCTGTTCTTGCCATACAAGGGCAACACTACCGTACAACAACATATAATAAAGACAACACGCAAAAAACTACAACACTTACAAGAACAAATGACTGCGTAATGCTTGGTGCATCTTGTCATTACGCCAAGGGACAGCGGTTCAAATTCAGCCATTGGACACGCAATTTTTCTTTCAATTGAAAATTGAAAAGATCTCAAATGAGCCTAGGCCATCTTATCGCAAAATACCTGGTAAGAGGCTAAGAATGCTTCTTATTAAAGCACAGTTTTTCATGCTCCGTGTAATAGTCTCCCATATAGGTGGTGTCCCCAGCGATTGTTCCCGCGGAGTAACAGACACCCGTATCAACGGCTATGCTTTTACTTATTGCACGTGTCAAGCAATTGCACAGCCGGCAATACGCCATGGAAGCCATGCTCTGGACGCCACCAATTGATAGGGAAACATAGAGGTATACGTAGGTATGTTTCTCTATAATCTATGGCGTGCTTTCTTTTTCTGTTTCTCACCTGTTGCGGTCCTCGCTGACCGTGCGGTATAGCAGCACGGGTGCCGTGCTGCTGCACGAGGCCTCGTCTTCGTCTCGTGTCGCGCTGGCCGTCGCGCGTGTCGCTTTCATCGGCATCGGCGGGCCCACGATGACGGCGCTACGCCACCGGGCCCGTGCGCCTCCGATCACCGGCCACCCGCCTCCTCCTCTGGGGCCAGCAGCACGCCGATTGAGCGCATCGCTGCACCACACAAAGGTTTCCACAAGAACGCACTCATTAGCGGCACTGATGACGCTTTTGGGGACCTACGTTAAGTTTGTGGAGCGTTAAACATACCCTAGAGAGAGACAGAGAGAAACCACCGAGATCGAAAGCAATGTTGGCAAGGCATCTAAATGGCGCGAAGCTTGTTTGAATCAGCGAGGTAGCAGCCGTATGTGACGACATGAGTACTGCCTCTTCTCCTTGTTAGGACGAAGGCAATCACTGATGGTTGTCGCGCCCAGTGACACGTGCCCAGTTGCACGTATGACAGTGCCGAAGTTGTCATCTAGGCCGGATAGCAGCTAGTTGTTTTGTACCCAGTGGCCCAAATTGCCCACTCGGCATATATATAGTAATATCATAAAAGCCAACAAACAAGGACACCAATATATATATATATATATATATATATATATATATATATATATATATATATGTATATATATATATATATATATATATATATATATATATATATGTGTGTGCGTGTGTGTGTGTGTTTTCTGTCCGCGGTACAACGCGGACAGAACACAGGGGGACGTTCTTCAACCGATCTCACTCTGACCCACTATAGGCGGAGTCAGTGCTCCCATCGTCGTCGTCGTCTGCATAGAATGCACGCGTCGTTTGTCTCTCCCTACGAGAGCATCGGCCCGATGCTAAACAAGAAATGTCACTTGCGGAAAGTAAAGGCCGCTAGCATAGTCATTCGCTCACATACCGCTTCAAGCGCACAACATGCACAAGTTCAGGACGGTGTGTGCGGCGCCGCGTACAGTTGGGATTACCGGGAATGACCTCGTAGGTTACATCACTGAGGCGCTGCAATACTCGATATGGTCCGAAGTATCGCATTAACAGTTTCTCGGAGAGGCCTCGTTTCCGTATGGGTGCCCAAACCCACACTCTGTCGCCGACTTCATACGTAATTATTCTACGGTGAAGATCATAGCGGCCTGCGTCGTATGAATGAATGAATGAACTTTATTCCCCTTTTAAGAAAGGGGAGGAGCCGGGGGGAGAGAGGGAGGTCTAAGTAGTCCAGTCCCAGCAGGCGTCCATCACCACATTATGTGGCTAGAAGTCCGTCTACCAGTCGTGGTAGGCCTCCGCTACCTCCTCAGCCCACCTCAGGACTCGGTCCTGTAGGGTGGGATCGGAGCTGCGCAGGGCAGTCTCCCACAGCTCCTCGCTACTAATTAATGGTTTGAGCTCGCGGGGGGGAGTTTTGATGGGGCATTGCCACATGATATGGGAGAGATCTGCTATGGGGACAGGGCAAAAGCGACACTTGGGTGTCGGGTAAGTGGCGGGAAAGAATAAGTGCAAAGTGCGCGGGGTAAGAAAAGTGCGAGTTTGTAGTTGTCGCCACAGTATTTCTCTTTGGCGCGTTCTAGACACAGAGAGAGGTGGATACAATAGGCGTTGGTTTCTGTAATGTGTGCAAATTTCATGGAATGTGACGAGTGTGTCTTTATTGGTGTGTTGTTGGGAGTCATTGGGTTTTAGAGTTAGGCCCATATTTGCGGCCACTCGGTCCGTGAATCCTCGAGCAGCGGCATGAGCCATTTCGTTGCCATGGAGTCCTTGATGTGCTGGAGCCCATACGAGAGCGATGTCCTTTTCTGGTGGGTGAGCTACAAGCAGAGAGTGCGCGAGGTTGTTAATGTAGCCGCTACTGAAGTTCCGGATAGCAGTCTTAGAGTCACTAATAATGACGTCGCAATCGGGTAGCCCCGATGCAAGTGCAATGGCGGCCTCTTCCGCGTCACCCGCTGAGGTGGTCTTGACTGATGCTGAACAAACAGTGTTGCCCTGGTTGTCTACGACCGCTACAGCATAACGATGGTTAGGGGTGTAGGCTGCAGCGTCCACATAGTACACTCCTTCAGCCTGTCCATAGCTGCGTTGTAGCGCCTTGGCTCGATGTTTGCGGCGTTTGACGTGAAATTCGGGGTGCATGTTTCTGGGTAGGGGCTGGATGTGGTATTGGCCATGTATGTTCGGAGGAAGTTGATGTCGCCTGCTCTCGTTGAATGGTGGAGCACAATGAAGTTGTCTCAGGATCTCACGCCCAGCTTCAGTTGTGGTGAGTCTATGGTATTGTGATGATAGATGGGCTTCGGTTAATTCTTGAAGGGTATTTAGTGTGGCGGTGGCCATCACCCTTTGTGTGGATGCTCTAATTGGCACACCAAGAGCGACTTTGTGTATCTTGCGAATCAAGCAATTCACAGTATCCTCTTCCTGCCTAGAGAGTGAGAGATACGGTAGTGCGAAGGTGATTTTGCTTAAGACAAAAGCCTTGATTAGCTGAATTAGTTCCTTCTCTCGAAGCCCTCCGTGTTTGCTGGAGATCCTCCCTATCAGGCGGAGCGTATTATCTACCGTTGTTTGTAGTGTTTGCAAGGTATGCTGATTTGCTCGGTTGCATTGGAGGTGTAATCCTAGGACCCTTATCCTGTATATACTTGGGGTATAGGGTGCCCTTCAATCGTGAGTTGGATATTCGGGGGTGAACTCCTGAAGCATCTTGTGGGGCGTAGAAGGAGAAGCTGTGATTTGGTGGGGGAGCACCTGAGATTCAACTCGTGACCCACTTGCTCGACCTGATCAATTGCGGCTTGGAGGGTGTCTTGGATGTGCCCGTCAGAACCTCCGGTCATCCACAGCGTAATATCATCCGCGTACAGTGTGAATCGGAGGTCAGGAATCTTCTTGAGAGTGAAAGCTAAAGGTCGCATAGCCAAATTGAAGAGGAGGGGAGAAAGTACTGCCCCTTGGGGCGTGCCAGTGCTTCCTAAACTTATTTGGCCAGATTGTTCGCTGCCTAATTGTAGCGTCGCAGTGCGCTTCGTGAGGAAGCTGCGTATATAGCTGTAGATTCGCTCCCCGCAGTTGATACTGCTAAGTTAGCGTAGTATGGCCAAGTGGGACACGTTGTTGAAGGCGCCTTTGAGGTCGAGGCCGAGCAACGCTTGTGTGTCACGTGCGTCGCTCGGTTCGATAATGTCTTCTTTGAGCCTTAACATGACATCCTGACAAGAAAGAGATTTGCGGAAGCCAGTCATTTCCGAAGGGAACAAGTGATTATGTTCGATGTATTTGGAGAGGCGTAGGTGGATTACGTGCTCCAAGATCGATGGTTAAGATCATAGCGTCCTGAATAGTAGTCTTGCTGCTGGCAGATCCGTAAGCGCGCGAGCTGCCGAGCTTCTTCTGCACGTTGCGTAAATACATCGGCGTCCGTATCAGTGTCGTCAAAGTCGTGCGGAAGCATCGCATCCAGCATCGTTCGTACATCCCGTCCGTGAACAAGTGAGAACGGAGTCATGCGCGTCGTCTCTTGCTTCGCCATGTTATATGCAAAGGTGATGTAAGGTAGGATGTCGTCCCAATTTTTATGATCAACATCCACGTAGATGGAAAGTATGTCTTCAATTGTTTTGTTTAAGCGCTCTGTTAACCCATTGGTTTGTGGATGGTAGGCGGTGGACTTTCGATGGGCCGTTTCACTTAGTAGCAAGGCGTGATCTAAATGTGCAGCCATAAATGCGGTTCCTCGGTCGGTTATTGCGACGGTTGGCGCACCGTGTCGCAACATCACATGCTCAATGAGAAAGCGCGCTACCTCGGCTGCTGTGCTGCTCTGGATTGTCTTTGTTTCAGCGTAACGTGTGAGATAGTCGGTTGCGACGATAACAAAGCGATTGCCTGCAATAGAAGTAGGAAGTGGGCCCAAAATATCCATTCCGACTTGATCAAATGGTCTTCGAGGGACCTGGACGGGTTGTAGGAGGCCGGCTGGTTTCGTCGGAGGCGACTTGCGCCTCTGGCAGTCGAGACAAGTGCGAACGTGATGTTTCACGGCGGAGGTAAGTCTCGGCCAGTAGTACCTTTGCTGAACTCTGGCCAATGTTCGCGTGTAGCCTAAGCGACCAGAAGTCACCTCGTTGTGGCAAGCTTGAACTACTTCCGTACGAAGAGCTGCAGGAATGACAAGCAGATAGGGCGACCCGGTCGAAGAAAAGTTTTTCTTTTGTAAAGGACCTTGGCCCGTAAACAAAACGACAACAGCCCTCTTGTGAAAACTCTAGGTGGTTTTGCAGATCTTCCCTCCAAGTAATTCATTAGTTCAAGCAACTCATGGTCGTCCCGTTGTTGTTGCGCGATGGCGGATGTGCCCACACCACAAAGAAATGTTGAGTCTTCTTCTTCGGGCGGAGCAGGTGACTATCGGCGATCGAGACAAGCAGTCAGCATCGGTATGTCGTTTCCCCGACTTGTACGTGACATTCATGTCAAACTCTTGCAGCCTTAGGCTCCAACGCGCCAGTCGTCCAGAAGGATCTTTAAGGTTTGTCAACCAACATAGTGAATGGTGGTCGCTGATAACGGTGAAGTGGCGGCCATACAAATATGGGCGAAATTTCATGACCGCCCTTACCACGGCGAGGCACTCTTTCTCAGTTGTGGAGTAATTAACCTCTGTACGTGAGAGTGTTCTACTTGCATAGGCAAGCACTCTTTCTGTTTCCTCTTGCCGCTGCACAAGAACAGCTCCCAAGCCAACATTGCTGGCACCAGTGTGGAGCAACGTAAGAGCGGTCTCATCAAAGTGAGCAAGCACTGGAGGTGTCTGGAGACGTTCCCGCAAGTCGTTGAATGCACCTTGATCTTCGCCGCCCCATACAAAAGCAACGTCTTCTTTCGTCAGGCGAGTTAACGGCGACGCAATGCGCGCAAAGTCTTCAATAAACCGCCGGTAATAGACACAGAGGCCGAGGAAGCGCCTGACAGCCTTTTTATCGGATGGTACTGGAAACTGTGCTACGGCCGAAATTTTCTCAGGATTCGGCCGGACACCTGCGTGGCTGACGACGTGACCGAGAAACTGCTGTTCGTCGAGGCCAAAGTGGCACTACTGCGGCTTCAGGGTGAGGCCGGCGGACCGTATGGACTGCAGAACCGCTTCAAGCCGTTCGAGGTGTTCTTCAAACGTTGCGGAAAACACGATGACGTCGTCTAGATATACTAAGCAGGTTTTCCACTTCAGACCCGAAAGTACAATATCCATAAGGCGTTGGAACGTAGCAGGGGCAGAACACAAACCGAAAGGCAAGACTTTAAATTCGTATAGGCCATCTGGCGTCACGAAAGCAGTTTTTTCACGGTCTCTCGAGTCTACTTCGATTTGCCAATATCCGCTTTTTAAGTCCATTGAAGAGAAGTAACGTGCCTGTCGAAGCCTGTCGAGTGAATCATCTATACGCGGAAGCGGGTATTCGTCTTTCTTTGTCACCTTATTTAGCTTTCGGTAGTCCACACAGAAACGCAAGCTGCCGTCTTTTTTCTTGACTGGAACTACAGGAGATGCCCAGGGACTTGTTAATGGTTGGATCACGTCATCTTCAAGCATTTGTGTCACTTGTTGTATGGCTTCACGTTCTCTAGGTGCCACACGATATGGATTTTGGTGAACTGGTGTTACCGTATCCTCTGTAATTATTCGGTGCTTTGTCAGAGGCGTCCGACTGACGCTGGACGTCGACACAAAATAGTCATCGAACTTGGCCAATAGCGTAAGAAGCCGCTCTCGTTCGTGCTCCGACAAAGCAGTGCTAACGTCAAGTACAGGAGCTGGGTCTCGCGTAGGCGCTTCTTCGAGTAGTGAACAGCAGCCACGTACATCCGCAACGCCATCAAAATAAGCCACAGCTGTGCCCTTGGGAACGTGCCGTCGCTCTGTGCTAAAATTTGTTAGCAACAGGTTCGTGCGTCCATCGGTGACATTCACGATTCCTCGTGCGACCGAGATACGGTGAGTAAACAACAACAACGAGGTTATTTGGTCGGCAACTCCTTCGCAACAAAACGGTATGTCGCATGCTGCTGAAACAAGGGCACACGATCGAGGGGGGATGACGACGTCGTCTTCTGTTAGACGAAAGCAGTTGTATTGCGGCGATAAACAATGGACTAAACCGGAGCTCTTATAAAACGTCACCATGCGGTCCGGGATGTTAATTACGGCGCCATATTCTTCTAGGAAGTCCATTCCAATAATCAAATCTTTGCAGCATACAGGAAGGACGATAAAAGCGGCCACGAAAGAAGAATCCCCGGTGTTAACTCTAGCAGTACATCTTCCAGTAGGCATCAGTAATTGGCCACCTGCCGTCCTTATGTGAGGTCCCGTCCATGGCGTCTTTACTTTCTTCAGGCGGAGGACGAGTTCCTGACTCATTATAGAGAAGTCGGCACCAGTGTCGACTAAAGCTGTCACCGGTTGCCCATCCACGAAAACATCAACGTCGGCGCTCACAATTTCTTCAGTGTTTATCGCCATCACGTCGTTCTGCAGCGAGAATGTTGGGGGCTTTTTAGTGTCTTGCGGCGGGCCTGCAACCTTGCCCCCAGAGGTCGCCGCCTTCAGTTTCCCCGACGGGGGCTGGGCGACCTTCGCCCTCGGAGCTCCGCAAAAGTACGTCCAGTAGATGAAGCCATTTGCCGTGGAGGAGTTGGAGAGCGCGATCGACGGCCGAAATCGGACCGATCATTGGGCATGGATTCGTCACTCGGTTGCGCTATTGGGGGTCGCTGAAAAGCAGCGTCGTCGCGGCGTATCATGACGTCCTCATTTGCCCGTCGACTATAGTACCACGGACGAAGAGGTCGAAATGATGTGTCACGATGCCAGCAATGACGCTAAATATGACCGGCGCATCCGCAGTGAAAACAGAGTGGGCGCCTATCGACAGTGCGCCATATGTCGGTTCTCCGAAGTTGCGGCTTTCCCGTAGCGTCGTTTTGCGGAGGTGACCAAGACGCGGCGAACGACGGCTGGCGGTTTGACTGAAGCGGCATAACGGCTTCGCGCCTCGAAGCCTCCTCTTGCGGTGACGACCAAGGAGCGGCTGTCGGAGGCTGTTGGTGCGGTGATGTGGTTGCAGCCGGTGGTGGACATCGGACAGCAGCGGCGTAACTCAGTGGTCGCTGGTGGTTTTGAAGGTCGGTTACCGGGAACGCCTGCCGGATTTCATCACGCACCACTTCGGCGATTGACGCGACGGGTCTATCTAGTGTCGGTGTCACGATCTTTTTAATTTCCTCTCTGATGAGCTCTCTGACCAACTCACGCAAGGAGTTCTGATACTCGGTAGTCACTGCGGCGGCATTGATTGTAGTGCTGGTGGACAGTCGATCGTACTGCCTGCATCTTTAAATGAAGGGCCCGCTCAATAGCCGTAGCCTCTTTGATAAACTCAGTAACAGTGACTGGCGGATTGCGCACAAGCCGCGCGAACAACTGCTCTTTTACACCTCGCATGCATGAGGTAGCGCAACTTCCTATCTTCGGTCATGTTCGGTTCGGCTCTACTAAAGAGGTGGGCCATGTCTTCGGCGAATATTGTGACCGACTCATTAGGTTGTTGCACGCGTAGCTCCATCATTTGCTGGGCGCGGTCACGTCGGTCGGCACTCGCAAATGTTTCCGTGATCTTCTGCCGAAAGTCATGCCAGCTCGTGAGGCTGCCTTCGCGGTTCTCGAACCAAGTACGGCCACTGTCGTCAAGGGCGAAATAGACGTGGGAGAGGTTTTGCTGCTTGGTCCACTGATTAATCTGCGTGACGTTTTCATACTTGTCCAGCCAGTCTTCGATGTCTTCGAAGACTGCTCCGCGATCGCGATAGGGAACCAGCGGATGCAGAATGGTTACCTGTTGTGGACTGGGAAACCGACTTCTTTGGGGTGCTTGTGCTGGACCGGTTTCGGTCATTGCGAAATGTGTGCAGCTCCTGGAGAGAGGTGGTTGAAGAGCGGAGAACTCCGGGGCAAGGCCTAGCAGTCGACGACTAATGCGATGCACCGGTGTCGTAACTGGCGATAGTGCGTGCGGGCTAGATGAACGACTCCCAGAAGGACTCCGACGCATCAGAGGTGGTCAGTACCCAGAACCTCCACCAGTGTCGCGGTGCAACGCGGACAGAACACAGGGGGACGTTCTTCACGAACAACAGGACAATCTGTTCAAAAACAAACAGAGCAGAGACACGTCTTTTTCGTCATCAACCAATCTCACTCTGACCCACTATAGACGGAGTCCGTTAGTGCTCCCATCCTCGTCGTCGTCTGCATAGAATACACGAGTCAATATATATATATATATATATATATATATATATATATATATATATATATATATATATATATATATATATATATATTGTCGTCACATATACCCTGCAGGAATATACACGCATAATGAAGATCCAGGCGGTTGTACTTTACAAAAACGTAAGCGGCAACTCTTCACATAAAAAAAGGAGGAAAACGTACATAGGCTTGACGTGAGAGCGCCGAGATGGTCTAGGACGAACGCATTGGCTATAGTCACAATGACTGTGGTGTGTGATAGAGTCACAAGGCACTCAGGGACGAGCAACAACAAAAACTAACCGAAGCGGCTGAAAGCGTCGAATATTAGGGGCTACAGTACGGTTTCAACCGCACAACGTGCACAATCTCAGATTTCGATTGTCGACATCGGCGAGCCTGGCTTCCGTTAGGAAGGACTTCGTAATTCACGTTACTAATTCGTTGCAACACTCTGTAGGGTCCGAAGTAGCGACTCAAAAGCTTCTTGGATATTCCTTTTCGGCGCCCGGGAGTCCAGACCAAAACTTAATCCCCAGGTTGGAACTCGACTTGTCGACGGCGGAGGTTGTAACGGTGCGCATCGATGCTCTGTTGTTTCTTTATGCGCACTCGGGGAAGCTGACGGGCTTATTCCGCGCGTTGCACGAAAAGTTCGGCATCTTGGGCAAGGCCGAGATGATCGATGTTGTCGCACAGCAGCATTGCTTCTAACATAGTCTGCACTTCACGGCCGTAAACGAGATAAAACGGCGTGAAGCGTGTTGTTTCTTGCGTAGCTGTAGTATAGGCGAACGTTACGTAAGGGAGTATCTCGTCCCATGTCTTGTGCTGTACGCCTACGTACATAGACAGCATGTCAGACATCGTTTTCTTCAGTCGTTCGGTCAAGCCGTTTGTCTGCGCATGATAGGCAGTTGTCCTTCGATGGGTCATGCAGCTGAGTTTAAAAACGTCTTCATTGAGCTGTGCTGTAAAGGATTTGCCTCGGCCTGTGATGTCGTGCGATGGGGCGCCAAGCCGTAGGACGATGCTCTGTATAAAAAACTGGGCAATCTTGGAAGCTGTGCCTCGAGGCAGCGCCTTTGTCTCAGCCCACCGTGTTAAATAGTAACGGCCCCTGTAACCCTGTAACCCTGTAACGGCCGACAGGCCAACAGTATGAGTAAATAAATAGTCCGTGGTGACGATTATCCCCATGCTGCCAGAAGATGACAGTGGAAACGGGTCCAGAAGATCCACGCCGACCCGGTCGAAAGGTTTGCCAGGTGCGTCAATCGGATCCAGCAATCCCGCAGGCTTCACAGCTGGCGACTTTCGGCGCTGGCATTCACGGCAGGCTTGGACGTATCGCTTAACATACTCGGCAAGTTTCGGCCAGTAGTAGGATTTGCGCACTCTCGTAAAACCCAAATGGCCAGACGGAGGCTCGGCATGACAGGTGAACAAAACTTCGGCACGGAAGTCTGCTGGAATGACCAAAAGGTAGGTCTTGCTGCTGGCAGCGGAGTTCTTCGTGTACAAGACGCCATGTCGTAAACAAAAAGACGACAATCCTCGAGCGATATGCCGGGGTATTGATGGGTTTCGTTCTTCCAGATGTTCGAGTAAAGGCCGTAGTAAGTCGTCTGCGCGCCGCCGCGTGGACTAATCAGCAACGCTTACGGCCCCAAGAAAAGCGCCGTCGTCCTGGATGTCTTGGTCGGTAACGTGTTGACAGGGGCGCGCGATAGTGCGTCAGCGTCTTCATGTATGCGGCCCTACTTGTAGGCGATGGTCACGTCGTACTCCTGCAAACGTGGACTCCACCATGCCAGTCGTCCAGAAGGGCCCCGGAGACTTGCAAGCCGGGATAACGAGTGATGATCGGTTACAACTTTGAATGGGCGGCCGTAGAGGTAAGGTCAAAATTCGGCCAGCGCCCGTACGATGGCAACACACTCTTTCTCCGTGGTGGTGAAGTTGGTCTCTGCACGCGATAGTGTGCGACTTTCGTCGGCGATCACTCTTTCAATACCCTCCTGCCGTTGTACAAGCATCGCACCGTAGAGGTAAGGTCGAAATTCGGCCAGCGCCCGTACGACGGCAACACACTCTTTCTCCGTGGTGGTGAAGTTGGTCTCTGCACGCGACAGTGTGCGACTTTCGTCGGCTATCACTATTTCAATACCCTCCTGCCGTTGTACAAGCATCGCACCGTAGAGGTAAGGTCAAAATTCGGCCAGCGCCCGTACGACGGCAACACACTCTTTCTCCGTGGCGGTGAAGTTGGTCTCTGCACGCGATAGTGTGCGACTTTCGTCGGCGATCACTATTTCAATACCCTCCTGCCGTTGTACAAGCATCGCACCGTAGAGGTAAGGTCAAAATTCGGCCAGCGCCCGTACGACGGCAACACACTCTTTCTCCGTGGTGGTGAAGTTGGTCTCTGCACGCGACAGTGTGCGACTTTCGTCGGCTATCACTATTTCAATACCCTCCTGCCGTTGTACAAGCATCGCACCGTAGAGGTAAGGTCAAAATTCGGCCAGCGCCCGTACGACGGCAACACACTCTTTCTCCGTGGCGGTGAAGTTGGTCTCTGCACGCGATAGTGTGCGACTTTCGTCGGCGATCACTATTTCAATACCCTCCTGCCGTTGTACAAGCATCGCACCGTAGAGGTAAGGTCGAAATTCGGCCAGCGCCCGTACGACGGCAACACACTCTTTCTCCGTGGTGGTGAAGTTGGTCTCTGCACGCGACAGTGTGCGACTTTCGTCGGCTATCACTATTTCAATACCCTCCTGCCGTTGTACAAGCATCGCACCGTAGAGGTAAGGTCAAAATTCGGCCAGCGCCCGTACGACGGCAACACACTCTTTCTCCGTGGCGGTGAAGTTGGTCTCTGCACGCGATAGTGTGCGACTTTCGTCGGCGATCACTATTTCAATACCCTCCTGCCGTTGTACAAGCATCGCACCGTAGAGGTAAGGTCAAAATTCGGCCAGCGCCCGTACGACGGCAACACACTCTTTCTCCGTGGCGGTGAAGTTGGTCTCTGCACGCGATAGTGTGCGACTTTCGTCGGCGATCACTCTTTCAATACCCTCCTGCCGTTGTACAAGCATCGCACCGTAGAGGTAAGGTCGAAATTCGGCCAGCGCCCGTACGACGGCAACACACTCTTTCTCCGTGGCGGTGAAGTTGGTCTCTGCACGCGATAGTGTGCGACTTTCGTCGGCGATCACTATTTCAATACCCTCCTGCCGTTGTACAAGCATCGCACCGTAGAGGTAAGGTCAAAATTCGGCCAGCGCCCGTACGACGGCAACACACTCTTTCTCCGTGGCGGTGAAGTTGGTCTCTGCACGCGATAGTGTGCGACTTTCGTCGGCGATCACTCTTTCAATACCCTCCTGCCGTTGTACAAGCATCGCACCGTAGAGGTAAGGTCGAAATTCGGCCAGCGCCCGTACGACGGCAACACACTCTTTCTCCGTGGCGGTGAAGTTGGTCTCTGCACGCGATAGTGTGCGACTTTCGTCGGCGATCACTATTTCAATACCCTCCTGCCGTTGTACAAGCATCGCACCGTAGAGGTAAGGTCAAAATTCGGCCAGCGCCCGTACGACGGCAACACACTCTTTCTCCGTGGTGGTGAAGTTGGTCTCTGCACGCGATAGTGTGCGACTTTCGTCGGCGATCACTCTTTCAATACCCTCCTGCCGTTGTACAAGCATCGCACCGTAGAGGTAAGGTCAAAATTCGGCCAGCGCCCGTACGACGGCAACACACTCTTTCTCCGTGGCGGTGAAGTTGGTCTCTGCACGCGATAGTGTGCGACTTTCGTCGGCGATCACTCTTTCAATACCCTCCTGCCGTTGTACAAGCATCGCACCGTAGAGGTAAGGTCGAAATTCGGCCAGCGCCCGTACGACGGCAACACACTCTTTCTCCGTGGTGGTGAAGTTGGTCTCTGCACGCGATAGTGTGCGACTTTCGTCGGCGATCACTATTTCAATACCCTCCTGCCGTTGTACAAGCATCGCACCGTAGAGGTAAGGTCAAAATTCGGCCAGCGCCCGTACGACGGCAACACACTCTTTCTCCGTGGCGGTGAAGTTGGTCTCTGCACGCGATAGTGTGCGACTTTCGTCGGCGATCACTATTTCAATACCCTCCTGCCGTTGTACAAGCATCGCACCGTAGAGGTAAGGTCAAAATTCGGCCAGCGCCCGTACGACGGCAACACACTCTTTCTCCGTGGCGGTGAAGTTGGTCTCTGCACGCGATAGTGTGCGACTTTCGTCGGCGATCACTCTTTCAATACCCTCCTGCCGTTGTACAAGCATCGCACCGTAGAGGTAAGGTCGAAATTCGGCCAGCGCCCGTACGACGGCAACACACTCTTTCTCCGTGGTGGTGAAGTTGGTCTCTGCACGCGACAGTGTGCGACTTTCGTCGGCGATCACTCTTTCAATACCCTCCTGCCGTTGTACAAGCATCGCACCGTAGAGGTAAGGTCGAAATTCGGCCAGCGCCCGTACGACGGCAACACACTCTTTCTCCGTGGCGGTGAAGTTGGTCTCTGCACGCGATAGTGTGCGACTTTCGTCGGCGATCACTCTTTCAATACCCTCCTGCCGTTGTACAAGCATCGCACCGTAGAGGTAAGGTCGAAATTCGGCCAGCGCCCGTACGACGGCAACACACTCTTTCTCCGTGGCGGTGAAGTTGGTCTCTGCACGCGATAGTGTGCGACTTTCGTCGGCGATCACTCTTTCAATACCCTCCTGCCGTTGTAGAAGCATCGCACCGTAGAGGTAAGGTCGAAATTCGGCCAGCGCCCGTACGACGGCAACACACTCTTTCTCCGTGGTGGTGAAGTTGGTCTCTGCACGCGACAGTGTGCGACTTTCGTCGGCGATCACTCTTTCAATACCCTCCTGCCGTTGTACAAGCATCGCACCGTAGAGGTAAGGTCGAAATTCGGCCAGCGCCCGTACGACGGCAACACACTCTTTCTCCGTGGTGGTGAAGTTGGTCTCTGCACGCGACAGTGTGCGACTTTCGTCGGCGATCACTCTTTCAATACCCTCCTGCCGTTGTACAAGCATCGCACCGTAGAGGTAAGGTCGAAATTCGGCCAGCGCCCGTACGACGGCAACACACACTTTCTCCGTGTTGGTGAAGTTGGTCTCTGCACGCGACAGTGTGCGACTTTCGTCGGCGATCACTCTTTCAATACCCTCCTGCCGTTGTACAAGCATCGCACCGTAGAGGTAAGGTCGAAATTCGGCCAGCGTCCGTACTACGGCAACACACTCTTTCTCCGTGGCGGTGAAGTTGGTCTCTGCACGCGATAGTGTGCGACTTTCGTCGGCGATCACTCTTTCAATACCCTCCTGCCGTTGTACAAGCATCGCACCGTAGAGGTAAGGTCGAAATTCGGCCAGCGCCCGTACGACGGCAACACACTCTTTCTCCGTGGCGGTGAAGTTGGTCTCTGCACGCGACAGTGTGCGACTTTCGTCGGCGATCACTCTTTCAATACCCTCCTGCCGTTGTACAAGCATCGCACCGTAGAGGTAAGGTCGAAATTCGGCCAGCGCCCGTACGACGGCAACACACTCTTTCTCCGTGGTGGTGAAGTTGGTCTCTGCACGCGACAGTGTGCGACTTTCGTCGGCGATCACTCTTTCAATACCCTCCTGCCGTTGTACAAGCATCGCACAGTAGAGGTAAGGTCGAAATTCGGCCAGCGCCCGTACGACGGCAACACACTCTTTCTCCGTGGTGGTGAAGTTGGTCTCTGCACGCGACAGTGTGCGACTTTCGTCGGCGATCACTCTTTCAATACCCTCCTGCCGTTGTACAAGCATCGCACCGTAGAGGTAAGGTCAAAATTCGGCCAGCGCCCGTACGACGGCAACACACTCTTTCTCCGTGGCGGTGAAGTTGGTCTCTGCACGCGATATTGTGCGACTTTCGTCGGCGATCACTCTTTCAATACCCTCCTGCCGTTGTACAAGCATCGCACCGTAGAGGTAAGGTCGAAATTCGGCCAGCGCCCGTACGACGGCAACACACTCTTTCTCCGTGGCGGTGAAGTTGGTCTCTGCACGCGATAGTGTGCGACTTTCGTCGGCGATCACTCTTTCAATACCCTCCTGCCGTTGTACAAGCATCGCACCGTAGAGGTAAGGTCGAAATTCGGCCAGCGCCCGTACGACGGCAACACACTCTTTCTCCGTGGTGGTGAAGTTGGTCTCTGCACGCGACAGTGTGCGACTTTCGTCGGCGATCACTCTTTCAATACCCTCCTGCCGTTGTACAAGCATCGCACCGTAGAGGTAAGGTCGAAATTCGGCCAGCGCCCGTACGACGGCAACACACTCTTTCTCCGTGGTGGTGAAGTTGGTCTCTGCACGCGACAGTGTGCGACTTTCGTCGGCGATCACTCTTTCAATACCCTCCTGCCGTTGTACAAGCATCGCACCGTAGAGGTAAGGTCGAAATTCGGCCAGCGCCCGTACGACGGCAACACACTCTTTCTCCGTGGTGGTGAAGTTGGTCTCTGCACGCGACAGTGTGCGACTTTCGTCGGCGATCACTCTTTCAATACCCTCCTGCCGTTGTACAAGCATCGCACCGTAGAGGTAAGGTCGAAATTCGGCCAGCGCCCGTACGATGGCAACACACTCTTTCTCCGTGGTGGTGAAGTTGGTCTCTGCACGCGATATTGTGCGACTTTCGTCGGCGATCACTCTTTCAATACCCTCCTGCCGTTGTACAAGCATCGCACCGTAGAGGTAAGGTCGAAATTCGGCCAGCGCCCGTACGACGGCAACACACTCTTTCTCCGTGGCGGTGAAGTTGGTCTCTGCACGCGATAGTGTGCGACTTTCGTCGGCGATCACTCTTTCAATACCCTCCTGCCGTTGTACAAGCATCGCACCGTAGAGGTAAGGTCGAAAATCGGCCAGCGCCCGTACGACGGCAACACACTCTTTCTCCGTGGTGGTGAAGTTGGTCTCTGCACGCGACAGTGTGCGACTTTCGTCGGCGATCACTCTTTCAATACCCTCCTGCCGTTGTACAAGCATCGCACCGTAGAGGTAAGGTCGAAATTCGGCCAGCGCCCGTACGACGGCAACACACTCTTTCTCCGTGGTGGTGAAGTTGGTCTCTGCACGCGACAGTGTGCGACTTTCGTCGGCGATCACTCTTTCAATACCCTCCTGCCGTTGTACAAGCATCGCACCGTAGAGGTAAGGTCGAAATTCGGCCAGCGCCCGTACGACGGCAACACACTCTTTCTCCGTGGTGGTGAAGTTGGTCTCTGCACGCGACAGTGTGCGACTTTCGTCGGCGATCACTCTTTCAATACCCTCCTGCCGTTGTACAAGCATCGCACCGTAGAGGTAAGGTCGAAATTCGGCCAGCGCCCGTACGACGGCAACACACTCTTTCTCCGTGTTGGTGAAGTTGGTCTCTGCACGCGACAGTGTGCGACTTTCGTCGGCGATCACTCTTTCAATACCCTCCTGCCGTTGTACAAGCATCGCACCGTAGAGGTAAGGTCGAAATTCGGCCAGCGCCCGTACGACGGCAACACACTCTTTCTCCGTGGTGGTGAAGTTGGTCTCTGCACGCGACAGTGTGCGACTTTCGTCGGCGATCACTCTTTCAATAACCTCCTGCCGTTGTACAAGCATCGCACCGTAGAGGTAAGGTCGAAATTCGGCCAGCGCCCGTACGACGGCAACACACTCTTTCTCCGTGGTGGTGAAGTTGGTCTCTGCACGCGACAGTGTGCGACTTTCGTCGGCGATCACTATTTCAATACCCTCCTGCCGTTGTACAAGCACCACACCAAGACCAACGTTACTGGCGTCTGTATAAACTTCCGTGTCCGCCTCCTCGTCAGAGTGGGCCAAAACTGGTGCTGACACCAGACGCTGTCGAAGCTTGATGACAGCAGTCTCTTGCTCCGAGGCCCAGACGAACGATACATCGTCCCTCGTGAGGTGAGTCAGCGGCTCCGTCATCTTCGAGAAACTTTCGATGAAACGCCGGTAGTATGCGCAAAGGCCCAGAAGCGTCGGACGCCTTTCTTGTCGGCCGGTGTTGGAAACGAGGCTACAGCGGCATTTTTCGCGGAATCGGGGACAATGCCTTCCGCGCTGACCATATGTCCGAGAAACATCAGCTCCTTGTAGCCGAAATGATACTTCTTAGGCTTAAGGGTGAGGTTAGCCGAACGGATGGGTTCGAGAACTTGCTGCAGTCGTTACAGGCGGTCGTCAAATGGCGCCGAAAAAACAACCATGCCGGCGAGGTAGACGAGGCAGCTTTGCCACTTCAGACCAGCGAGATTCGCTTGAAAGTTGCTGGTGGTGAACAGAGACCGAAAGGAAGTACTCGGAATTCGTAAAAGCCATCTGGAGCGATGAAATCAGTTTTTTTGCGAAGACGCAAAAAACTGATTGCGAAGACGTGGCATCGTTCCTTACCTATGGCAAGTTGTTCGTTTATCCACTTTCAACGCATTAATTTATAATTTCTTTCATTAATGTCATTTCATTCATTTTAATTCATTCAGCAAGTAAAAGTAATTTCCCCTATGTTTTCCTTGGTGTATATATATATATATATATATATATATATATATATATATATATATATATATATAGATTATATATATATATATATATATATATATTGACACGTATACTTATCTTTATCGGGCAACCACGTTTCGCCGCTTAACAACTGTAATCGCAGAGCGAGGGACGCGCCTGCATGTATCCGACGTTTCTGGAAAGTTATCGACGCTTCTATCCACGTGTCTGTTGTCGCCGAACCTTGTGTTATCAGATTTCATCGCGTGACACGAATGGTGTAGAACTTTGTGGAAGACACGCGGGTCCCATCAGTTAATCTGGAACATCGACGGCTGATCTATAAAAGCCGACGCGCTTGACCCGCTGATCAGTTTTTTCGACGATCGCAGAGCGTGTTCGCCGCTATCGTTGTGCTATAAGTGTAGCCTGTTTTGTGGGCACAGGTTCGCCCAATAAAGGTTAGATTTGTCGTTCACAGTATTGCTACTGTGTTATTCAACGTCACCACCACGTGACATCTGGTGGAGGTGCTTGTGCGTTCATGTACCGAACGCCCCCGCAAAGCCGCGATCCTAGCCCGAAGCCCGACGACAAAACCAACGTCGACCAAGACCAGCGTGCTAGCCGCCAACTGCAAGGACTGCCCCCGGAGCACGGACTTCTACCTGAGAAGACCAAAAAGATTGTGGACAAGGCAACCCCAATGGCAGCCCCAGCGTCCCCCATCGTGCTGCAGCAGCCCAGGGACCCTCCGACGTTCCGCGGATCAACATTCGAGGACCCGGAAACCTGGCTCGAGACGTATGAGAGGGTCGCTACGTTTAACAGTTGGGACAGTGACGACAAGCTGCGGCATGTCTATTTCGCACTGGAAGACGCCGCCAGGACCTGGTTCGAGAATCGAGAAGCCACTTTAACGACATGGGACCTGTTCCGAAGCGGCTTCTTACAAACGTTCACAAGCGTCGTACGAAAAGAGCGAGCCCAAGCACTACTAGAAACCAGAGTGCAGCTGCCAAACGAGACGATCGCGATCTTCACGGAGGAGATGGCCCGTCTTTTCCGGCACGCCGACCCGGAAATATCAGAGGAGAAAAAAGTCCGCTTCCAGATGCGGGGCGTCAAGCAAGAACTTTTCGCAGGACTTATTCGTCACCCGCCGAAGACCCTAGCTGAGTTTTCTGCAGAGGCATCGACGATCGAGAAAACTCTGGAGATGCGCACCCGGCAATATAACCGCCAGGGGCTCGCGCCACAGTACGCCATCCAAGGACTGGATTCCGGCGACCTTCAGGAGACCATCAGGGCCATTGTGCGCGAAGAACTGCGCAAGGTCCTGCCTTCGTCGCAGCCCCAAGTGGCTTCGATCGCCGACATCGTCAAAGATGAGGTTCAGCGGTCGCTTGGAGTCCCGGAGGTGCAACCCCAATTACCGCAACCACAGCCCGAAGCAATGACCTACGCCGCCGTCGTACGCCGTCAAGGTCCCCCTCCGCGACCACGCCAGGGTCCTGCAACGACGCAATTCCGTCGTCCGCCGCCACCGCCGCCAACGCACCCACCCGTCGCCCAGCGCACCTACCCGAGGAAGACCGACGTTTGGCGCGCTCCTGACCACCGCCCGCTCTGCTACCACTGCGGGGAAGCGGGTCACGTCTACCGACGATGTCCATATCGGAAAATGGGACTGCGAGGTTTCGCCGTCAACGCGCCGCGTCCACAGCTTGGAGAGCGCCCACGTGACATCGCCGACTACCTCGCCGCTACTCAATGGAGCCCTCGACGACCATCCCGTTCGCCGTCACCAGGCCGCTACCTGTCGCCGCAGCGCCGACCATACACTGGCTCAGCTCAGGGCCGGTCAGCGAGCCCATATCTGGAAAACTAAAAGCAGATACCGATGGAGGTGCGGTTGCTGTTCGTCGAACTGACGAAGATCCTCCGCCGCCGACGAAGACGCCGAATAGACTACTTCGACGACACAACGACACGCCGCCGTTCCGACGAAATGTGGAAGCAAAGAGTATGACGACGAAAGGCAACTTGACTACGCAACGTTCTAGCTTCAGTTCAACACGACGCAGCCGTGATCCGACGCCAAGACCTAATTGCAATGCCAGACAAAGAACCACCGACCTCGACGTACTACTCGACGGCCACGCAGTTACCGCCTTAGTCGACACAGGGGCTGATTACTCCGTCATGAGTGGACACATCGCCGCCCAGTTGAAGAAGGTTAAGACTGCATGGGAAGGCCCTCAAATTCGAACCGCTGGAGGACACCTCATTACGCCGACTGGAATCTGCACGGCAAGAATTACCATTCATGACCGGACTTACCCTGCCACCTTCGTTATCCTGCAACAGTGTTCACGAGACGTCATTCTCGGCATGGACTTCCTGAACCAACACGGCGCCATCATCGACCTGAAGTCGCAGTCAATAACGCTGTCGGAAGATCAAGCGATACCATCGGAGCGCCCTTGTAGCCACCACGCCTTGAGTGTGCTCGAAGATCAAGTGAGCATCCCGCCTCGGTCCAGCATCGTTATTTCGGTCGGCACCGAAACACCCTCTGACGTAGAAGGCGTCATTGAAGGCGACCAACGTCTACTACTCGACCGTGAAATTTGCGTCGCAAGAGGGATCGCTCGACTGCACGGAGGAAACACGAGAGTGTTGCTGACAAACTTCAGGCAGGAGTTCAAGCACATCAACAAGGGCACGACGATCGCATTCATCGAGGAAATACAGGAAACCAGCGATGCCTTTGTCCTCTCGGATTCTGTTGCATCTACCCCGACGACCGCAGTTCCCGACCCAGACTTCAACATAAATCCAAGTCTCCCCGTGATTAAGCAGCAACAGCTCAGAAGTCTGCTTCGACGATACAAAGACTGCTTTTCGACGTCATCAAGGATTCCACAAACACCAGTCGCAAAGCATCGCATAATCACCGAAGAGAGCGCTCGACTACTACGCCAGAGCCCTTACCGAGTTTCGACGCGAGAACGCGAAGCTATAAGACAACAAGTCGACGAAATGCTGCGCGACGACATCTTCCAGCCGTCGAAAAGCCCATGGGCGTCTCCAGTTGTTTTAGTGAAGAAAAAGGACGGAACCCTACGTTTCTGCGTCGATTATCGTCGACTGAACAAAATCACGAAGAAAGACGTATACCCCCTCCCACGGATAGACGACGCATTAGATCGGCTCTGCAATGCTAAATACTTCTCATCGATGGACCTAAAGTCTGGCTATTGGCAAATAGAAGTCGACGAAAGGGATCGCGAAAAGACCGCCTTCATCACGCCAGACGGCCTCTATGAATTCAAGGTTATGCCATTTGGAATGTGCTCGGTGCCTGCAACGTTCCAGCGCGTGATGGACACGGTTTTAGCAGGATTGAAGTGGCAGACCTGTCTTGTTTACTTGGATGACGTCGTCGTCTTCGCCGGAAATTTCGACGATCACCTTAAGCGGCTTCCGACAGTATTAGAGGCCATCAAGTCATCAGGGCTCACCCTGAAGCCGGAAAAGTGTCGCTTCGCTTACGATGAGCTTCTATTCCTAGGCCATGTCATCAGCAAATCTGGAGTACGCCCCGACCCACAGAAGACAGCTGCCATCGCAAAGTTCCCGCAGCCAATCGACAAGAAGGCAGTGCGCAGATTCCTTGGCATGTGTGCCTACTATAGGCGCTTTGTCAGGGACTTTTCGCGCATCGCGGAGCCGCTAACACATCTAACGAAATCTTATGTCGAGTTCAATTGGGAAACGCCGCAGGCCGACGCATTTCAAGAACTCAAACGACGCATGCAGTCGCCGCCGGTACTTGCACACTTCGACGAGGACGCCGATACTGAAATCCACACTGACGCCAGTAGCCTAGGCCTCGGTGCCGTCCTAGTCCAGAGGAAAGAAGGACTTGAACGGGTGATATCGTATGCTAGCCGGTCGCTGTCAAAAGCGGAAAGCAATTATTCTACGACTGAAAAGGAATGCCTCGCCATCATTTGGGCTACAGCTAAATTCCGCCCTTACCTCTATGGCAGGCCATTCAAAGTCGTCAGCGACCACCACGCGTTGTGTTGGCTAGCTAACTTAAAGGACCCTTCAGGACGGCTGGCGCGGTGAAGCCTCAGACTACAAGAATATGACGTAACGGTAATATACAAGTCCGGAAGAAAACACTCCGACGCCGACTGCTTATCACGCGCCCCAATCGATCCCCCGCCGCAAGACGACGTGGACGACGACGCCTTCCTTGGGATAATAAGCGCGGAAGACTTCACTAAACAGCAACGAGCAGACCCGGAGCTAAAAGGCCTCGTCGAGTATTTGAAAGGGAACACCGACGTTGTCCCTAGGGCATTTAAGCGCGTGTTGTCTTCGTTCACGCTACGAAACAACCTGCTCGTGAAGAAGAACTTCTCACCAGTCCACGCCAGCTACCTTCTTGTGGTGCCGTCAGCGCTCCGTCCAGAAATACTGCACGCCCTACACGACGATCCAACCGCTGGGCACCTCGGATTCTCCCGGACGCTGTCGAGGATACATGAAAAGTATTACTGGCCGCGTCTGACCGCCGACGTCGCCCGTTACGTCAAGACATGCAGAGACTGTCAACGACGCAAGAAACCACCGACAAGGCCAGCAGGATTACTACAGCCGATCGAACCTCCTCGTCGACCATTCCAGCAGATTGGGATGGATTTGTTGGGGCCGTTTCAGATGTCAACATCCAGGAATAAGTGGATCATCGTGGCGACGGACTATCTCACCCGCTTTGCTGAAACCAAAGCTCTACCGAAAGGCAGCGCAGCCGAAGTGGCGAAATATTTCGTCGAGAACATCCTGCTGCGACATGGTGCCCCAGAAGTCCTCATCACCGACAGAGGAACGGCTTTTACAGCAGAGCTCACCCAAGCCATTCTGCAGTACAGCCAGACGAGCCACAGGAGGACAACTGCCTACCATCCGCAGACGAATGGTCTCACGGAGCGCCTGAACAAGACCTTCGCCGACATGCTAGCAATGTACGTCGACGTCGAGCACAAGACGTGGGACGCGGTCCTGCCGTATGTCACCTTCGCCTACAACACGGCGGTGCAAGAAACAACACAGATCACGCCGTTTAAGCTAGTTTACGGCAGGAATCCGACGACGACGCTCGACGCCATGCTGCCGCACGTCACTGACGAAGAGAATCTTGACGTCGCTACCTATCTCCAGCGAGCCAAAGAAGCCCGACAACTCGCCCGCCTACGGATCAAAAACCAGCAGCGTACCGACAGCCGACACTACAACCTCCGACGACGCTTCGTCGAGTACCAGCCCGGCGACCGTGTTTGGGTATGGACCCCGATACGCCGACGAGGACTGAGTGAGAAACTACTGCGACGCTATTTCGGACCCTACAAGGTCATCCGACGTATTGGCGCACTGGACTATGAGGTCGTGCCAGACGGCATTTCGCATTCACAGCGGCGCCGCGCACGACCTGAAGTGGTCCACGTGGTGCGTCTTAAACCGTTTTACGGACGCTAACGAACTTCCCTTATTTTGTTGTTTTCTTTGCTTCGATCGAGTGCTTATTTATTACTTTCGTTTGTTTGCAGCATCGGGTCGATGCTTTTTAAGAGGGGGGTAATGACACGTATACTTATATTTATCGGGCAACCACGTGTCGCCGCTTAACAGCTGTAATCGCAGAGCGAGGGACGCGCCTGCATGTATCCGACGTTTCTGGAAAGTTATCGACGCTTCTATCCACGTGTCTGTTGTCGCCGAACCTTGTGTTATCAGATTTCATCGCGTGACACGAATGGTGTAGAACTTTGTGGAAGACACGCGGATCCCATCCGTTAATCTGGAACATTCGACGGCTGATCTATAAAAGCCGACGCGCTTGACCCGCTGATCAGTTTTTTCGACGATCGCCGAGCGTGTTCGCCGCTATCGTTGTGCTATAAGTGTAGCCTGTTTTGTGGGCACCGGTTCGCCCAATAAAGGTTAGATTTGTCATTCACAGTATTGCTACTGTGTTATTCAACGTCACCACCACGTGACAATTTATATATATATATATATATATATATATATATATATATATATATATATATATATATATATAAGTGGTGGCGTAGAGGTAGAGCATCCGCCTCGCGTGCAAGATGACCGTCGTTCGAATCCCAGGGCCGCGCAATTTTCACCGGATTAAAAAAAACAATCCGCGTGTTGATAAAATTGCATAAATAGGCCTGGGGCTTGGCCTGATCCAGGTGACCAGAACCGGTAACGCACTCCCTCACCAGAGCAAGATTGGCCGCCCTGGTGCAGTACTTGCCACAACCTCCTATATGAATAGAACAATCAAACCCCGGCCCTCAGTCCCCAGCAGCTGCGAAGCAACTGACCACGGCGGTGGTCAGACCGGCGACGCCTCAGAGGGTGCTGGTTCGGGACAGGCCACCATTCGAATCTGAACCTGGCAACCTTTAACGCTAGAACGTTATCTAGTGAGGCGAGTCTAGCAGTGCTATTGGAGGAATCAGAGGGCAGTAAATGGGATATAATAGGGCTTAGTGAAGTTAGGAGATTAAATGAAGCATATACAGTGCTAAAAAGCGAGCACATGCTGTGCTACCGGGGCTTAGAGGAGAGACGAGAACTAGGAGTCGGAATCCTGTTTAATAAGAATATAGCTGATAACATACAGGAATTCTATAGCATTAACGAGAGGTTGGCAGGTCTTGTTGTGAAACTTAATAAGAGGTACAAATTGAAGGTGGTACAAGTCTATGCCCCTACATGCAGTCATGATGACCAGGAAGACGAAAGCTTTTATGAAGACGTGGAATCGGCGATGGGTAAAGTCAAAACAAAATACACTATACTGATGGGCGACATCAATGCCAGGGTAGGCAAGAAGCACGCTGGAGACAAATCATTGGGGGAATATGGCATAGGCTCTAGGAATAGCAGAGGAGAGTTATTAGTAGAGTGAGCACAACGGAATAATATGCGGGTAATGAATACCTTCGTCCGCAAGCGGCATAGCCGAAAGCGGACGTGATATGAACGACAACCTTATGGGCATCATTAAGGAGTGTGCAATAGAAGTCGATGGTAACTCCGTTAGACAGGATGCCCGTAAGCTAACGCACGAGACGAAAGATCTGATCAAGAAACGCCAATGTATGAAAGCCGGGGGACGGCAGAAAGGGAGATGGGCGGATGAGAGTAAGAAGTTTGCAGGGACAACATGGCCACAAATAGGACATGACTGGGGTAGTTGAAGAAGTATGGGAGAGGCCTTTGCCCTGCAGTGGGCGAAACCAGGCTGATATATATATATATATATATATATATATATATATATATATATATATATATATATATATATATATATATATATATATATATATATATATATATATATATATATAGCTTCCACGAAATTCTGCCGCATCCCTCTTAGACGTGCTGCGCACTGCTATGTGCCCTGACCCACAGCGCCAATATATATCCTACTTGTGCACCTCAGAACTGGGGAACATTGGTGACTATGGCCTGAGATGATGACCAACTGTAATCATCGTGAACGAAGGCGTCACGCCTATAGTTTCGTTATGCAAGTTTTAGGAAATATTTTCTTTTTGTTCGTGCGACTCCTTTCTGCGTCAATGGAGGGAGAGTAGCGGCAAGATAGATTTCGCAACAGAGATGCTCAGTATGGTTTTGCTACCCTTATGTTCATGCTCACCTAACCTTCCTTTCTAAGTCTTTTTTTTTCAAGTTGGGTAAAGACGATGACGAAAGAACAGAGCTTCGCTCTGGAACCTCTTTCCCTTGCGCTCGAGCAGCAGATTAGCACCTCGCTAGACTGTATGGGCAACGGGTGCGACAGCCTCTCCCGGCGCTTCAACTTGTCCCATCAGCCGGCACAGCGAGCTCAAATAGCGGTCCGGACTTACAGCGGCTACGACGACCAGCATTCAGCAGCAGCGATCAGAGCAGCACAGGTTGAACTTTGCGTTACCACTTGTTGTTGAGGGCTCCGCAGCCTATATAAGTATCCAGTACCGGCCCGAAAGTCTGCTTGAGTACGGACGATCCATGCTGGAGCTGTATCGCACAGCTAGCTCGGAAACTGCGGCAAGGGAACGGGTAGCCAGGCTTCTAATAGTGCGCCATTCACATCTCCGTTCATATCTGCAAGGTCGTTAGTATTCTAAACTGCAGAATATTGCCAGTAATGCTCACTCCATCCAGAAGTGCCTGCTCTTGGAACTGCCGCACCGGCCACCACGGTCATCCAGTGGAGCATGGAGTGGTCCTGCTGAATGCGATGTGTGCTCTACTTGAGCGGACTACTCCGCTCACTTGAACGAGGGCTCGCTGAGCTAAAGCTCTTCCTTTCAGCGCGGCGCTCCGATGACGTTTCCGCTCGCCCGCTCGTACCTCTGGCCCGTAAACCCGCTCACCTATAAATATCTATCGAACGTCGCGATCCGCTCGCATGTGTCGAGCCAGTTTTCGCGGTCTTCAGCCGATGATCCGTGAATGGTCGCTGGCTCCGTGGGCTGTTGCAGGAGGATCGGAGACATGGGTGCTGTAATTTCGACTGTTGGCTTGGCCTTCCTCCTCCTCGAAGTCTCCGGTCGAAGTCCTTGCTCCGGCGGTAGTTATTGTAGTCTGAGGCTAGGTCGACGGCCCATGGCGACGTTGACGATGTCCTCACGGCTTGGGCTAACCGTTGCGCAAGAAAGCCCCTCTACCAGATGTCACGTTGTTGTGTCGGTGAAAAACACAGTAGCAGAAAGCGTGATTCACGAAACACTCTTTATTGAGAGGCCTGCGCCCAGAAAACAGGTTACACTCAAAGCACAACGACAGCGGCGATCACAGTCGGCGATTGTCGAAAATATGATCAGCAGGTCAAGCGCGTTGGCTTTTACACATGACTCGCCGAACGTTTCAGCGTAATTGCAGGTGCCCGCGTTCTTGCAGAGAGTATAGTAGACAATTCGCGTCGGGCATACAATCAGATTACTCGAGGATCGGTAACAGACAAGGGTTAGAACCAACAGTAACATTCGAGAGACTTCCGGTACATGCAGGCGGGTCCTCCCCTGAGTGATAAAGTAATATTTGTGAGCCGGTAAAGATCGGTCACCCGAGCAAGATAAAGAAGCACATATGTCGACATAATTCTTTGTTCTCTTCCAGTTTGTTTCCATCTTCGTCAAGGAACATGGGAGCCCAGGGCATCTCTCCGCGGAGGGTCACCACCGACGCATATTGAAGTGTTAGCAGGCGACTGATGATATAGCAGACGACTCGCCGTGTTTTTCGCCAATAGTTTTGATTTGATATCGCCTGCACCTCAGGATTTCGTGAGGCACAGGTGGCGAGGCACTCCGCGGAGCGTTTCCATAGGCTCCCGTGTTCCGGCTTGCTTTGGCCGCGCCTGTACATTTATATTGTACCTGTTTTATTTTTCTCGAAACTAGTTGCTAAGCCTGCGCACATAAGATTTCAGGCGCGTGCCCGAACATTGTTAAAAGCCACAACAAACGATGTTTCGTATTCCTACCCAGTAAACTACACTCAGCCAGTACAAAGCACAAGCTGAATCCACAACCTCAGGTATAAGACACGAAACGGCGAAAAAGCCGATAAAGCATGGCACGCGCAAAGCTTTGCTTCCTACTATACTTCATTGTTATTTATTATTATAAATTACAGACAAATTATTAATACCGATGATTCTACTAATGAGCATCAGTGCGCACTCCCGTCGAGTCATTGCATTTTTGGAAGAAAATAAACCCAATGGAGCGCTCACGCAACGCTGACCTGATTCATTTATTCTGCAGCAGAACGAGCTAAATTCACAGCAAGGAAATCAGAAGACACGAAAACAGAAACAACGCCATTTTTGACAGCGCTTGTCTTGGTTCTCTTTCTCTCTGTCATTGTCTATAGTTTATGTACTGTATATTTAGCATCGAGCATTACCAACTAGCCCGGTTCCACACCTTGCTATGGTGCTTTAAGCCGTCACCTTCTGTGCCATCCGTAACTCTGTTCAGGCGCTCCTGCAGTCTTTCATTTAAAGGGAAACTACAACGAAGTTCCACTTCGGCTAAAGTTTTTATAAATAAGTAGCAAATACGAATCAAGCAATCTTGATAATACCACAGAGATGGTAATTGTACAGTTTTCGTGTTAGCAGCCTTTAAGTAGCACGCAAGCAGACGACGCGTGTACCTGGTGGTTGTCGCTATAACGCAAGTCCCAGCATAACGCGGGCGCCGCCCTATCTCGGAGGTCATGTCAAGTAAAGGTGATGACGATGATGATGTCTTCGCATCCTTTCGGAATGAGACCGTGACAAACAGTGACTTAGCCTGCATGAGTTGATCAGGTATACCATACAAGCTTCACATTCTAGCACTTTTGTATGCTTCTCCTTAATTTTTTTCTCTTCCTCAAAACTTCTGTCTACCATGTATCGCGACTTATGCTCACACCAGTTCCGCATCCGCAGTTTCCCCTTCCGGGGCTTCTGTTTCCGGCTGTCTTATTTCTGGTACTTTCGGTTCCTGAATTTTCGCTTGTTGCATGCTTGCACTTCTACGCAGCAGTGACGTTGATTCCGCATAAATCCAGAAGCTGGTACTACACAAACTCCACTTCACACTGGAAGCTGAGGGCTGGCGGTAATCGGGAGTGGTGCGTGGAGGAGGGTAAGTTGGTGGCAACTGGTCGCGAAAAAATGTACGGAGGGGTTTAATTCCGAGGAGCCGTGCGTTTCATGTCATGCGTCACTTCCGCAGAGCGGTGAAACAAACCTATTTTTCAAATCAGGTATCTAAAAGAGCTGTTTGTGCGCCCATTTCGCGAGGCTGGCATTTCGCGCGACGGCTGCTCTATATTTGCACTAGATTGAATAGAATTTTTACATGGCGTAAATTGTCTTTGCAGTCAGCGTTCAAACATTCAGTCTGGTGCGCGTACTTCTATTCACTTGGCAAAGGTATCTCCTAGACCATGGACACATGACAGTTGACAAAAAAGCTCTTATTGCAAACTTGTTGTCCTGATTGAGGAGACAACGGTTAGTCACTCTGTAGAGCCTACATAGCTTCGACCTTGCTACGCCCAGTCCGGCTATGGGTTTTGACACTGCTCGAAAAATCCTGTGAAAATAGAATGACTGAGTGTGACGTGGGGGTATGGCCTACCTGCAAGACCTAGCCCCAAGAAACCTGTGTTTAGCTACACGGCTACTCGCCGTGTACGTAGCATACCGTCTAATAGCGAGGAGGTGGTTTGTTTATGTTGCGCCATCGGGCATATTCCAACTTCTTTTTGAAACTTTGAAAGTTTATATAACACAATGAGCGTATAGAATGGCAAAGTGCACATTTTTGGGACCCAACAAATTTGTTAAAGGGTCCCTTCGTGCGTTGCTTGTCTAGCAACACTTTCAAAACACATGAAAGCGTACATCTCGCGTTATGCGTCACCCTCGAGCCGTTATCAGGGTACCAAGAGATGCAGAGAAACCAGGTCGTTCACTTCATTGCTGGCGAGTCACAAATGACGAGCACCCCTATTATGTGGCCCAGTGCGGCTTGCCAGAGTGACTCGTCACGCAGAGCGCACGTGACAGCGTCCATTCACACAGTGAATCGCGCGACAGCCGACGCGCAACGTCCCCGTACATCGATACATTCAACCGCTACGGCGTTTCCACCATCTGACAAGTACAAACACTCACACTTGCCAGCGATTTCGCGACACATCTTACAGAGCGCAGCCAGGTTCGCGCGTCCGGCCAGATGTACCGGGGTTACCCAACCGTCCTACACGATCACTGGACACATACTCGCGCTAAATCCTCATCGAATCACGTCCATCCTTCTTTCCACCACCATCCCTTCCCCGGTGAGCTCGTCCACTCCCCCAGAACATCGCGCCATGTTCTGGCGACCCTTCCTGTAGCAACCTCGACACATTTAGAGAATAAGGTGGTGTTAAAATCAACGCCGTAGCGACAACTCTCTATCGGCCACAGATATAGATCTCGAAGGTCACGCTTTTGCTTACTGCATGCGCCGCAAACGGTTGCAGAGCCGGGAAGTTCATAGGCACCGCGTTTTGGACGCCACCTATTGCTCGACGCCAAAGCATCACATGACGCATTAGCGACGACTGCCCTGGCAAGAAGCCACTCGCAAATAAAGGTGACAGCTGTAGTGTCCCTTCTGCCGAACTTGTTGAGCTAATGAGCCGGAAAGTTGGCGTCCCCTCACCGTGTTTGGCCGAGTGTGGGCGACGACGCTGCTGGCGATGCCCGTGGTCATCCACGGCGTCCGCTGAGCGCTGCTGATGCTGAGTACGGCCGAAGCCGGAAGCACCTCTGGGAACTGCGGCCGCACGGCAACAAAGCGTGGCGGCGAAGGAGGCGCTCTGACCCCGACTCTTCCTTCTCTTCTTCTTCCTGAACTCACTGGCAGAGCATCAAACAAGGCGTGAGAAACACTGTTTTTATCTGCCATGAGCAAGTCAAGCAACTCAGGTTAAGGAAAAAAGAACACCCAAGAACACACGTGGAACCTCGGAAGTTATACATGACGTAATTATGATGTACAATCGGCTCGTTGCCGGATGTCATTGCACTGACTTTTTTTCTCTTGGTTTAAAATTTCAGCCTGCTTGCCTTTTATATCGTTCACCTGCCGGTCTAAGCGCGTTCCTTAAGTAACATAGTCATGTTTGTAATAAACGAGAAGATAAGGGGGTTAACAGAGGGGCCCGACTTTGATTAGTCCTATCATAAGGAGCCAACAAACACTGACACCAAGGACAACATAGGGGAAACTACTTGCGCCTAATAAATGAAAATAAAGAAAAGATAAATTAATCGAAATTAAAGTGGATGAAAAAAACGACTTGCCGCAGATGGGAACCGAACCCTCAACTTTCGCATTTCGCGTGCGATGCTCTACCAAAACCGTACCTATGAGCAATTAAGGCTCCCGTGTGTGAGCCGAAAAGTCTTCTGTTCTTTTAAATGTTACTTTCGTCGGCTAGTACCCCGGGTCCTTGTCGGCCTTTTCACCATATATATATATATATATATATATATATATATATATATATATATATATATATTTCTACAAGTGGACTTGTCCACTTGTCGAAAAGTTGGCTCCCGCCTTCTCCGTGTTTTCTACAGACCTCTTAATGTTATAGTAAATGATAATGAATGGCTCATTAGCCCCATTAGCATTTTTGGTTTTTGGAATAACATTCACGCATTTTCTGGCGCCTACGTATCTCTCGGTTTATGACTCTCACCATTCTCCCGCCAACTTGGGTCGCTCGATAGTCCATAGCATAACGGGCGGACAATGCAGCGCTGAAGGAACTTAGTTCAAAACCAACTGTCAGGCTGATTGCGGTCACTGGTTAGGCCACGTTTCAATGAAACTCTTTCAGGCAAACTTGGGTCACTGGCTATGGGCCACTGGGTGTACGTCGCTTTCTCTTAGACGCCAACTTTGGTCAATGGGCATGTGCCGCTTTTCAATGACAAAAAAAAAAAATGGGCAGAATTCATCTGCAGGGACTGTCCAAGCATACGAACAGCCGAAACGCGTCATACACGAGACGCGTACTGCAACTGAGCTCCTTTCTCGCACCTCCCTCTGGAGACGCTGCGCCTTCGGGCGGTGCCACCGCGAAGTCCGCGCAAACCCAGTGCGCGCACACAGTGATCCAAGTTGGTGTTAAGAGGAAGCTTTAGCTCGGGTGCTCCTATCTAAATACATGTAAAAGGAGAACCACTGCACCAAATTTGACGAGGCTTGTTGCATTTAAAAGAAAAACCTAAAATCTAGTGACAGTTTGTTTCGAATTTTTTAGTTAGGTTGTTAATGTTTTATTAAAAATTGTCAAAAATCGAAAAGTTTTGAATAACGAAACCATCAAGTTTACAACTCTGTAACTCAACAACGAAAAATAATAATACAAATCTGGGAATTGGATCTAATAGTGCATCTAAAGCGGACAAAATTTGTATGTTACACATGAATATAAAAACGTTTAGTAATATGGAAATACAGCTTTTGCAGAACCCTTGTAAACAACACAACAAATTCACGTGAGATGTGAAATGACGTATTGTATTTGTCCATTTTGAAAGATCTAATGGATGCTTTTTACAGAACCGCGATATCTGTTCTTGATGCAGAGCTATGAATTTGTAAACTTCGTGCCTCTAATTTTTTCAAACTGTCCAATATTTGAAAATCTTTTTAACAAAACGCCAGCCCTAAATAGAAATTCCGCTTCCAACAGTCACTAGAATTTAACTTTCTCTCTCAAATGCAACAAATTTCATTAAACTCGGTCCAGGGGTTATCTTAGAAAAACGTTTTTGCGTTTTACATGTTTTTGAATACGCCGCGTCAGAGTTGGGCCCGAGCTAAAGCTTCCTCTTAAAGATGATTATTGAAGAGCGTCGCGTACCCAGTAGCACGCACCCATTGGAATGCGCCACATTTCAAGACGGCACTACCTTCGAGATCGGCTGACATTTTTACGCTGCATTACCATCGGAATCACACCAAATTTTTGGTGGAATAGCTAGACAGCCGAAGAAAAGACTGGCCTGACATTGCCAAGAATGCTACTCACATTAAAGAATTATTTGAAAATTTCCCCGGTGCTGGGCGCAACCGAATCTACGTCATTCATGTTCAGGCAATCTTGTCTGAACGTTTGTTTGTGCAACAGTGCAAACTGTGAACATCTTCCTTCCATCTCCTCTATCGATCCCCTTTCCTAGCGCAGGGCAGCCTACCAGGCTCAGTCGTGTTCACTTCGCTGCCTTTCTCTTATGACTTCTCTCTCTCTTGTCTGAATATATTGTTACGGGGCAATCCTTACACGGATGAACACGATGATTGGCTGAGCAATAAAGGGGATGTTTGTTGGTGATATATCAAAAGCTTATGATGTGTAGAACACGAGGATTTATCGAAGAGATTAAGAAACCTCCATTCCCCATGATACATAACAAAATGGTGTAGTAAGTTTTTAAATGGCGGATAATTTTATTGCTCTTTGAAAGATTGTTGTTGTGGAACCATACAGTCGTGTTCGGTTCCACAAGGAGTGGTCCCTTAAGCTTTAATGTGTAACGTATTACTAAGGTTGTCATAAAGGTATATACACATATGCCTGCCCAGATAAAATTTCGTTTCTTTTTTTGCATCAGAAAATGACATTGCCTCGGTATATAATCGAGTGCCAGCATACCTTCGCGCCATAGAAAACTGGCTACAGGATGTTTCCTTGTCCCTTAATGTGAGAAAATGATGAATTGCAGTGTATTGTTTAAGGTATCTATTACGTATACACCTACCTGCCGCCTGCAGAATATACTTCAGGTGGAATCAGTAGAATACTTGTTCATAATACGTGTGTAATCAGCTTAGTTAAAAATTAAATTATGGGGTTTTACGTGCCAAAACCACTTTCTGATTATGAGGCACGCCGTAGTGGAGGACTACGGAAATTTCGACCACCTGGGGTTCTTTAACGTGCACCTAAATCTAAGTACACGGGTGTTTTCACATTTCGCCCCCATCGAAATGCGGCCGCCGTGACCGGGATTCGATCCCGCGACCTCGTGCTCAGCAGCCTACCACCATAGCCACTGGGCAACCACGGGTCTAATCAGCTTAGTTGTCGCACGCGCAGTGAATATATATAAAAAAGAGTGCGAGTATTGGGATGCCAAGAAGGCTTTGTAACAGTCGATCGGGGAATCGATGGTGGTCATGATGTTTATTAATTTATTTATTTCATAATACTGGGAGCCTTTCTCAGGCTCTGACAGGAGTGGAATGAACAATAGGTGGTACAACAGGTTTGGTGTTCCGGAACACGAATGAAAAGATACATAACTTACATAAATAATCGAATCAAAAAGTGTGCAGAGCTGTAGAATCATACAATTCATGACTAATAATCAAGAAAATTATGGCTACAACACATTTACAAAAGCATTTTCAAGGAAAGATTCAACATTCGCAACAAAAACATAAAGTGACACATCATTCACAATATGGCGGGGCAGGTTGGTTGGCACTGTCTAGTGTTTAGCGGCGCAAGGGCCAGCTACGGCCAAAGAGCGCCATGACACAAGGTAATAAATTGTTCTTGTTTTCTGTATGAAATGACCAAACGACTGGCGAATGGTAAGTATAATGTGGTTGTAAAGAGGCCCGAATATGGGTCGCCGTGAAATGGATAAAATATATACACATCAAACTAATGTCAATGACTGATGATGCAAGATATGAGCACGAAAGCTTCGGTACGAAGAAGCAACGTACTAAAATATAAACAAGCGCTACTGCCTCCACAGGGCTCTTGAAATTAAAGGCTGAGAAGCACATGCTGTAAAAAATCATGCTGATCCCACGCACTGTGGGAATCGATGCGAGTGAAGCTTTCCGCGCTGGATCCTTTGATTGACGATAATTAGCGGCGATTCTGATGGTTAAAGCTTGATTTCTCCAACGTTTAGGCTAACACGAGAGTGGTGACTTGATGTTAAACGTTACCTTGCGTTCACCACTGCTGTTTGTCTGCGTAGTGCACAGAATACGCCACAATCCCCCTACCTTATATAGGAACTGCCTCTTCTCCTCCCTCTCTTTTCGTCTTCTCCTCTCTGCAGTTCTGTCTGCGTCTCCTCTTGCCCCGCACGTTATTAGAAAGGAAAGCGCTGCAGTTTCTGCAATGCTTCTGAGGGGAGTCATTGGTAACTACAGCTGTCAAGTGGCGAAGGTGGCGTTGACCAGGGAACTCCAGAGGTCACTGTGCACATTCGACGCTGCTGACGAGATCAGGATGCCTTAGAACACGCACTTATAAAGCGAGATATAAGAAAGAAGAAGAAGCATGTGCTTGCTGCGGTAAAGCTAGGGAAACCGTGAAGCATGTTTTATTGGAATGTGAACACATCTGCGCAGCGGTCGATTTAGGCACCACTGGCCTCCTTGAAGCTCTATGGTTTACCGAGAGCAGGAAAACAGTAAACATGTCCGCAATAGAGATTAGTAAGAGGCGATTGGAAGATTGGTGCATGGAAAGTAGGGAAACGACAGAAAACGGAGACGTACAAAAGCAAAGTTCTCAACAGGTGGTCAGAAAATTTGGTTGTGGGAGTTCATATTGTTTTTTCTTTATTTCTTTTTTAACCTAGGTAGGACATCAGGCACTATACCAGCAAGACCTTGGTGGCGCAACCCACCGCCCCGCTCATAACGGGACGCTCATAACCGTCCATCCGTTCATCCGTCCGTCCAACCATCAGTCCATCCGTCCGTCCATCCGTCCGTCCGTCCGTCCGTCCGTGCAGTGAAAACGAGTTTCTCCCATCGCCTTCCTTCTCTTACCTTCCTTCTCTCTCTATATACATATCTGATATATCTGAACCATCCCACGAGGCGGTGTGCGCGACAGAAGCAGCCACAGCAGCCCTCAGCAGCCCACAGCAGGAGCTGCAGTGGGAAAGCCGAAGGAAGAGGCAAAAAAAAAAAAGCGTCGCTTTAAAATTTGCGACTGCGGCTACCGCATCGAAGGTGAGGCTGTGCTACACATGAACAGTCAAAATTATTTCTAATAAGTTTACTTTATCTAAAAAGCTAAAAACCGTTTTCAGGTTAAAAATCGGTTCGTTACTAAGAAAGAGTGCCGAATGCAGTGGAACATGCTGAAGATAAGCTGAATGAAAGTACTTTTTCCGCTGAGTTTCTATTTTTCTGCACTGTATGATGGCATGGAAAAGTGTAAGGTTGTCACCATATCTTCGACATGACGTAGGATCACTTCCAGTCAGTAGGTAAGAGTGGGTACCGAATGTATGACCTATTCTTAATCGGCAGAGGAGCACTTCCTTGTGCTGTTTTCTCAAATATCCAGTAGCCTAATTTAGGTTTGATCAGGTGTAATTTATTGAATACCTCAGTATCCCACTGTTACTGCCAAGGCTTCTTCACTTATGCCGAAAGTGTGGTTTATAGTCTGTGGCTGTAGCGGGTGTGGCTGTAGCGGGTGTGTTACTCAAGTATACCGTTCTAGTCACCAGCTTCATTGCCTTTTACGCCACTGCGGCCGGATACCCAGCATAAGATGATAACTGCTTTACCCATACAAGCTGAGCATAGCAATGCGTGCAGTCTGTTAAAGACAGTGTTGTCGTAAACTCATTACGGCTCGAACTACACTCGTTGAATCGGTAGCGCAATAGCCATTGTGAGATCCGTTCGCATTAGCGTGTAATATTAATCAGGAAGTGCAGCGCAGATGCAAACAAGGACAGATAAAACTAGGCAAGAGACGAGCACTGACTTCCAACAAAACGCTTTATTTCCCCCGACCCGTGTTTATACCGGACACTCATCACATGAGCAAGCAACAGTTCTCAGCCAAACAAACTGCAGTGACACGCTAGCCAATCATCGCGCAAGGTTTTATTGACATTGCTTGACCACAAGAAACAGGGATACAGTAAACTACGTTGCTTCTTTCGCAGCAGCGGCAGCGTAGCGATCAAGCCATCTCATGCATCTGCACTGCTTACGTTACAACTCGTTTCCGCTGCCATCTTCAGCAAGCAAGATACTGCAAGGATTCAGGAGACAGTCCGGGAAGCTTTGCTGCTGCTCTCGGTTGCGCTGACGCATCTTGGCGCATAGGGACGACTGCGTACTGCCAGCCTCCGGGCACGGGTGGTTCACCTGCGGCCTTTGGTGCTGTCAGCATCACAGGACTGCTTAAAAGGAGCTTAAAAGGAACAAACGGGTTCTTGTTGTACTTAGGTAGTCCTGAATCGAAGCTAGTAGCTTGTAATAATGAATTATTGCCATGAGTTTATTGAGAAGCTTTTTATGATATACTGTATCAAAAGCTTTACTATAATCAATGAAAATGGCATCAAGCTGTCTTCTAAGGTTAAGCGTGGATGTAATACCATGGGAGAATTCTAGAAGTTGTGTTACCGTCGAGAATCCAGAACGGAAGCCATGCTGAGCATGCGAAAGAACATTATGTTCAGACAAGTACTCGATGATATATTTATGAATAATGTGTTCCAATAGTGTGCAAGATGTTCATATTAAAGAAAAAGGTCTGTAGTTAGACGTTACCTGATTATTACCGTTTTTGGGAATGGGAACAACCTTATCACATTTCCAGAGTATTGCGACACTAGATGATTCTACAGACTTTGAAAAAGTTAGGGATAAATACCGAGAGCCCCATTCGGAATATCGCCGCAGAAGATATCTGGTATAATCTCTGGCCCAGTACTTTCCATAGTATCGATCTTGAGCATAAGAATATGTACACCAGCTGAAGTGATTACCCTTCTAGGAAAAGGTGATGACGAAGGAACTGTGCAAAACGTGGGGGTACGTCTATCATCACAGGTGAACACTGATATAAAGTAATTATTAACGGCGTCAGTGAGGCTAAGATTATGTGAGCATGATTGATTGCAATAATGAATGACGGAGAGCTCTGACTTGGCGGTCTGATGGTTCGCCAGAACTTTGATAGTTTGTTTTTAATGAAGGATGGCAAAATGCTATTAAAATAGAAACTTTTCGCATTGGACTTAGCAGATTTTAAGTTTTTTTTTAAGTGTGGACAATACGGAAGCTTTCATTTGGTTGTTTGCATAGGGTTGTTTGCGCAGACGCCTGATGCGACGAATTAGGTGTATAATTTCACGTGTGTACCAAGGGTGCTCGGTATTGCACTTTATACACTTGGTTGGAATGTAATTAGTTATGCATTGATTGACAATTGAGCAAAAACGGTTCACTAACACGTTAACAGAGGAATGGTTTACGCAACTCGAAAACTCATCAAAAGAGCATGCGAGTAGCTCAGTTATAGGGTTGTGATCAGCACGTTCAAAGTTTAATACTGTCTGATGTGAAGGAAGCTTAGACATAGTTGCTGAATTCAAATAAACAATGACTCCCTTATGGTCCGACAGGCCTTCAACAGTATTGCAATCGTAACCATTTTGTATAAGTTGCTCATTTATGAAAACAAGATGTAAAACAGCTTTCGCGGGTTGCGGAATTCACAATTTGCGTCAGATTGAAAGAAATAGTCGTGTTAATCAAGTAATCACAAATGGCTTTGTGACGGCCACTAGTAGATAGCGTTGGCCAACCTATGTCGGGGGTGTTGAAATCACCAGCAAGTAACACTTTCGAACAGTTCACTTTATGTTTCGTTATATAATCAGTAAGATCGGAAAAGGCACTGAGATCCGTGTCAGGGGGTCGATAAACAGCCCCTACAGCCAAAGTGAATCCACAAAGCATTATTTTGCACCATACAGATTCGCAGTTAGGAACGTCAGGCAATACTGTAAACTCAATGTCTTGGTTTACAAAGAGTGCCACACCGGCACCGCACCAGCCACTTCTATCTTTCCTGAGGACGCTGTAACCTGGTGGTAAAATTTCAGAATCTAAGATGTGTTCACCAAGCCACGTTTCAGTGACGCAAATCACAGATGGATGATAAAATGCAACGAAGTGATGAAAGTCTCGAATTTTGTTAAGAAGACTGCGGGCATTAACGTTTACCAGCGAGAAATTAGCATCGGAATGCAGTCAAGTTTTATGTACTGCAGAAGTTTGCTTTTTGGTTTTAATCATTGAATCACCTGATTCATTCAGCACATAGCGTACATTGTCTATCAGCAAGGAATCATATTGCAGACGGACCGTAGATGCATTTTTCCTTTGATTTACAGAAAGTCTCCAAAGAGTTTCGCGTATCTTTCGAACCCGTTCAAAGAAGGCATTTATATATATTTCTGTATATTTAAGCTTTCTGGCATTCTTTTTTATCGCAAGCTTTGACCTGTAGTCCAAAAATTTGAAGATGGCAGGACGTGGTTTATCGCCTTTACGCACCCCAAGCCTGTGCCAACGTTACATATCTGCACACTGAACACCAAGTTTATCAGATATTAAATTTGTGAATGCATCAAGTAGTTGCCAGGAGGGCTCAGAATGGGGTGCAGGTAAACCATAGACAACAAGGTTATTTCTGTGGGACCTGTTTTCAAGATCGTCAGACCTTCTTTGCAGCTTCAATACCACGTTTGTAAGACGAGCGACAGTTTTTTCAAGTTCCTGAACGCGCGGAATCACTTCCGTGACTGGTAGTACTGACGTCTCAAGCCTACTTAGCCTTTCATCAATGGAAGCAAACTTGGCTGTCCAAGAAGATATTTCGGAACAAATGTTTTCCTGCTCTGCGAGCAATTGCGATAGCGTTTCTGTAACTTCTCGGGGACCAGGATTGGTCTCGACGTCACCATATAACATCAACAACATCCTACGGACAGAAAAAAACAGATAACGCTCTCATCAGTGGGCCAGGCAGCAGCACTACACATCGATCATCACTTCTATAACAAGGGAAATTGTACTTCGGGCCTACCTGAAAGACAGTGCAGACAAGTTTGAACTATGTGCTCACCATGCCGCTGCAAGACCCACTGAAGAGCATAGCGTCCGTCCTGGGCTTTTTAGCACTGTATAAACGACCAGGTGACGCTGTGGTAGTACTCCATGCGCAGAAGGGCTCGTCAAAGGTCAAGCCACGCAGGTCTGGTGCTTCAATCCAACGATGATGCGATGGTTGTATCACATCATCCAATTTGGCGGCCCCGAGTAACGTTTCGAAGGATGGGCCAAAGAGATCATGCGCAGAGGTAGCACATTCCTGAAGACATCTGGATTCGGTGCCTCCGTCACGCGTCGCACGCACTCACTGACCGCAGGTTGGGTCACGCCAACTGTTTTTTCGCTTGCCCCCGAACCTTGTAGACTTCCAGTGGCGAACAAGCGCAACGCGCACAGTACTTGTCGCTCCACCGTCAGCGCTGTTGCTCGGACGCCTCCAGAGTTCCTTCGCCACTTCGTCGCACTGCCACTGCAGTTTCTTTCTCTAGGAAGCGGTGCCACTGAAAAAGGTTGTCTGGCGTGTCAAACAACATGTCCTCGGGCTCCCTCCTTCCGTTCCCGAGCTGCCGAGCCACCGCTGTCAACGCTAAGAAGAAGGCAGCCATTTTCTATGCCAAACGGCATGGGGGCAGCTTCCGGTTATTCCACGATAGGGATTGAAACAATGGTGTCTGGAAGGTCGTTTCAATGCGCGATGGCTCAATGAAAAGCCGAATAACTGAAGGCTTTAGCTTCACCAAATATGCCTTTGGTGCTCAGGTGATTATGAAGGCGCCTGGGTGCGCCTAATGGTTTTTCAAGTGGCAGTGGAAATGGTGTTACGACATTAATACATGTGTATGAAGCATAACATAGCAACAGAACGACGATTACTTACCGTCTGGGGGAAATATATCTCGCTTAATTTTTATTATACTGGAATGGCACTTATAGTTACATGAAATTAATCGACCAGCCCTGTTTTGTACGTCTTCCAGCACTGAAGTTAAATACTCTTGATGAGGTGACCAGATGGACGAAGCAAATTCAAGCTGTGGGCGAACGAAGGTTAATTATGCCAATTTGCATGTATGAGCTGAGAAAGGAGCAAATTTCGACGTAAGCAATTCAGTGTTTGTGACGCTTTAGCACATATGTTGATATGCGATTTCCATGAAAGGTCAGATGTAAGATCCAAGCCTAAGTACTTATATGACACCGTACGGGGCAGCGAGACGTTGTTTACAGAATACGTGAAGCTTGAAAGCGGTTGTTTACGACCAAAGGAGATTGTTTTGCGCTTAATTGAGTTCGACGTCATAAACCAATTCTAGTCTCCTATGTCTTCAATCTCTTCTTTTAGTCTGTGTGTGGGTCACTTTGCGCTACAAACCAAAAATATGTTAACGTACCAACTCGCCCAACTTTCTATCCGTTTGCGTCATAAACCAGTTCCCACACCAGGCATAAACGAAGTTAAGCTCTTTTTGGAGGATTAGGAGATCATTATGACTTTCAGTAGTGCGGTATACGATGCAGTCGTCAGCAAATACTCGCATGCAAAATTAGATGCTAGAAGACAGGTAATTAATCTAAATTAGACAAAGGGCCCAGCACGCTGCCCTGTGGAATACCGGATGTGACACCAGAAAAAGAAGCAATAATATTGACGACTACTCTGAACTGCTTCCGAAAAGATAGAACGTTATGAAGCCAATATAGAGTTAGTGAGTGTAGTCACTGAAAAGATAGATTAGATATCAGGCGGCAGTGAGCAACGTGATCAAATGTTTTTGAGTAGTCAAGGAAGATGGAATTAAATTGAAGGTTATTATCCACGTTAAAGTGGAAATCAGTGGATAATATAGTAACAACGTATCACACGAAAAAATGTTCGGCACCAATGATGATTGCTAAAAAAGAAATGATTAAACTCGAGTTGGTTATAAATATTTGGTGCAATAATTCAAGCATTTTGTAACATATGCAAGTCAGTGGGATAGGGCGGTAGTTCTCCGCCATATTTCTGTTACCACTTTTAAACACTGGAATTACTTTTCCAACTTTCTAGTCAAGTAGAAGATGTCCTGTTGATAAATATTGTGTGAGAATATGATATGATATTTTACTAGAGATAGACAGTGTATTCTTCAAGATTTTAGAACTTGTGTTATCGCGACCAGCAGAGGGAGATACCTTCAGTTTAGTAGTGAGACATGCGATTCCTTTAATTGTGATGTCAATGGACTCTGTAACTCGAAATTCACGATCAGGAATGAACGATACCTTGCAGTAATCTTCAGCAGTAAATACAGATGAAAAGAACCTATTGAATTCAGATACACTCTCTTGATCCACCCGCCGTGGTTTGCCAGTGGCCATGGTGTTGGGCTGCTGAGCATGAGGTCGCGGGATTGAATCCCAGCCACGGCGGCCGCATTTCGATGGCGGCGAATTGCGAAAACACCCGTGAACTTAGATTTAGGTGCACTTTAAAGAACCTCAGGTGGTAGACATTTCCAGAGTCCTCCACTACGGTGTACCTCATAATCAGAAAGTGGTTTTGGCACGTAAAACCCCATAATTGAATTGAATTCAACTCTCTTGATCTGACAGCACGATTTGGTCATCAGTTTGTTGCGTTATGTGATGGATAGTGTTAGCCGGAGCAATCGCTCGGCAAAATGAATGTAAGTCGTGGGAGTAGTACTTGTCCTTAGCAGAGGCTGCTTCAGCGCAGTATTTCTTTAAACACATTTTATAATCAGCCCATAAATCAGAATTCCGCAATTTCTGAGCACGTTTGTAAATGTGTTTTCTTTTCTATTACGTAGAGTGCGAATATAGTTACTAAACGAAGGCTTAGACTTATCATTCGTTTATTGTGACTAGAGAAGCGTACTTGGCAATTAAAGCTAAAATGACGTCTTTAAAGAGTATCCAGTTGACGGCAATCTATCGATTTGGGAAGGACCGCAAGAATGTTTCACTAAATAACGTACCCAGGTCAGTACTTATTTTAGTATAGTTAGCCTTGTAATAATCACGAATCTGCTTACCCGCGACTTCCGTGAATTTTAAACACCTCTCTATTTGTAACTGAAGCAGTTTATGGTCACTGAAACCATCGAGGCGAGAAATTGGACAGACTGTTTAAGGTGCGTTAGTTAATATCAGATCTAGAACATTACTTCCTCTAGTAGGCTCTGGCAGCTTGAAATACGTTGAAATCTAAGGTTAATTTAATGGACTCAGCCGAATTGTGACAAGGGGATAATAGCTTCGGCCAATCAATGTTAGGAAAGTTAGTCGCCGAGTATGTAGATATCAGCAGAAAATTGCTTTCTAGCCTCGTCAATACTTTAACGTAATTGTTCTACAAAGTATTAGTCATAATCAGGAGGGCGATAGCAAGGACCAATTAATAATTTGACAGATGAGGATGGCGGCTTCGGTGAAGGCCCGTGCCCAGCGGACTTCGAGAACTCGGCGTACACTCTATCAAAAGAAGTAAGAGGGTGGAACGCGCGCACTGCACGGGAGAGAGAAACCATCAGCGGTCGATAAACTCCAAAGCAATTCTCCCACGAAAGAGGTATAATCACACCGAATAACGTGACAAAGAAAAAAGTGACTGATTATTTCACTATCTGAGGCTGTGCGCAGCGGTCACCGGCAAGCGAAAGCAGCGAGAAGGAGATGTAGGAGTTCGTACGGTATCTTGCAGGACATGTTTGTCTATGGTTCGCATAAAACAATCGCTTCAGTGGATGGGTTGACGATCCGCAAGCAACGCCTTACGCTCACATTTCAATCTCGAAGCGTCAAAGCTGGACGACATCGGAACTTTTGTCTTTCGACGTGCGCGTGTCAGACCCGTGTGCAAATGCAACAGCAAAAACGAATGACAGTAGCTCACGTGCTCCGGCAGCTGCACTTGCGAGAGGTAAGTTTGTTTATTGACATTCAACGTGGATGTAAATATATGGGAGAGGTTTACGTGGTGATGCACTGCAGTGATCGCTAGTGGCGTTGATCGAGCTGATTGCTTAGCGCGGGCGTCGGCTTAGCATTGTTAGCGTTGGCCGACATTAGCGTTAAACTAATCTTGCCTTTCGAGAGTTAAGCATCCTGTGGCTACGCGTTGCAAGGCAACGCATAATAAAGCACTCGGTGTAGCGTCATATGGCCAGAGAAAATAATTGTTAGCGGAGAAAAAAGAAATCATTGACCAATTTTACAAATATATGGCGTTTTCTCAACAGTACGAATATTTTTTAACGCGATAGCGTTCAGGAGCCCGCGTCGCTGAAAATCCGATGTCGCTGTTATGCGTCCGGCGTCGGACATCACTACGGCAAAAATATTTTCGAACCACACATACCCAAGCCATACATATGACGTAAGAGAGAGAGAGAGAATAAACTTTATTCAAGAACCCCGGTCCGGATTCGCCCGCTTTGTCCTAGTTGTCTGCCAAGCCGAGCGTCGTGATGAACTCGATCATGGCACGCACGTAGTCGGAGGAGTCCGCCAGCCACTCCTCAAATGTAGGTCTACGGGTGGGTGAGAGCTTGGCAAGGCTAACCTGAATAGCGAGACGGCTCGCCGGACAATCCCACAGAATGTGAACATTATCCTAGAAGCTGCCACATGCCATGCAAGAAGGTTTACCAGACAAACCATGTATGTAGTGTTGGAAGTGTGCGGACAAGAGAGAGTGCGTCTGTGCGTCTCCATAGTACCGCCTCTCTTCGCTTCATGTGTGTGTCTGCTTGTGGACACTTCATGGAGTTGTATAGTAAATCGTGAAAGTTTTTCGCGTCTTTCCGCCCGCGCGAAGGCATATTGCTCATTCAGACTCAGTGGGTCCGGCCACCACAGAGGAGGGCCCGGAGATTTGCGCGGGATGTCGCATGTGCCACTTCGTTCCCTCTGATCCCTGTGTGACTCGGAATCCACTGAATCCGCACTCTAATGTTAGGGTGTGCGTTGAGGTGCGTTGTTAATGCTGAGTGTAGTGCCGCGGAAACGTTTCTGACTGCGAGTGCCCTGCATGCAGCCTGGCTATCTGTTCGAATGAGCAGATTTCGTTCATGTGGATTTGGCATGGTCGCGGCTTCCACGATAGCTGTAAGTTCCGCTTGATGTTGTGATGTAATATTGCAGTGTAGGTCCCATGATAAAGGTGTAGAGTCGGTTGCCACCCCTGCGCAGAAGCCTTGATTATTTGTAGAGGCGTCCGTGTATAGGACCCAGTCTTCGGTGTCGTCCTTGAGGTGTAGTGCTCGACTTTGTCGTCTTTCTGGTTGTGTGTCTGTCCCCATATTTCGAGGTATTGGGTCGACGCTAATACGGTTTAGCGTGCCCCACGGGGGATATTTTTGTTGCCTGTCTGGGCATTGTGGGACATAGTAGCCTAGATCACGCAAAAATTCCCGTCCCTGTCTAGACAGCTTTAGGCGACTAAATTGTGCCTCTTGGTGAAGTTGTTTCAGCTCATCCAATTTAGGCAGCACTGCCATCTCATTGACTCGGTTGGATCGCGAATATGCAGGGGTGCCTAGAATAACTCTCGTTATCTGCCGGAGCATGGTTTCAAGTTTGCCTTTTTGTGTTTTGGTGACTTGTAAGTATGTGTATTGGTACATTATTCGAGGTGTAGCCAGGGCCAAAGTGAGTCCTCTGAGTTGGTGCTCTTTGATACCTCTCACCCTTTGGGCTGTTCTTGTAAGTAGCCTCTTGACTTCATGGAGCTGCTGAATTGTTTGCCGCACCCAAACGTCCGCCTTACCATTGTCCTGCAGCCAAAAGCCCAGGACCTAGATATGCATTTTTCCCGGGACAATATCTTGGTTCACTTGTAGTGTTATTAGTTTTCGTTCCTCTTCTGCCTGCGGTTCTCTTTGGTTGGTTACCACAATGTGCTCGCACTTGGCACTGGACAGGGCGAGGTCCCTTTCTTGAAGGTATAGCGCCGTGACATTAATACCTGTTTGCAGTGTCTCTTGAATTTCAGCTGGAGATCCTCTGCTGGCCCAGAGCGTAATATCATCCGCATAAATTGTAAAGTGAAGGTCTTCTACACGCCTTAAGAGGGTTAGCAGCTTGCTTAATGCTAGCGAGAATAGTGTGGGTGAAAGAATCGACCTTTAGGGTACACCTCTTGTGAGGTACCTTTTTTCGGACTCTAATTCGTTTACCTTCACGGTAACCGTGCGGCTTGTAAGAAACCCTTTTACGTAGTTGTAAAGCTTTTGACCTGGTTGCATGGTCTGCAGTCCTTCGAGTATGGCTTGGTGGGTAACGTTATCAAATGCTCCTTTGATATCCAACCCCACTACGGCTCTGAGTTGGCTGCTGCTCTGCGCTCTGTATATTGACACATGTACGTATCCTTATAGGGCGACCACGTTTCGCCACTTAACAACTGTAATCGCACAGCGAGGGACGCGCCTGCATGTATCCGACGTTTCTGGAAAGTTATCGATGCTTCTACCCGGCTGTCTGTTGTCGCCGAACCTTGTGTTATCTGATTTCATCACGTAACGCGAATGGAGTAGAACTTTGTGGAAGGCACGCGGGTCCGAACGATTAGTCTGGAATATTCGACGACTGCTCTATAAAAGCCGACGCGCTTGACCCGCTGATCAGATTTTCGACGATCGCCGACTGTGTTCGCCGCTATCGTTGCGCTTTAAGTGTAGCCTGTTTTGTGGGCACAGGTTCGCCCAATAAAAGCTAGTTTTGTCTTTCACAGTACTGCTACTGTGTTCTTTAACGTCACTACCACGTGACAATATTTCTTGTATGGCAAGCATCGCATCCTGCATGCACATGTGCTTTTGAAAACCAATGACTCGAGGATTGACAGAAGTGCAACATTCTTGCTGCCATAGGAGTCGTGTAAGGGCCATTCGTTCCATAATCTTTCCCGGGCATGATGTTAAAGAAATGGGTCACAGGTGGCCCATGGCACTTGGGGTCTTATTGGGCTTTCGTACTGGGATCACAGTAGCCATTTCCAGGTCTCCGGTATGTCACCGCTTTCCCAAGCTTGGTTTATGATAGCCAGGAGCTGTTCCAGTTGTGTGTCTGGCATATTGCCTAGTATCTTGTTTGTGATGCCGTCCGGTCCTGGTGCCATGTGTCTTTTGCTTGCATTGATGGCTGCTTTAAGCTCCCCAATTGTAAATGGCTGGTCTGCACGTACCTCGCCGCAATCTTGTGTGAATGGTAGTTGTCGATGATCTTTCTGTAAGGTAGCCGAAGGGAAGAAATGGTTGGCTATTTGTTCTGCGAGATTATGCGCTCCAATTTCCTACCTCAGTTGGATTGCCTCCAGATGGTTTTTTCTCCTGGGTTGCCCAAGAAGCACCCGAAAAAGCGGCCAGGCTCGGCTTGTGTGCATGTTGTTTCCGGCTTGCTCGCATACCTGCATCAAGTTGTCAGTTGCGAATTTGTCGGCGTATTCTTATGCCTCCTTGGTGATGCTATCTATACGGGCTTTTAGGCGCGTGTTCAGCTTGTTCTTTCGCCATTTACAACCTAGTTGACAAGGCTGCCCGGTGTGCCCATGAAGATACCAAGACGAGTCCACCATCTTTGGCGAGGTCGGACGCTGCCAGAGAACTTCGCCTACTTGCGCGCAAGAAGTCCCAAGATCTTTGGATTTCAAGTGGCTTCAATTGCAGATTACGTAAACTGGACCCCACGCTACGGCTACAACTGCCATCTAGCCTTTCCCGCGGCGAAGCAACCTTCTTGTGTCACTTGTGGTTGGGAGTGGCGTTCACGAACGCATACTCCTACCAAATGGGAATGGCTGAGAGCCCGATGTGCGACTCCTGTGGGTGCGAGGACATCATCGAGCACCTATTGTGTACCTGCCCTCGCTACGATGTCCAACGCCTCTCTCTGCGGGCAACTTTACGCAGACTAGACTCGAGACCGTTCACCGAGTCAAAGATACTCGGACAGTGGCTACAACCGTCACTGGCTCGAAAAGCGATTCGTGCACTAGTGCGGTACTTGAAGTGCACGGGCTTAAGAGACCGCTTATAGTGTCATTGTGTACGGTGTCCCTCCCACACGTACTCAGTGCTTACTCTCTCCCTTTCTTCCTCTTTCTATTCCCCTTTCCCCCACCGCCAGTGTAGGGTAGCAAACCGGATGCTGTGCTGGTTGACCTCCCTGCCTTTTGCTACCCTTGCTTTCTCTCTCTCTCTCTCTCTCTGAGTAGCTTGTGACTATTGTCCCATAGATTAAGTAGGTGTCTGTCTATTTGTGGGTGGTCTTCAGTTCTTTGTACTGTCTTGGTTGTGCCCTTGTGCATGGTTCGTTGTGTTTTCGCCCATTCTTCCGGGTTATCAGAACGCGCTCATTGGAGAACACTCCTGAAAGCATCCCAGTCTGTGATATTTGTGGCTGTAGTGCGATTTTTTTTAGTCATGCATTGCTTCTGTGGTATGGGAATGATTATTTCTATGATGCTGTGATCACTACCCAACGTTTCCCCGGTGTTTTTCCACTCCACTTCCTTAGCTGTCCGGCCCCAGGTCAGGTCTGGGTTTGTGTCTCTTTCCACTGAATTTCCAATACAAGTCGGAGTTTCTATGTCATTCAGAAGTGATAGGTGGGCATCACTTGCGTTTCGTAGCAGCTGCCTTCCATTTCGTGTCCTGTGATTGTAGCCCCACCCCTCATGGTGGCTGTTGAAGTCGCCTACCCATAGCAAGTCCTTGCCATGCTCTTTGAGCAAGCTCGTCCATGCTTTGCGATAAGCCCCTCCTTTAGGAGTGCGGTAGGTGTTAATAATGGTTAAGTCGTATCGTTTGAAGAAGCGGCATTTAATCAATAGGCTTTCTTCTTCCCCGTTGTTCACATGACTGAGGTCCTCGTGTAAGGCCGTATGTTGGTTCGCCACCAGTGCCACCGTCATTGTAGGATAACTAATCGGATCATCATCGGTTCGCCTTCGGGACCGTTGTGTAATACTTGGATTGTTGTAGGCCGTGTAACCCGGTAGGGAGATCGGTGCATTGGTCTCCTGAAGGGTTATTACGTCCGGCTTATGCGCAGTGTGTGTGGGGGGTATTGTATTACAGAGTTCTTTTTACGGCGTATTCCTCTACAATTCCATTGCCATATGGTAACAGCCGTTTCTTGTCGTGAGTTACGTCTGCTGTCATTAATCTCCATAACTGCTAGAATGGCCTTGTTTATAGGGGTGCGCTTCCTCCCTTGCGGGGAGTCGTTTTCTAAAGGTTCATTGTAATGTTTCCACGATTTGCGTTAGCGCGGCAAGTTGTTGTGTAATAACAACAAGTTGTTTTTGCATTTCCGCTACTATTCTTTCGCGTTCTGCATCTTCTTTTCTCAAATCTACTTGTTCTTTTCGAATTTCTGCTATTTCTTTGAGAATGTAGGCAAGCGTGTTGTCATTTGTTGTTTCGTGGGTTGCGTTTCGCTGTGTTCTTGCATGCAGCTTTCCTGGCCATGATTCTTGTCGTGCATGCGACTGAGTGGGGTTATGAGGAGGGTTAGTTTTGTTTTTGTCATCAGTACGACCCTGAGGAGTGAGATCTGGCGGACTTACCTCTGCCCGTGGCCTCCATGCTCCTTTGGCTTCTACACCGACTGGTTGAGGTTTCTTGTTTGCCTTGTTCTTGGCGTTGTTCGTTGGTAGTGTAGTGCCCTTATGTGGCTGTCGCCTGCTGAGGTCAGGTAGGCTGCCGTAGTTTTCTGAGCGCCTCAGCACATTCTCAGGTGTTGGTTCTCTTAGGCAGTCGAAGCGATTCTGTGTCTTCAGCGTTGGGTAGTTGGTGTCGTTTTTAGGTGGTGGCTTATTGCGGTATGCTTTCGGGTGTTTTCTTTCCTTGACGTGTGTTGCTTGCGTTTTTCGGCCGCCAATCTGGCCATGCGGTCTGCTTGTTGTTTCTTTGGACAATCGCGATCTCTTGCCCCATGACGCCCGCCGCAGTTCGCACACTTCATTTCGCACTCGTGCAGTGTTCTGTCCGGTCTTTGGTCCGGTGGGAATTGAAGCCCGCATTGCTCACACCGCACAAAATTCCGCGCATTGGGGCAGACGTCGGCTCGATGCCCAATGGTGAAGGATGTTGTACACTGGACCACCTTGGGACGGGATGGTTGTATTTTGGTGACATCTCCCAAGTAGGGCTAGCCCCTCTTGGGTAGCTCTGGTCCCTTGACAGTCATGAGTATAGCTGTTGATCGGCCAGTCTTCTCGCTGCTAGAAGTTCCCGATCTTCAAGCGTTATGACTGTTGTCAGTTCGTCGTCCGGGACGTCAAGTGGGAGCCCTTTAACTACACCCCCTGCGTTGCTCGGCTCTTGCGCCACGTATGCTGTTATTTCCTGTTGTTCCCCTCCGAACTGCAATGTCTTGAGTGCGGCGAGCTTCTGCGTCACAGATTCCCGCCAGCTTTCCGCAACTACAAGGTTCTGCAGCTATCTAACTTGGGTAGTGACGTCGCGAGATTCGGTTGTCGTAAGTCCAGCTGCTGCCATGATGGCAGCGCTCACGTGGTAGGGCATGGCTTCTGTTATGTTGATTTTAGTCCCCAGCCGCAGAATGGCGATCTTGGGCTTGGCCTGGCGTATCACGGTTGGAATAGTAATGAATTCTTCCTCACCGTTTTGATCGTGCGGTTCCATGGTTGCCTCTTCGTCCATGACGCTTCAGGCGTCGACGCGCCCAGCCGCCGGCGAGGCTCCGGCGGTTAGGGTTAGCGACTCCTTTCAAACGTAGTCTTCGGAGGAGCAGCCGTAGAGCTCCGAAAAACCATTCAACTCACCCCAAATTGCGTTCTGAGGTGCCGGTCCACTACGCGTTGCTTTGTGCCGCAAATGGCACCAATGCTGTTGGTACTTCTGGTGTTTGAGTTGATTTCAACGAAGCCGTTCCGTCGCGCGTCTTGTCGCCTATAGCCGGCGTCCGCGTTCCTATGACGTAAGGGATTAATTGAACTAATTGAATTTTTCAAGCTAAAATACGTGGGAAAATAGTAAACTACGAGTTACACACAACTTACAGGAATGATAGCTCTCGGATTGTACTTTGAATATACGAGAGCACATATTCCTGTTACGCGAAAGCTCAAACAAGCCACTTTGCCAGCGTTTCTACAATGCATAGCCCGGAGATGGCGTCCGGCTTTTGTGCATGCCGGCGCGCAAATATCTCAGAGCCCACGGAGTGGCCCGCCCGCTTCCTTGCAACACTTCCAGATGGCGCTCGCCTCCACCCCATCGCGGCACATGCGACATGCATGTCTCTACCAGAAAGCACGCCTTCGTGCATAGCGTCCCCGCGAGCATTTCCCGGTAAACATTACGGCTACATACCCTGCAGTTGCCGGGAAGCGTGCGTAGCCAGCAGGGGTCTTTGAATGCTATCACGTTTCACTCTTCAAGGCAAAGCTTAAGCATCCTCCAAATTTTTTTATTACTCAAAATTTTTGAACGAGCTCACGACAAGCACTTATATATAAAGCACCATTACAGATTTCTATCAGGTCATTTTATCTCGTAACATTGGTCACTCACCTGCTTCTTTGGTTACAATGTCCACACTTAACGTTGCCCATAGCATGCTAAAGTGGCAAAACGTTTACATAGCATGAAGCGACCATTCTGCATAATTTTGCCGCAGTTTTGTGTGCAAAGTTTTGAGCCAAGCGGGTTTAGAAGACCACACTAAATACCTTTTTGACCCACCATGGTGGCTTAGTTGCTGTGGTATTGCACTAGTTAGTATGAGGTTGTGGCGACGAGCGACCACGTAGACCGTTAAAGTCTCGGGCTCTCGCAGGAGAGGAAGAACCGACACTCCGTCGCTTAGCGTAGCATTCTTTTAAATAATCTTCGGAACGCTAGCCCGTGCCGGAGCTTGCCAGCCGCTCGTGCCTCGTGTAGGCGCGAGCGTCCACGTCATCTCTCGTGCGACGCCGATGCTGCTGCCGCTACAGAGGGCTCCCCCCCTAGAGAGGAGGAAAGTTCGCCGAACGATGGAAAGTCCACGTGACGCGGCGTGTCTTGGCGTTGGTCTTGGCTGTCACGTGCACTGGCGGCGGCGAAGGATGCAGCAGGGTCGCGTCGCATACTGGTGGAGCTGATGGCGCGGGTGCTTCTATGTAGGCGGGTTTGAGACGTTCCAGGGAAATTGTGTCTGATCGGCCGTTGACATTGACAACAAACGTCGTCGGACGACGCTCTAGAACACAATATGGCCCGGAGTAGTGTGGTTGCAAAGGCTTCCGTACGGCACAGTTACGCACGAAAACGTGGGTAGCAGAGCTGAGTGCGGGAGAAACGTACAGGGACCTTGCTTCTTGTGAACGTGTAGGCACGGGGCGTATCTGGCTGAAGAAAGCTTGCAGTTCGGCAACGTAGTCGGCAGGTGATGGCATAGGCGTTTTGGGGGTGGCGACAAAGAAATCGCACGGAAGGCGTAGGTGAGTGCCGTAAACTAGCTCAGCACAGGAGCAACCTAGGTCGCTCTTGAGTGCGGCTCTGATGCCAAGTAAGACGAGGGGCAAATGTAGGACCCACTTCTCCAGCGATTCATGTGCCATATGGGAGGCCTTGAGATGACGGTGAAAACGTTCAACTAGTCCATTGGACTGCGGGTAGTAAGCAGTTGTGCGAAAACGTGTCGTTCCGAGTAGTTTGAGTAGCTCGTTGAAAAGTGCTGTGTCAAACTGTCGACCGCGATCTGTGATAATTGTGGATGGGCAGCCGAACCTTGCGATCCAGGTAGACACGAAAGCTGCTGCGACAGTGGGCGCTGAGATATCAGATATAGGTGTAGCTTCTGGCCACCGTGTGTAACGGTCAATGCATGTCAGTATGTAGCAGTATCCTTTCGAAGGTGGGAGAGGGCCGACGAGGTCCAGGTGTACGGTGTCAAAACGAGCATCCGGTGGGAGAAAAGACTTGGCAGGCGGAATGGGGTGACGCTGGATCTTCGAACGTTGACACGACAAACAGCAGCGAACCCAATCGCGAACTTGCGCGTTTAGCCGAGGCCAAACGACCCGACTGGAAAGGAGCTTCTGTGTCGCGCGTATGCCAGGGTGCGACAGGTTGTGCACGGTTTCGAATAGACGTCTGCGAAGCGATGCCGGAATGTATGGTCTGGGTGTGTCGTTAGAAGTGTCGCAGACGATGGACGTACCATCGTACCATTTGTACAACCATTTGTACGACCACGCTCCGTCATGCTAAACTTTGGCCTTCGACGAGCATTCCGCTGGATTTTCCTGGTCGCAGACGTCCGTCATGCAGTCATTGGAGCAGACTTCTTGCATAACTACGGACTCCTTGTCGACATCCAACGACGCCGTCTCATCGACTCCGTGACCCAGCTATCCGTTCCCGGCGTCCCATCATCAGGCACATCGCCCATAGCGCCTATTTCTGCCATGTTGGACGAACCTTTCGCCGCGCTCCTTCGCGAGTTTCCCACTTTGACGCGCCTGCCGGACTGGACGCAACCGGTGCAACATGACGTGTGCCATCACATCGTCACCTCCGGCCCACCGGTCTACTTCCGACCCCGGCGTCTGTCCCCGGAGAAACTGAAGATCGCTCGCGCGGAGTTCGAACACATGCTGCAACTTGGCATCATCCGCCCTTCCTCCAGTAACTGGGCATCACCACTTCACATGGTGCCTAAAAAGACGGGAGACTGGCGCCCATGCGGCGATTACCGGGCACTAAACAACGTCACAGTTCCTGACCGCTACCCTCTACCGAACATTCAGGACTTCACGGTAGCGTTGCACGGTGCGACGATCTGTGGCGACGAGCGACCACGTAGACCGTTAAAGTCTCGGGCTCTCGCAGGAGAGGAAAAACCGACACTCCGTCGCTTAGCGTAGCATTCTTTTAAATAATCTTCGGAACGCTAGCCCGTGCCGGAGCTTGCCAGCCGCTCGTGCCTCGTGTAGACGCGAGCGTCCACGTCATCTCTCGTGCGACGCCGATGCTGCTGCCGCTACAAGGTCAAGCCAAGTCAAATCAAGTCTTTATGTCAATTACGAACTTTGGACGTGTTACAGGCGAAAAGCGGTCGCAGGCCACTTGGAAGTGCCTGAGGGCCCGAACAGAGACAACGGCTGCCTCGAAATGCACGTTCGCAATTCGTTAAAGCAGCTAAACATCGTGACAAAAACTGGAATGAGATGAAGACGCGACAACTTACATTAGAAACTGCATCTTAACAGACAAAGGGAGACAAAGCTGTATATATCAAGAACTAGCAGGTTCCTAACAAAATGTACCACTAAGCTATTTAACTAATAACCAAATTAAGAACGATACCACAGCAAAGAGAAAGAGAGAGTGAGAGGGACTAAACAGCCATTTCGCAGATGACACCAAGTGAAGCTAATAGAAAAAACTAAAATAGCTTTAGCGAGGAAGTTTAAACAGGTACCGCATTTGCCGTTCAGTATAACTGGTAAAGTTATCATCATGGTTTTGATATTTATTTATTAAAAAAGTAGCACAAGAAAACTTAACTGTAAAGCATAATTCGTGCGTCGATAGGGAACCCGCCACATGTACGTAATGTGTGTGCGTAAGTCCGTATGGTGAATTCGTAGATTAGGGATTTTCTTAAGAATCATCTGCAATTGGTCGCTCGAATAAAACAAACAATAAACCACCCGAAAATGAAATATTTGATGCAAATTTATTGCATTATAACGTAAGAACCGCAAGTCCTCTGAGTACATTGGCGATGCAGCTAAGGGCTCTATTCTGCATAAGAAAGATTGCATCCGTATTTTGTGCAGTGGTCGCACCTTTAACCAGTGCACAATAATTTTAACGCAAAAACGTTAAGGGTCCCGGGCCGCAGAAAATCCGGCGTCAGTGTCCAGCGTCACACGTCGCGGCGGCAAATATAATTCGAACTAAATACCAAACGACGCATACCCAACCCCTCTTCTACCACCGAAGTTGCTCATACCTTGTCCTTCATTCTTTAAAACGTTATTCCTCGGAATTTTGAGAACGACAGCCTACAAACAAATGTATTGAAAAAAAAAACACCGACAGCGCATCTATGTTATGTGATCTCTTCCCAGAGGGAAATATTAAAATTGCGAAAGAATAACAGGAGATCAACCCATGCAAGAGGCCGCGTTCCTACCACAAAGCTTGCCCTTCGTGTATAGAGTTCGCCATCAGCGTTTCCCGGTAAACGTCATGCTTACATAAGCTGCCGTTGCCTGGCAGCTCAAGGGTCAAGGGTCTTAGAATGCTATCATGTCCCACTCTTAAAGGCGAAGCTTAAGCTTCCTCCAAATTTTAGGTGCTCAAACACGGAAAACCAAATATGCACTGTCGGTTTTTATGGGATGGAATTTCTGCGGCGCAAAAGTACACCAGTTACACTACAACAAGATTTCAGCAGTGAACCAATGTAACACGTTCACTTAAAATTGTTATAAAATGTACCACTGGTTATTTTATTCTTTGTGACTATGCCAATGTGCATGCCGCCGAGAAGTATAGGTTCATAAATTCTGCCATCTTCGTTTACGGCCTTAACACTGACTTAGTATATTAAACCATTAAACCATTGAATCCTTAAAATAATTCAGTTTGACCAGCTGAAAACATCAGAGAACACCATTTGGGCTTTCGTCGTAATTCTGTTGCGTCGGAACCAGATATATGCTTGTGTCATCAGCATAAAAAACGACTCATCATTGATAACTGGAACAGTATTGTTAGTATATAGGTTGAAAAGCAGTGGTATCGTTATACTGCCTTGAGGTATGTCCTACATTATACGGTTTGTAAGAAAATAAATGTTCACCAATAGCAACGCACTGTTTTCTACCAGTGAGATGAGAACGAAAATGTGAATGAGCTACGCACCGTACACTGTAAGAGCGCAAGTTATCAGACAAGACATGATCACTCAGCGTATCGAACGCTTTATTGTCCTGGAGGATACAGTGTTACCATTTTTTTTTCACTATTTGAATTCATTCGTTCTTCTCATTCTAGCAAGTCTGGCTAGATTTAAGTTGCAGGCCATGCTGGCATTCAGGAATTATATTATGCTTACGAACATAGCTAGGGTTTCTTTTTTTCTTTTTTTCCCTAAAACTTGTAAAGTAATCTATCCTGCTCATGCTCAAATTTAATATTTTCCTTGTACTCACCTACTACTTGCTTATGCATTAGTTCCTAAAAGTATATGTATGTGTTAGTAAGTTGACGCCTACCCGCCTGTGCAATCACATGTGAGCGCCCACTGCCTCCTATCGCCTTTCATGGGTTTTCGGGCTGGTCAAGTTGCCTGCGCCCAAATTTTTACCCAGAACCCCGCCAGAGAATTAGTTTTATGGGAAATAAAGCCATTCATTCTTTCAAAAAACGTTGCTGATGCGGGGAAACAAGATTCTATTTAACCCATTACCAAATACTGGTGTAATAGACACTGGCCTGTAGTTATTAACACCATATTTGTCTCCACTTTTATGAAACTCTGAAACATTTGGCATATTAATTGAATCAGAAAAGCAACCTGTTTCTAAACTCTATTAAACGTGCATTGGAGGCAAGGAGCAAAAAGACCAATTAAACATCTAATAGTTTCTACTTGGAAGCTGTCAACATCTTTCGCCTTGCTGTTCCGTAAACTCCTAGTACATCTCAGTAGCATCTGAAGCGCAGAAACATGTCAACATCCTGGTTTTCTTGTGGAGCATCGCAGTGTTTCCCAGTAGCATGACGTTTGCAAAATACTCTTTGAAGTGTTCTGCGAAGAACACGCGGGCAAATTTCCCATCACTTAGAGTTATTTCTGTTAAAATATTTGTAGTTGTTTTACAATTTAAAACTTGGTTGGTAATCTTTCATTTTCGGTCTGCACATCGCCTGTCAAGCTAAGACAAAGCATTCTCGTATTAGAGTATCATAACCTTTTCAAATTCCGCGCTTAATTTGCAACGATATTTTTGAAGGTGGAAGAATCGTTATTATCTTTCGTGGTGAAATGTTTTTTAAACATACGGTTCATTTCTTGATTTTTTAAGAAGTTCGGAGCTAATTGAAGGCTTTCTGCTCTTTTTATGGCGACAGCAATTATACAAACAGTCAAGGCGCATTTTTTTCCGTTGGCGTCGGCGTCGCCGTGACGTTCTGTATAACGTCCGAGGGAGACAGCACCGTCACCGCGCGCCGTCTGCTGCATGTTCGAGTAAAAGCCCGCGAGGAGAGCCGACAATCGCAGCTCAACAAGGCGCGTAAGTGGGAGGAAAGCTGAGAAGAAACACGCTGTCTTTCATGTTGTGAAAGGCCATGACTGGGATGGGAGGGAGGGCGGGAGAGGAGGAGGTGGAATTGGAGTTGGAGGATGTGATCTCTGGGTGGAATGTAGCCGCCGAGTATCGAGAAGACCCGTCCTTTAAGCGTTAACGTCAAGCAAATGTAGTGGTTCGTGCTATGGGGCTGGAGGACATGGCGGTAGTGTGGAATATCTCGGCGTATGCACACTAATACCTTGCTGGTTTCATCAGCTTCTCGAGACCACAGCAATACATATCCAGAAAGGCGGAAATCAGAAGGCATGCTGGGCTCACATATCACAATCACGGGGAAGCGGTATTTCTGGACGCGCTGTCGGAAGTCACTTAGGCGACCACGCAGGCCTCGGGCATTCCACAGCATCACTACACTGCGACGTATGTGCATCGACACAGAGGAGGGGTTGTGTGGTAGCGACATAATGAATTACTGCAGTGCCGCCAAGAGTGGCTCAATTGCGTCCAAAAACTCAACAACAACCATTGGTCTTGGCGTATTGAGACCTGAAAGCAGCGTGCGCATGGAATGTAAAAGTTGTTTCAGAAGAACATTCACCTCCTGGCCTTCCGACTTGACCTTATTGTCCGCTGGAATGGCACGGAATGATGGACGCGTTGGTTCGACGACTTTAGATGACAGAGCAGGCCATTCCACATCAGAGGAGGTGGATAGTATACCCGCATCTTTCTGAACCACCGTGGTAACATGGGACACTGCAGCAGGCGGCGTCTTATCATTCTGCGGCTCAAGACGTTGAGGCAACGGAGCTGAGAGTTGCTGTGACGGCGGCTGAGACAGACTAGTGACGTGTGACTCTGGGCGCCGGCGTCGGGAACGACGTTTGCGGCGACGAATAGACTTGGCCGCTTCTTGGTGATTTGAGTTGTCTTTTACCATTTTCTTCATGATGAGCCTCTCGTTCTTTATCCTAGGACAGTCTTTAGCCGTCGCCTCATGAGCGCCGAAGCAGTTGGTGCACTTGACTGTCTCCGTCTTGCAAGTGTCAGGCTGGTGTGAGCCGCCGCATTGACGGCAGGATATTTCGTTTCCGCAAACAGCACTCACATGGCCAATCCTGTTGCATCTGTGGCATTTAACAGGCTTGGGAACATACAGACGGACAGGATGCCACACATAGCCCACCTTGGCGTGGGATGGGATAGAGTAGGCTTCAAAAACTACTTTAACACACTGTGATCGGCCGAAACGATGAATGTCGACTATCCTGGCCGTTGAATTCAAAATTCAAAATCGTCAAGATATGCAAGAGAAAGAAATCAAAGAAGTGAAATGTAAGGTAGAAAATATTGAGTGTAGTGGCGCTTCAGAACAACTCTGTCGACTTGAAGCACTTGAGTAGCGCAGCAGAAGACTAAACATTGAAGTACATGGGATTGCGGAAACCGAGGGGGAGAATCTACTTGAAAAGGTTAATAACCTAGGTGCACAACTGGAAATGCAACCCATCACAGCCCAAGATATAGTCGCTGTTCACAGACTGCCGGCTAAGACAGGGAAAGCGCGCGCGATAATCTTGCGCTTCGTGCGCCAGGAGGCTAGAAACGCTTGGATTACCAAGCGAAAGGTTTTGAAAGAAAAGGGAAACAGGGTTTTTATTAATGAAAACCTAACCTCACGAACCAGAAAGCTTCTTGCTGCCACAAAAGAATGGGCGAAGAATGCAGACTATCAGTTTGTTTGGCATGCAAATGACAAGGTGCTGATGCGCAAATCGAATGGTGAACCAGCGACGGTAGTGAAAGACGAAAAAATAGATCCTTGGTGGCGATTATAACATGGACATGAGTGCATGTACTGCTAGACAGCATGGCTTATTAAATATAATCTTGATGAATGGTTGTATAAATGTTATAGAATCGAAGCAATAGAATCACAATGTCCTCGGAGACGACGTTAGATCTATTTATTACAAATTATGAGTCTTCATTTGTAAAAAGTGCTGTTTTAAGCTGCCCAATTTATGATCATAAACCAATATGCATTTTTATCGAGCACAAATTAAAGAAGGTTAACAAAAATACAACTAGGTTATTTCAGAACATAAATGAGCGTACAATGGCAGCCTTTCAATCAGAATTACAACAAGTTGGGAGGACGTATTTAAGGAAAATAATGCGGAAAGAACCTACAATATCTTCATTGAAAAATTCTTAGTTGTGTATAAGAAACCCTTCACCGTCAAACAAAATTAACCCAAGTCGTGCCGAAAACCATGGATAACAAGAGATCTATTAAAGAAAATAAAAAAACGCGAGAAGTTGTACGCCAGATTCACTATTACTCGTGAAATTGCTGATCTTAAAGAATATAAAGTTTACAGGAACAGTCTAAACAAGGAAATAAGGAAAACCAGAGATAACTATTATCTACAATCGTTTTTATGGTGTGATGGAAACTCAGAAAAACTGTGGAGGAACCTTGATAATATAATCGAGCGGAAACAATGCGCAGAACCTATTGAAAAAATTTGCCCAGAAAGTCGTTTACTGTCCGAAACAGACATGATGTATGCGTTTAACGAATACTTCCTGAACAGAGAAATGCAAGTGCATATGCGCCCGAAAACCAATCTCTCCCTACCTGGAAACTCAAACACAATCTTTTTCCATCCAGCTAATGTTGACGAGGTCTGCTCTATATTTATGACAATGAAAAACTCTAAAACCTGTGATTCAGACGACCTGCAGATAAAACACATAAAATATGTCATACAGGATAAAGCCGCCATTCTAGTCCATATCTATATTATCTCTATTGCTGAAGGCATCTTCTCATCAAAAATGAAGGTTGCTAAAGTCATTTCGATATATAAGAAGGCAGACAGGCTCAATATTCAAAATTATCGCCCTAAATCAATTTTGCTGCACTTTTCTAAGGAACTTGAAAAAATATTATTGATCCAGTTAACATCATTCTGTGAAAAATATCGCATCATCACGAAAGCTCAGTATGGCTGTCAAAAAAAAAACAAATCAACGCAGTTAGGACTACTACACAAGAAAAATTTTGAAACGAAGCAACTGACAGTAGGTATATTTATAGAGTTTACTCAGCCCTTCGATCATATTAACCATAACCTATTATTAACAAAGCTTGAGACGTATGGTATCAGGGGCCTCCCCCTGGAGTTAAGTCATGTTTTTAAAAAGACGGCAATATGTTGCACATAAATAACTTTCGGTTTGTTTCGGTTTCGGTTTATTTATGTTGCACATAAATAAAGTCGGTTTCTGGAGAAATAAAAACAGGAGTCCCACAAGGAAGTATTCTTGGACCGCTGCTTTTTAACTTATATATAAACGATGCTGTTCCGATCTATCCCAAGGCAATCTTTATCATATATGTGCAGATGACACTAGTGTGTTTATTTCATCGGCTTATTATACTAGTTTAATAAACAGCGCAGGCCAGTTTCTCCAGAACATATCCACATGGTCTACAGGAAATTAACTAAAATTAAATTCAAATGAGACAAAAGCCATCATTTTATATGCTAAAGGCACAAAGATTCCACAAAGCCACACTTTAGAGATGAACAAAGCGAGCATAGAAATAGTAAATGAAATCAAGGTGTTAGGTACATACTTCTCTGTTACGCTAAACTGGGATCGACAAGTAGACTCTAGTAGAAAAGCTTAGCCGTATCACTGGAATGCTAAGCAAGAACAGATATCGTCTACCAACATCCGCAAAAATATTAATTTACCACTTACATCACACATTAATTATACACACCTTGTGTGGGGCACAACAACTGAAACTAACCTCAGGAAAATACACTTACTACAGGAAAAGATCGTACTTATCATTGCAAGCGTGCCATATCACAGTCGCAGTGAGCACCTATTTAAGCAATGCAACATACCCAGAATCTACTCTCTATACAACCGCTCTCTCCTTCGTATGTGGTACTCAAACTCAAACTCTGAAAACAGGGTATTCAATGAAATTGCTTGTCTGCAAAAAAATACAGCTACCTATATTACCCGTCATGGAGAATATTGGTCTATACCCGCTCAAGAAACAATTATGGCTTGCAAATGACGAAAACTAAATTACCCAGACTGCTTAATTCATTACATGACGCTGGCATTGACATCATTACCATACCACGGTCAGAACTGTCGTTACTTGTCAGAACCTACTCCTAATTAATGAATCAAGCGTAATTTCTTTTTCAGGGCCGTCAGGTTTCACCTGATGGTCCCCGAGTGGGCCTAGCCAGGTGAAGTGGAGTTCGCCTACGTCTATAGTGGACCAAATAATGTTGTTTCACTCACTCACTCCACTCACCTGCATTCACATGTGCGTCTTGTTAAAAGTTTGTAATTACATAATTATTGCTCGTCCTTTTCTTTCTCCGAATTATTCCAATATTAATCGAGCGTCATATCTTTTCGCCTTTAATTATGCATCGTCAAGTGTACGTGATTTTCACTTTTATTTACGTATTTCCAAGTGTATGTAATGTGGTGGTTCGTAATATCTGCATTGTTTTTATTTGCCAATATCCAATTTCTTTATTCCCCTATAGAAAATTCTCTTGATTTGATTAATGATTGTACTTAATATTTATATGTAATGTTCTTTGCGTACGGTTGATTGCGCTACTGACTGCCATCATGTAACACTAAGGGCACCTCAAGCTGCCTCATTGCAGCTTTTATCTTAGCCCCCGCCATTGTATTTAAGCAATGGAAACAAATAAAGAAAGAAAAAGGAAAGAAGAGACGAGATTCAAAAGACACTTGGAGTCCCCGAATCGCCGCGGCATCAGCCGGAAGCGTTGACCTACGCCGCCGAAACCCGCCGTCACGCTCCCCGTCCATGCCTCCGCCAGAACCCCTCAACGCAACAATTCCGCCGTTCGCCGCCGCTGCAGCCAGCTATATACAGGTTGGGTAAGAGCTCCCGCCTGCTACAGAAATTGCGTTAAGGAACGCAATGGGCAAAACGGAAGGAATTGCTAAACGCTCTGTACGAACAACTGTGAAATAGAAGCTGCCCAAGTACAAGGCTGAGAAACCTCATAGACTCACAAAGCACATAAAAAATACTATGCTCATAAGAAGCGAGGGCCAGCTATATCGATTCAGCAGCACGGCACGTTGTCACAGCATTACCTTCACACACGAGGCATTGTTCACTATCAAAGAGATAAACGACCAAACGTTATGACATTGGCAGTGAGCCTCGGGAGAAGCCAATGTCGGTAGAACTGTTGTCTAAAGAGTCTCTCTGCAGACAAAGAGTAATTAAGGATTTTTCTAGAGCCAATCACTTTTGATGGAAACATGCCGCTGGTTTTCTTAGAACAGGGATCCCAAGTGAACACCGCAAATTATCCGGTAGAGGTCTTCAAGCAGGAGGTCCTGCCTTAGACCGAATCACACGTCGGAAACAGTCAGTGGACGTATCAGCAGGATTCTGCTCTGGCTCACAAGGCGCAGATGTGGCAACAGTGGGGCACGATTTTATTTCCGCTTCAGAATGGTCCCCAGACAGGCTATATCTAACTAAACACGCTTCACTATTCTGTCTCGTCTTTGTCAAATACACAGCCTGCTTCACCCCTCATCGCAGTTTGGCTGCTCTTCGTCTGGTATTTGAAAAAGCGTGTAGTGAACTAGACGTACACTACATCCGTGCTGCCATCGATGCATTTCCGAAATGACTCAAAGCATGCATTCGCGTAATATGGGGACTTTTCGAAAGCTAGATTTGTATTACTGTATGTAGAACAACCACACTCAGTCAATATAAATGTAATTTTGTAACAGTGCATCGCTAGCTGGGTAGAATCGAAGCGGAAAATTCGCACAAGGGACAGGTAAACAGACATCTTGTCTATGTCGAGTTTCCAGTCCCCCCCCCCCCCCCATGTCAATTTCACTCTTCAGCCTTCAATTCTGCTCACGGATTACCAACTAGGTAACTCCTGAGCGTTTCCATATTTAAGCGTTTTATTTGACTGCGAAAACTTTTGCCACCCCCTGTACTATATGTATGAGCTACATCTTTATCTATGCCGTATATAGGAAAGCTGGATGCTTTAGGGCAAGCTAGATGCTATTATATTCAGCCACCAAAATTCCTAGGGCCCGTTTTACGCTCTTGATTGAATTATTCTTCAGACTATTTTTTTAAACTTGGAAAACAAAAATTATGAAAGATTTTATGTACAGCGCATGCGTTTTATCTTAATTATTCTCACGAATATGTTGAGATACGGACAGACTAAAGATTAATGTAAGCACGACTATTCGTAGTTCTCAGCGAAATTTTTATATGAGGTGGGAAAATACCTCTGTAGAAACTTAGCACGGATTTCTTTGAGAAAATTTCTTATTTCACTAAAGGTGGAAAAGAGAGCTTTAGGAACTTGCAGATTTTAGCCATTCGAAGGCCAACCACTGTACAATTTACGCACTGTAACCTACCGATTTCCTTGCCGTAAATCTACACCATCAGTACCAATGGTGCATTGGAAATGCGTCCAAGTAGAAAGCACAGTCAGTTTTAGAGCTCAGCTCTTAGACGCTGTTAAGAACGGCCCGCTGAGGTGAAAGTTTTACCAGCCAGTTGCGACAGCGGCTTCAACTTTTCTTGGACAATGCCCCACTCTGCGTCGCGGGATTGCCGAGATGAGTTCGACGAACCAGGCTTTGTGACGGAACCCGCCACCGCCGACCTGGGCTGCTGTGAGCAAGGGAGTCCCTGAGGGAACGTAGTTCGAAACCCCTTCACACGCACCATTCCTGATGTCAGCCCCGAGTTCTGCGAATACTGTCTGACCTCGGTTGAGGACCGTGAAGCTGTGCGGAAGTGTGTGTGTAATCCCTCGCGCAAAGAGGCGGCTCGTCTACGGTGCCTGGTCGGCTGTTTCCCTCACCTTGGGATCGAGGGGGGGCCGAGGGTTTGTAAACCGCTGTTCTGCCGCTGCTCAGTGTACTTTCTCTCGCAGTCATGCTAGACTGATGAACTGCAACGTCCTTATGTAGATACTGTAAATAAACCCATATTCCTCGTTCTCGTTGAGAAGCAGTCCTTCCCTTCAACAGCGTCTTCAGCGTGGATAAGTTGGACGATGGCATGGACCAGCTACGATCTAATTCATGCCCGACTCCAACCTTGACAACTGACTACGAGCGATGGGATTGACCCCCCCCCCCCCCCCCCCATCCTCAGAGCGCCCGTTCCTTGGTCGAGCGTCACCGTCCTTCGGCGTAACCGCGCGAACGCGGTCGTGCCACTGCTGTCGTGTTCGCCGTTTTCCCCTCCAGCTGGCTCCGATGCCAATCATCATGCCAGCGTTCTCATACTGCACCTCCGTCTACAAAGGCGCTGACTGCACTGGCCCTCTGCCCGTCGGTGCGCCGATATCAGTCTCAAACTGTTTGTCCCAGTATATCGCGAAATGAAAGCACCCAAGAGCGCGTACAGCAAATGTTTACGTCGTACCTGCCCCGCCTATGAAATCAGTGAGATTATGTGTGACGCCGTCAGGGAAGCGAGCGCCGGAGGAGGAAGGTGGCTTGAGGTGGAGAAGAGAATTGCGCGCCGGGAAAAGTACGAAGGAGTGCGCTGAGGACGCAGAGCGCGCTACGGTGTCTCGATGCCACGCTTCTTCGTAAAGGTCGATGGATGGATGGATGGATGGATGGATGGATGGATGGATGGATGGATGGATGGATGGATGGATGGATGGATGGATGGATGGATGGATGGATGGATGGATGGATGGATGGATGGATGGATGGATGGATGGATGGATGGATGGATGGATGGATGGATGTTATGAGCGTCCCCTTTGGAACGGGGCGGTCGGTTGCGCCACCAAGCTTGTGCTATTGTACTGCCTAATGTCCTACCTAGGTAAAAAAATAAAAAAAAAACCGATGAACTCCCACAACCAAATTTTCTCACGTCCTATTCTGAACTTTGATTTTGCACGTCTCTGTTTTTTTGTGGTTTCTCTACTTTTCTTTCACCAATCTTCCAATCACTTCTTACTATTTTCTTTTGTGCCATGCTTACTTTTCCCCTACTCTCGCTAAACCCAAGGGCAACAAGGAGGCCAGTGGTGCCTAAATCGACCGCTGCACAGATGTGTTCACATTCTAATAAAACTTGCTCCATCGTTTCTCTAGCTTTACCGCAGCCAAGTACATGCTTCTTCTTTCTTCTTATATCTCACTTTATGGGCGCGTGTTCTAAGGCATCCTGATCTCGCTTCGAAAAGTAACGAGCTTCCCTTTGAGTTATCATAACATACGGTGACACGTATGGTTGTGCCGCCATATTGTGTCGGAACACCTAAAGGCGCGTTATGAGGGACAGCGGGATTTTGGGCTCTGCGCTCGTGGACAGTGTAAAATTTTTATTCTTGCGGTGCCTACGATGACGTGCACTGTAATATTGATACATGCATATTGTGTGCTTCTTCTGGACGATGCACGCGGGCGCCCCAACAAAGACGACTAACGCGCTCTGGCTCTCGAGCTCTCGGCTAAACTGACCAGCGCTGCAGTTATCATTCGTAAATATAATTTCTAAATAGTCTCGAGTTCTTAATGCTTCGTTCGCGTAACATTCTCGTGGAGAGCGTCCTTGCCCCTCTTCGCCACGGAGCTCCCCAGCGGCCACACCATCCTGGTTTCCGCCATTGTTCCCGGTGACGACGCCTCGTCTGCTTCTACTCTTGCGACCCCGACAACAACGTACGTTACGGTTACCAATCGCCGCGACCCTGGCATATTCTCATGCCAAGATAATGTCGACGTTGAGGACTGGCTCAGCCTGTATGAGCGTGTTAGCCGAAACAACCACTGGAACGCTGCCATTATGCTAGCGAATGTCCTATTCTGTTTGGGTGGAACTCCTCGTGTCTGGTTCCAGACACACGAGGACATCTCTAGCTGTAATGCTTTCAAGGAGAAGCTCAGCGACCTCTTTGAAAATCCCAGCGTTCTGCAGCTGGCTGCTAGAAAAGAGCTTGCTACCCGAGTTAGTCTTCTTCTGAATCGTATATCTCGTACATACAAGACGTGCTCGCTCTTTGCCGGGAAGTCGACGAGAAAATGGCGAGGTTGACAAAGTTGGCCACGTACTCAAAGGGATCGTGGACGACGGGTTCAACTTGTTGGTCTTCAACAATGTGTTAACGATCGACGTCATTGTCAAGGAATGCCACCGCTTTGAGCTTGCCAAAAGCCGCCGCGTCATTACACAGTTATTCTGGCTCCCTAACACGGCTGCGACATCGTCTTGCGTCGACCTTACGGCTTCACCACCTTTTAACGAGCACGTCACGCGTATTGTTCGCGGCGAGCTCGAGACTACAAGTCCTGCGCCGCTCCATCCACGCCCACTTGACCCCACCGCTGACAAACCAGCTCCAGCGATCTCTCTCATTCAGGTAGTTGTGTGGCAAGATTTTGCAAACCGAGGTTTTCCTGCTGCCTGCTCCATCTCCCGACCTGATGCCGGATCGGTGCCGCCAGCTATGCCTCACAACGATCTGTATTCCCCACCGAGTGTAGAACTCCGGACGAATAGCCCATTCCCTTCAGTTGCCTCCGCATGGGCCACGTCGCTCGCCACTGCCGCACCTCCTGGACGTCGCCGTATTCGAGATCATTTTCCACGTCTCCTCGCCCATATGCCGACCCGCGCCGTTACTCGCCTCGCCGTATGCCTCCTACCTCGGACCCATCCGTCGATGTCAGTCGTCCTGCTTGCTCGCCGTCACACCAGCGCAGTCGGTCCCCGTCGCCCCAGCTACGCCGATATTCATCGCTGACCAATTATGGACCCTCCCGGACGGAAAACTAGACTTGGAGGTAATGCTGGATTATCTTCGTCGTGTTGAAATACTCCATTGACGCTCCCAATGAACCACAACTTACTTGATGTTCACGTCGACGGGTGTCCCTTTGACGGCGTTAATAGATATTGGAGCCCAGGTCTTCATAATGAGTTGTAACCTTTCTCACGTCTCCTACTAGTCGAGCCATACGCGTGGCCGATGGCAGCACTGTTGATGTCACTGTAATGTGTACTTCCCGTATAAGTATATCGCCGACCGCCACGTTACTGTTCCCATGGCCTAACACTCGGGCTCGACTTTCTTACGGCGCATTCATCTTTGATCGACTGTTCTGCCGGTACCCTTTGCCTCGAACTTCCTCTATTCAAAGTACTCCCGATATGCCAATGAAAACAACACTTAACTTGCCAGAACTTTTCTTCCGTCGTTGATGCTTCCGTTGCCTTTCGCTCTTCCATAAAATCTACCACCAGAACCCTCTGTTGAAAGAACAGCTTATCACCCAACCGTCATACATACAATCTCGCTCTGACCACAATTTCAATATTGGTGTGCCGTCTTGATGTACTAAACTTTGCAGCAATGCATTCATCCCTAGCACAAGCAAAGATGGGAACCACCTTCCCCCCACTGTTGCAGCCATTTGGATACCGACACATTAAAAACCAGCATTCATTCAACGCCACGTTGAATATGTGTTTGTATCGTACAGAATTTTTTTGTTATGTTCACCGACTCCCTTTTTTAATGCCTTCGGGCCTTGAAAGTATCTTAAATGAACGAATAAATATATATATAAATAAATAAATAAATAAATAAATAAATAAATAAATAAATAAATAAATAAATATTCGTGCATACTCGTGCCGAACTGCCGAACAACTTTAGTACGACCGCCTTCGTCACCCTGCCGCCTAATGCCTTGACTTTCGTCGATTTGCTATCATATTTTTCTGCATCCGATGGTGATTACGTCGTCACACCTGTTCCTGGTGTCATTTTGATGCGCAATATCACTGTGCCCCACTCCGTCGTCACCGTCGCCGATAACCGGGCATGCCACCCCGTCCTCAATTTTGGCCTGACAAAGCAAGTCATACCCAAGGCATATCGGTTACCAAGCTGCGTTCTATCGGAGATGACCACATCACGACTTTTTTAGTAGACGTCTGCTCAGATTCTTCACCATGTCCACAGGATGCTATTTGCCCTGACGCAACATGTCGTCTCATGATTGCTACGGATCTATTGCCTGAACAAGCAGCAGCTATGTGTCGCCTTTTGGTTTCCTACCACATCTTCGACCTCGACAATCGCCATTCGGGCCACACTTCAGTTGTCAAGCATCACATAAATACTGGTGATGCCAGTCCGCATTCGCCGACTATATCGAGTTTCCGCTTCAGAGCGTAACGTTTCTCAAAATGAAGTGAACAAGATGCTTGGCGAAGGCATTGTTGAACCTTCGTCGAGCCGACGGGTGTCGCCCGTGGTGCTTGTTAAAAAAAAAAGGTGGCACATCACGATTCTGCGTAGATTATTGTCATCTAAACCGCATTACCGAGAAGGACGTCTACCCTTTGCCTCGCATTGACGGCGCCCTCGATTGTCTTCATGGTGCCATATATCTGCATCAATAGACCTTCGGTCTGGTTATTGGCAAATTTCTGTGGATGAAAAGGACCAAGAGAAGACCGTGTTCATCACCCTTACTGGTCTATATCAATTAAAATTATGCCATTCGGTCTTTGCAACTCCCCAGCAACGTTCGAACGTATGATGGACTCTTTGCTTCAAAGCTTCAAATGGACAACATGCCTCTGTTTCCTAGACGACGTTCTCGTATTTTCACCTACATTTGTGACACACCTTCAGCGCTTATAAGCTGTTCTTCAAGTCTTCCGCGAGGCTGGGCTACAACTAAATTATTCGAAGTGTCACTTTGGTCGTCGGCAGATTACAGTGCTGCGCCACCTCGTCGTCGCTTCGGGAATTAAACCAGACGGGGAGAAATTTGTGCTGTCGCGTCTTTTCCTGTACCCCAGTTTGTCAAAGACTTCCGAAGATTTGTAGGACTCTGCTCCTACTTCCGACGCTCCGTTAAAGACTTCGCAGTGATTGCCCGACCACTTACCGATCTTCTGAAGGACGTGTTGTTTACGTGGGGCCCCGCTCAAACTGTCGTGTTTGCCCACATCCCCAACAATCTCACCACAGCGCCTATACTGGCCCACTTTGATTCGTCTTCTGCTACAGAAGAGCGTACTGATGCCAGTGGTCACGGTAGCGCAGCCGTCTTAAGCCAGCGCCAACAGGGTCAAGATCGTGTTATCGCCTACGCTAGCCGCTTCCTCACAGCAGCGGAGCGCAACTATTAGATTATAGATCGTTAATGCCTGGTTCTCACCTGGGCGGATTATAAATTGCACTCGTACTTGTATGGCACGCACTTCACTGTAATCACGAACAACCACGCGCTCTACTGGCTTTCCTCACCCAAGGATCCTACCGGCCGGCTTGGTCGCTGGGCTCTGAGGCTGCAAGAATATTCCTATGCAGTAGTGTACACGTCGGGCAAATTACATCAAGACGCAGACTCTTTATCACGCTATCCCGTGGACGAATCACCCGCCGACCATGACCCCGATACCGACGCTTGCGTTTTCTCCGTTTCTCAGCTGCTACGCGTTGCCGACGAGCAACGCCGTGATGCCACCTTGCGCGCCATCATTGACGGCTTGGAATCTTCGCCTTCTGATTCGACCTTTCACCTGTTTGTTCTCCGGGAAGGTGTACTATAGCACCCCAATGTACGACCCCACGGTGCAGCCCTGGTCCTCGTCATTCCTAAGCACCTCCGGTCAGCTGTTCTGCAAGAACTTCATGATTTACCAAGAGCAGGTCACCTTGGCGTCTCCCGCCAAGGTGACCAAGGTGAGAAATGCCAGCGCCTAAAAACATCGTCGACGATCCCTGGTGGGGGGGCAATGCGAAAACAGCCGTGTACTTAGATTTAGGTGCACGTTAAAGAACCTCTAGGTGGTCGAAATTTCCAGAGTCGCCCACAACAGCGTGCCTCATAAATAGAAAGTGGTTTCGCACGTAAAACCCCATAATTAATTTTTTTCTTAAATACGGCAGCGTTACCTATAGCTGAAGGCACTGCATTCATCGAGGTACCAATCTAGCGTGTGAAAGGCAAGAATGACAGACAGCACGTGGTCGGCAACAGCTTCAGATTAGCAGATCGAGACAAACTATCTGAGTTTCAAAAAGCAAGCTCAAGGTTGCGGTTTCCATCACGGTCGTGGCTGCCGAATTTCAAACAGGGCGAAATGCGAAGACGCTTGTGTATTTAGGTGCACGTTAAAGAACCCCAGGTGGTCTAAATTATTTCGAAGTTCCTCATAACGCACAATAATCATATCGTGGTTTTGGCTTGTAAAACGACAGAATTGATTTTGTTTATTATGAGAAAAGCAAAAGCACTATAAATATAATGTCTGGATATTTCGCTGAAAAACACATTCGCCTTAGTTCTCTTATACAACGACCCATGATGAGCATAGAAATTTGAGAAAAAGAAGCAGTGACACATATGACTAAATGAAAGGGAATGTTGATTGTCAAAATGTACGGGGTGATAGTTTTAGTTTTCCGGAATCTTTAAGTATCGCCTGCTGCAGATGACATAATTATACTCATTGATATAGAATACTCAGAAAGACGGACATTGCTTGCACGATAAATAAAACACATCTTGAACTAATTACAGAAACCACTAATTCCCCTAATTATTATCTTAATGCGCCTATTGCAATTAAAGAATTGTAGCTGGTTAGATTGTAAGGCCGATCCACTTGGAATGAATCTTCTGAAGGACACAACATTGGAGATGTGCGCTATCAAACTCGCCGTAAGAATGCGCTGCTGTTGCACTTGCTCTTTTAACAAAATGCCCTGCTATGCATTAGAGCACTAAAGTAACTGGAACGCCTATGTATTTCGTGCCGCACTCTGGGAAATATATCTAGACTGGTGTTATCTTGGAGATTCATTTCAAGCGGATACGCCTTGCAATCTCACCGGCTACAATTCGCTAATTGCAATATGTGCTGTAAGGCGACTAATTATGAAGTTAATTAAATATGTATTACATTTTTAAATACGGGTTTTGAATGTTGATGCTATTATTGTCCGCCTCTTCGGACAATCCAGCTCAAAGACAATAAGCATGCTACAGGCCTCAGACGATATTTAAAGATTTCGGAAAAGATAGAAGTAGTCATCCCGTATAGCGGTCACTTGAGTAAAACCAACGGAAGACAACCCGAAAACTGAAATGTAGTTCAATGCAGGTCACCAACAAGTTTAGGCAGGTTGAAACCACAGGAGGTCATGCACACAAACTCGAGAGCATTGACAAGGCAAAACTCAAGTTTATATGCTTACTATAAATCAAAACAGGTCCATTCAAATTTACAGCTGCGGCGTTACTTCATCATTCCATCTCGCTCGTTATATCTGGCTGGTTCAATCAGTGCAAGTATAAATTCTGAGCCGCAACAAGGTAAACACCCCAAGCACATTTTCCTGACATCCGCATACTCAGTGCATGGGATTGTTAAACATGACACATTGAGTTTGAACAGGCTTCTCATCACCTTGATTAAATGATTTAGACGGCAAACGCCTAGTGCATCAGAAGATTTCCCAAAAACCGTTTCACACGAAGACACAAATTAAATATCATGGCTTAGATGAACAAGGTTGTTGTCGGCTTTTTGTGCATCCTGGATAGCGGGGAAATATAAGACATGGATGTCATTTCTCCACTGAGACGCACTTGTCCTGATTTTTTTTTATAGAACAACAAACTTCACGGTGACTGGACTTAATTGCAATAATGCACAAGGAGCCCTAGAATGATCATAATACGAAGTTATTCAGAAGCTATAACGAGGTTAATAGAGGTCGACAAATTTGTCATTCGCAACGTGGTTTACGAGTGACAAACTCTGGAAACTCTCGGTGCAATATCGAGACTTTCCAGGGTGAGACCATTGTCCTTTTTATGTACCTTATTATGGCTAATAAGAAATGGGGGCAAAACCTTTCCTCGTACAATAATTTACATACAATGAACAATATTTTCACGGCGAAACACTCATATCTTTCTCTCCCACATGCGCTGACCAAGTACTTGAACTGTTTATCGCAAAGGCCGATGAACTGTTGACTCACACAGCCTTCCCTCTTCACTGTGATATGAAAGGCTTTCATGATTTCTCGCGCCAGTCCAATTCTTTATCTGGGCAGCCCAATCGCATCACTAAAAATCGCTATACTCGGCAATAAGTGGCCAGATAAGTTGATTCTGCCTCTGATTTGGAACACTTTTGCTTATTCGATACCCCGTCAACAAATCACTCGGGCTGTTCCGTGTGCGTTTTTTCCACAAGACAGCGCAACTTAATGTGCAATATCAATTTCACACAACCTATGGCACAAGTTTATTGCCACACTTAGTGCCAGTCTCCCTTATCAAGCTATTCCGTTCCTTCCGTAGCTTTGCATTGAAATCTCGGCATTTCTTTGGGGGACCAAAACAATTACGCTATACTCTTTTGCGTCGGGCAAAATTTTCAGCTGTGCGAAAACTTTGTTCCCTGCATAACAGTGAATATTTTAGGCTTACGGCACCTTGCACTTTCTCCTGAGGACTTTGTTTAATTTTTGTGAAGTTGATAGTTTCGTCGCAGTCGCTTTTAGGGCGTAATCAGTGAAAGCGGCCTCCTTTAATTGTTGGGGGGAGATGCAAAATGATCGTGTACTTAGATTTATGTGCGCCTCTTATGGTAAAAATTAATATGCAGTCCTCCAATACCTCATGTCCCACAATCATATCGTGAATAAAGCACGTGAAACCTCTTAATGTAATTTTAAACGCTTTTCTTGAAAAGTGTTGCATGTCGTGGTAGCCCTCTTTCTAGGATTTTTCCCAAAATTTTGCAGGGGGAGTTATTGCCAAGTTTGATTCCTTGTACAAGGGACTACGAGGGCTTAAGTGCTCGTTTGAACGAAAATTTTTATGTGGTATGTTACCGCCCACCTAGTAGTTCAACCTTTATGCGTTTTTAAATATGTTCTTTTGTATGTTCCTTACGAACATTTGAATGTGGTGTTCGTTGATAGTTTTGTGAAGTCACTGACATATTATTGACGGACATCCTAGTGACCCAAGTTGCCCGCATGATGACGATTTTGTTTGCTTCTGTGATTGGTTGGCGGAGTAACACAACCCCGCGCGGTCCGTGTGCCTTGGTTGCCAACTGGTGTGTTTTTTAAAGTTGTACTCTACTATCGTAATCTTTATTTTACGATTCCTTCTTGCGTGAATCCATTTGACGTGGCTCCTTGTTCGACAATAAAGTTGAGGTGTGTCTCACAGGCGTACCTGTGAGATACACGTTATTTTATTTCTCTTTTGCGGGTTTACGCGTCTTTATGGAGAATGGTGGGCGTTGTTCATATTTGTAGTAGTAAAGCTGCACCCCCTCCTCATTCGCATAGAAAAGTTACCTTGGGCTGCCACCCCGCCAAAAAAATATCCTGAGTGGGTGCCTGTCATGAACCTTGAAAATATTTTCCAGCGTCCCACCTATGCGTTAGAATTTTCGCCCTTGGGAGACTGCGAAGTGGGACCCAAGTTGCCGTGTTCCACCTTGTGGGTTCCGTAATTCCTTTTTGCCAACTTAACTCACCTTTCAAAGAAAGCAATCGTTTACTTCCGCAGTTAAATATAATGTCTCCCTCTGTCTCTTTCTCAGCTTCACTGGTCACTAATTTTCTTGCCCTATTCCTAACGTATTTCATGCGTGATTGTGTCGACCTTGCTTTCTTTAGCGTCGACACTTGGTTGACCCTCTTCTTTTTTTCCGAAAGTTGTTGCAAGATAGCCAAAACCCCAGATGCTGCAAACCCGTGTGAAGCCAGCAAAGACCCAGTCTTCAAAAGCATGCAAACACGACGCAGGCGATGAAAGCGTGGGTAGGCGGGAAGAGGGAGAGATAATTTTTAATGGCAGAAATGCTCAGAGGCCGGCCCGAGTGAAGTACCTCTGTCCTGCTACTCCACGCAAGGGAAAGCGCTCGTGGGAATAACAGAGAAAGGACGCGACGAGGAAAGAGGGCGGTGGTATGGTGAATGTGATGACAGCAAAGCACAGCCATCTTGGCAGGCAGTGGTAGAAGTTACTTCAGTGTAGCTAAAAAAGTGTGGATAGCTTTCATAATTTTTTGCCGTTGCCAGCACCACTGGCGTATATAAACCAGACAGTAGCAGCTGCAGGGCGTCGATTATTTGTCTTTTGATGACAGAGTCCGATGGTGATTTTTCGATGCATGGTCCTTGCTCGCGCTGGCAATCTAAGACACGTGCCCGAGGCGGCAAGCGTGGCCATACTTTGGATTCCGGGCTTGCGCGGCTCGCTCGAAGCAACGGTTCTCAAAGATATGTCGATGCCGATTCAACTACCTTGTGCTGTACCTCCGGAATTGGAGCTAGGGAGCTCTCGTTTGGACCTACAGCTTGTCCACGTCAGCGACGAGATCGTCTCCTCCGGTGTTGCACTGGCCTCTTTGTGGGACATACTTGTCTTGCTGATATGATTCAGCACCTTTATCTCTTTTCTTCGTTTAGGACAATCCTTGGAATTGTCCTCGTTGGGTCTATCGCAATTCGAGCATTTCATTTCCTTTACTGTGCATGAAGACATGTCATGGCTGCCAGCACAATGAAGTCATGCCGGTTGGCCTGTGCAGACAGGGCAGACATGGCCAAGCTTTAGAAACTTGTGACATTGCAGTGGTCGGGGCACATAAGGACGCACCGCGTGTCTCACGTAGCCCACATTGGCATGATCAGGTAGCGTGTCTCCCTCGAAAAGACGCTTGACGATCGTCGAGCGACCGAAGCGAAGAACGTTGATGACCTTCACTGCTGAAGCGACACGCCTCCGTAACTCTTCGTCGCTAATGTCTATCACGACATCGGAATTAACATCTGCCCTTGTGCAACCACCGTGCACAATGAACGACCGGACTTCTTTGTGTCCTGGTATGCACACGGTTTTCAATTTTTCTAGGGCAGCCTGCGTCGCTACTTCTATGGCGACTGTGTCTTTCTTTGTGTTGAAACTCACTTCGTTAATGCCTTTCGGAGCCACACTCACTCGCCTGCGAATTCCGTGCACAGGTGGGCGGGAATATACAAGGTAGCCTGCGAGCGCGTGAACCTGCAGCGCACACTTTGCAGATGGAGTTAGTAGTAAAATATTGCACGATCTATAATCCCCGGCTGTTTACGGCTAATTATACTCCTTTTTGACTATATTGACACGTGCACTTGTTTATCGGGTGACGGCGTTGCACTGTCTAACAAATGCTATCGTTCAGTGCAGGAGGCGCCTGCATGTATCGTAAGTAATGTGATGGATGGTTATATCCGTTGTCTGTTGTCACCGAACCTTGTGTGATCTGATCGCATGTATGCGCGGCGCGATGTTCGTGTGAAAATACGCAGGCACCAGCGATTACTGTGGAGCCTTCGATGGTATGGCATGAAGAACTTTATTTAGGTCCTGAGGGATCAGTCTGGGACTGATGCGGGCCGCTGAGACGTCGGTACAGAGAGGCCGAGCCCCTCTGCCGTCACAAGGGCCCTCTGGACAGCCCTTAGTTGGTCCTCCAGCACTTCACTGTGACTTCGATGACTAATTTATAAAAACCGATGCACTTGACACGCTGATCAGATTTTCGACGATGGCCGACTGTGTTTGCCGCTATCGTTGTTCTTTGAATATTGCCTGTTTTGAGGGCAGAGATTCGCCCAATAGAACGCTGGTTTCATATTCACAATATTCAGTCAAGAACATTAACAATATTCAGAAGTTATTATTTTCGTTGGTAACAACCAGGTTTTATTTTGTAATTACCCTAGCATTACAATACCAGAGTCAAATCACTTATTCTTTAAGTGGAGATCGCCCGACCAGGCTCTATTTCAGATGAACGAGGGGCAAGCATTGGCTTCACCTTTCCTAGTAGGAGGCTACGGGAGCTTCCACTCTAGCAGTTTTTCTTTAACCTACTTGAGCGTAACCGCGACGAAGGACAAAAGAAAGTGGACACGAGCGCGGACTGACCACTCATAAGTTGTTAGACTGCTCTCGTATCGTGCGCTTCCTTTTGTCCTTCGTCGGAATTGCGCTGCCCAACTATAGCAGTATGTTAATTCACCAACTCGCCCAGCTTGCAGTATTATTTCAGCTAGTTTTGTCATTCAAAGTTTTACTGCCTCCTTCATTGCCGCCACTACGTGACATATCATGAAGGCCATGCTTTTGTCTTTTGCAAGCTCCGGAAGCAAATTCACGAGCTGAACATATATCATAGATGCCATATGGTCAGTGGGCCTCTTCAAATTGTCCTGGACTGTACAGGACTGCCCGAGATGCGTCATATGCAATGCTTGTTGGCTGAAATCATCGCCTCCGGCAATCCAGGTCTGTTATGGACGGATAACTGAAAAATGCCCAAGAATGCCGTATGAGTGACAGGAAATAACGAATCTTAACGGGAATGCTTTTGCGTCATTCGTAGGACAGTAGCAATACATGATGTTCTAATGTGACCGCCAGCGACGGTTAAGTCCATAGAGAATCTCGAAGACCATCGTTCTTGGCGCCGGAAACGACTGCAACCGCCGAAAACACTTCATGGCAGCCATGACATTACATATACCAATGTCTATGTGACTGTGCAACTCCGTACCAAGGAGAGCAGAACGTGTGTAAAGTCATACAGTTCGCACGTGAACGTTTAAAGTGAAGTCATAGTGGTGCAAGGACAGCGTGCAGCGAGCTTATTGTACTGAAACTGGCGACACCGCTTCGGCTACGAGAACGCACGTAAGCGTGCGGCAGAAATTATCACAGAGCCTCAGCTGGTCGTTATGATAAATCATAATATAAAACAATATGTGATAACATTTGTTTTGTTCTGGTATTTTTGTTTCCCATCAGTGCAGCAGAAAACTACAGTGTTTTTTTTTTCGCCTCTTTCTTCGTCATTTTTTTTGTCGAAAATTTGCACTTCTTCGTTTGACGCACCGTGGCTACATGTTTTTTGGCTACCAATTAAAGCTTTTGCCGTAGTTGGCTACTTTCTTGGTTGCTTTTCAGAATTTTTCGGCTACTTTTTCTCCGGAACACCTGGCAACCTTGTCAGGCCTGACGAGCGCTCGTGGCTTCCGACATGGCGGCGACGTCGCGTGCAGATACCCTTCGGAAACGGCGAATCTCAACGGGTTCCGATGAGTCTGCGTCAGAATTTTTTGACGGTGGTAGCAGTGCAGACTCGGCCTTTGTTTCGAGTTGTTCATGAATTTGACTTCGCCCCACCATCTGCTAGCCGCCTGGTTAGCTCAGATGGTAGAGCGGCTGCTCCGGTAAGGTGGTGGTCCTGGGTTGAAGACCCGGACCAGGACGAATTTTTCTTCAACTGCGAGGCTTTTCATTCGATGAACCCGCATGGGTTTCCTTTGTAGCAATTGCTACGAGTGGGCAGACGTCTTATTGTCCCTTCGTTAATTACTTCTCTCCACCTTGCGTGTTTCCGCAGAACTATTACGCCAGCATCGATGTTTTTACAGAGATTTCTCGTTTTCGCAAGGATCATTTATTAAATATTGTATTGCAAAAATTTTCTAAACATATTCGCTTCAAAATAATACCATAAGAAGGCACATTCCTTTTTCAAATTTATACCATATTCTAATGTCAAGCGCTTCCTGTAGAAGTAAAAAGGATCGTTTACTAGACTACCCAAAAACTGCATGTTTTCCCATGGAAAGGAAACTGTTAAAACATGGCACAGTTCACCAGAAAGGCGAACCTTTCATATCTGTAGCAGGGTATTAGACAACGAAACGAAGTGAAGTTCCTAGTTTTATCGGTCGTGCAAAGTGCGGTAAAGATTTGCTTGTTATAATTAGCAAGTACAGTTTCACGCACGCACAGGCAAATATGAACAGGTCACATTCGATTACTACAAACGCTCGCTCTCACTACGCTGGCATGATGGAGAGCGCGAACGGAGGGCAGCGAACGCTTCTGCTACCTTTACTTTCAAGTTGATGTTACGCCAACTATAGGCGTGCGCGAAGACAGTGCGCATGCAGCCGCCGTCCATCTCAGCTCGCTCGCCCTTAGTGTTTGCGCCCGCGCCCCACTACCACCAAGGTACGGTACGTGAACCACGTGTGTTCTCAGCCGAGCGTACAACCATGCGCAGCAATGAGCGGGCTGGAGGAGGATACGTGTGCACTCCTTCCTGTGAGCACACTTGAACACGTGACCTCCAAGATTCGGCGCGCGGAAAGGCGCATCAAGCAGCCATCTTCCTCGGATGACCCTCGCAATGCTTTCCCTTACACCTCGGCATAAGGCGCGCCGGGTGCCACAGGACGTTATCGCACTCGGACTTCATACAGAACTTAACGGTGACGGCGACAACGGCGAAAACTTGTTGAGGGTGTTCACACGTTTGCTATTGCAATGGGACTTCACTAGCCATCGCAGCCTAGTGGCCGTGGCGTTGCGCTGCTGAAGTTGAGGTTGTTGGTTCGATCCCAGCTGCGGTGGCTGAATTTTGACGAGGACAAAATGCAAAGACGCCCGTGCAATTGCATTTAGGTGAATGCTTCGCATATTATTCCCCCTAGTCCCCCTCGTAATCCTACGGTGGTTCCGGCACGTAAAACCCCAGAACTTTATCTCAAAATTATGTTTTGGACAGCCACTGTATAAATCTCCTTTGTGAGGATATCTTTAAGATTGTTGTCTTTACCAATTTAAGCACTGTGCTTCTGCTACCTAATTGTGCCGACCTACGTAATTTCTTGCTTTAGAGTTAAGGACAATGTTCAGCAGAATAAAGTTTACTTTCCCCATTATTCATAACGAAGTTCAAGTTGACGCGTCTGATTTCTTCCAGCTTTCAAAACGTGGGAGCTTCAGGCACCGGTAAAAGATGTATGTCGCACTACACACTGGCACCGAATGATGCTCTTACATACATTTTCTTCCAAGAGTTGTGAGGAAACGGAACATGCTTCCCGATTCTTATTTTTACGCACTCCTTAACAATTTAAACGGATTTGTGTACTGCAGTAAAGCAGTGTTTTAACTTACTTATTCTTCTTACGCGGAGCAGTGCTTGCACCGATTATCTTGTACTTTGCTTTTTTGTGTCAACTGTGGGGTATGTAAAACGACATCACTGCAACCTTTTTTTAGTCCCAAAAAGATGCACGTGAAATCATTGTCATTTGTTATTAGCTGTATTTCCAAGCCTGTAATGGCTCTCTAGTTGACTGACAGTATAAACAAACAATCAAGAAAACTGCCCATTCTGGGCGGGGACTAATGAAATAAGTAAGTTGCTGCTACGGAAATAAATGCTGGCGATTAATAATAATAATAATCATAACCTTTATTCATAAAAACAAGTGGTACAAAGTGCCAAGGCATTAGGAAAAAAGTTGCTACAGAAGCAACTTGACTGGTTCTAATAACCAGAAGGTCCAAAAGGCAGCAGACAGCAAGGAGCAAGAAAAAAAAAGAAGAAAATGAAAGGAAAAGAGGAACAACGAAAATGGACAAAGGAAAGAGTAATGGCATGTAGTACATAGATCTCACTTAAACAATTTGCTTCACACATGAAACAGCTCAGGAAAAACAAACAATATAGATATATAGATACACAAAACTCTTAAGAAAAAACATTAGGTACACGGTTAAACCCAATTAATTCTTGGGGCAATAGAAATTATACAGGTCTCTGCCAGAAAAATTTCGTACATCGATGGACGCAGATCTGAGATTATTCAGCAGAGTGGGGAGAGTGTAACAAGTCATTTGGTTACCATAGGTTGAACGCACATGCGGCACATGCCAGTATTCCGGGGACCTGGCGTTATAACATGGGATGTTGTGTTTTAATCTAGCCAGAGATGAAAGAAGGCTTAAGTTCTGTTTGGTTTCTTTTATGTATCCAAGAGCAAGGCGGTAGTTAAACATATCACTGGCTTTAAGTACCCGAAGTTTTTTAAATAGGGGCTCAGATGGGGAGTCAAAGGGCATATTACTAATTACGCGAACAATTTTCTTTTGTATTACAAGCAAACGGTTAATATTTGTAACAGATGTGGTGCCCCAGATAAGGCAGCAATAATGAAGGTGGCTCGCAAATAAAGCATTATAAATTAACATTTTAATCTTCCGAGGCATGTAGCGAATAGCGAAAATGCGTCCAGTAATTTGGGAGAGTTTGACTGCAAGAAAATCAATATGATCGCTCCAGCTCATATTTTCATCAAAAAAGACCCCGAGTGTTTTCACAGAAGGGACGAGTTCAATTTTAGAAGACCCTAACACCACGTCCCTATAAAGACAGATATTCTTATTCTTCGGTTGAAATAAAACTGCCTTTGTTTTTTCAGCGTTGATCTTGAGACCATTTTCTAGAGACCATAAATACATTTTTTTTACACCAAGGCGGCTCTTAATTTCATTTATTTATTTATTTACTAATACTGCATTTTACACTGCAAGATAACACAGGATCAGGGAATCGGCTTCATGAATTAACTTGATCACAAGCAATACAGTATCAAAAAAATGTCATCACAAAAAACAAGAATCAATGTCACAGGTCGGAGAGCTGACTGAAGTAAGGGAGCACACGGGTAATTCGGTTTCGAATCTGACTGGTGTGGTGGAGGAAAGGAGAATTTATAGCCCAGTGAAGAATAATAGTTAAGGAATTGCTACACCTATTTGGCAGGGAATAGGGGTCAATGAAAGTGATATGTGCTTTGGAGAGCGTTATTCCATGAACAATTCTGTGCAATGTAGCTATACGTTGAGAGGTGCGTCTATGGGCAAGCGATACAAGAAATAACGAACTAACTTCCAATGATGGGGAAAAATAACGATCATACTGTTTGCCAATAAATCTGATAGATTTATTTTGAATTGTCTGACGCAAAATTTTAACATTAGAATCGAGCGGTGATCAAGCGAGTGAGGTGATAATCGGTGCATGTTATTCGGGATTTATAAGCGGTTACAGAGTTTTTTGGCACTCCGCAGGTTCGTTTTTCGATAGCCTAATTTTTGCAGCGCCTTTTTGTTAATTTGATCAATCTTGCTGTGCCATTTTAGATCGGCTGTGAACGTGACCCCAAGGTTTCTGAATTCACTCGTCAACAGACGCCAGTTGGGACGATTCATTAAAGTAAGTACGTATACGGTAGTCGTTGTTATTTGTAAAAAATCACTGAAACACTTTTTTAAAGCTTACATTTGCCATTGCTTGCTTGATACACGAGACCGAGAAATGATTTTTCTGTGATTGGTTTTGTGTATATTGTTTAAGCAGAAAAAACAGTGATCAGCATCATACTTATTTTAAGACGATGGTCGCAGTAAGTTGAACGATGTCATTGATAAAGGCAATAAGGAGCAGAGGAGGCAGGACCGAACCCTTTGGCACGCCAGACGTAACGCTTAACCGCATTGAGTGAATGCGTTTAAGTGCTACGAACTGGGTGATGCGTTTTCTCGAGCTGCGATTGCGGAAAAAAAAAAAACGAGACCGTTCGCGGAGTGCCAGTGCTCGACGGGTTTGCCAGTTCCGCATTTTCTGTTCTCGCGTTATCTCCACGCCCCCTCTCCTGCTCATCCGTAGTTTCCACTCGCGAGCAACCAGCGCACAGAGTCACGGCACGGAGGAAAGTGATCGCAGAAAGAGCGCGGGAAAACCTTCTCTCCGGACCGGTCCGTTCTAAAGGGTCGCGCAACGCTCGAAACGGGAAGTCGCCAGCTGAGCAGGCGTCGCCTCTCGCTGCGCCATCGCCTCGACGGCCGGCTCATAAGCGCTGCGAACGTCCTATCGCCTCAGCTTGCGATTCATCCGCCATGGCGCAGGCAGATAGGATCGGATAAGCGACCGGAGAACAGTGCTGCTCCCCTCGGCTTTATCGCTACCAGCAGGCGGACGATAGAAGCCGGCTCCCGCTCGGCGAGCGATGCGTGCTCGTAGCACGTGAGCGTGCGAGACTGGCGGCGCGGCTGATCGCGGCGCGTCTGTCGTCATCGCCAGCTGTTCGCGGGTGAGGCGACGCGGTTTCCGCTAGGGCGTCGCGCGCGCGTAGTCAGCGTAGTCGGGGCGAGCGCTGCAGCAGCCAGGCACCCTCGCGCGCGGGCCCGCGTCTCGCGCGTGCATCGGTCTGTGATGACGGTGTCGTTCTCCTGCGAGCGGGCTAGATGACGACGATGGACACTCCTTCCCCTCGCAAGGATCCCGTGCGGCTGGGTCCCGTCCTGGAGGAAAGCGTCGCCTGCTGCTCTTCGGCCTCGGTGGTGCTGGCGCCTCCGTGCGATGCCGAGAACCGCCACCTGACCTGGCGCGAGCGATGGGTGCCCTTCTTCCGGGGCCTGGGCCTCGAGTCCGTGCTCTTTCTCTACACCGTCACGTTCGCCATGCGCTTCGTGGTCACCCAGCAGCTCTTCATGGCCAAGGCGTGCCTGTCGGCCTACCCCGACGACGTGTGCGCCACGCTGAGCCAGCAGAACGCCACCGTGCGCGACGCGGTCACCCGCAACGCGAACGTGCACAACCTGCTGCTGGTGCTCGCCGAGTTCGTGCCCGCCGCGGTGGTGTCCGTGTTCCTCAGCTCGTGGTGCGACAAGCACGGCAACCGCATCCCCTTGCTGCTGAACCTGTGCGGCGCGTTCGCGCTGGACGCCGGCACCATAGCCACCGTGCTGGTCTTCTCGGCGCCCATGTACGTGAACGTCGTCCTCGGGCTGGTGTGCGGCATGACCGGCGGCCTGGTCTGCATGACGGCCATCGTCGAGAGCAACGCGTCGCGCTCCTCGCGCGAGGACATGCGTGCCGTCAAGTTCCTCGTCGTCATGAGCGCCCTGCTGGTCGGCGTCCAGCTGGGACAGCTCATCTCGGGCGAACTGTTCAGCGCGGGCGGGTACCTGCCCGTGTACTGCGTCTCCCTCGGCATAGTGCTGTGCAGCATACTTGTGGTGCTGGTGTTCAACGCCGGCACCTCGTCGTCGACGTCGCGCCTGCGCGACATGCTCAAGGACTTGCGGATGCACAACTTCAAAGAGGGCTTCGACGCGGCCTTCGGCTGGAGACCGCACGGACTCAGACACCGGCTCGTGCTGCTCGCCCTCTCCCTCGGCGTCATACTCTTCAACGCTGAAAGTCAGTACCACCCCCTCTCTCTATCTCTGTCCCGTAGAACCTTCACGTAGCACTCTGCACACTATAATATGGTTCTTACGAATAGGCTGCTGCCGATCGTGACCAGCCGCAGTGGCAATTGGCAGCTGTGGTATTGTGCTGGTAAAGCTCCAGGTCACGGGTCCGATGCCGAATTTCGATGTGGGCGATGCGCAAACGCGCTCGTGTACCGTTCATTGGGTGCACGTTCAAATACATGCAATACGCAGAAACGCTTTTCTGAGACAACCACTGGGCCGGTTTTAATGAAGTTTATTGCATTTGAGAAGAAACATTTAATTCTAGTTACTGTTGCAAGGGAAATTCTGATTTAGGGAGTGAATTGTTTACAAGAAATTTTTGAAAATCGTTAACTTCGAAAAATACAGAAGCAAGAAGTTTACAAATTCTCAGGTCAGCACAGAGGACAGATAACGCAGTTATGTATATTACATCCGTTAGAGCCTTGGAAGCGGACATATTTGATGCACCAATTTATATTTTTCGTGAGTTTTTTGCACTGTTTACGAAGGTTTTGCAAAAGTCCTAATTGCATACTAATGGTATGCTTGAGACCAATGTTTATTACATCAACCTTTTCCGCTTTAGATGTACTATGAGATGCAGTTTAGAGAATTACGATATCACGTTTCATTGCAGAGTTAAAGCTGGAAACACGATAGTTTCGTTTTCAGAGAATTTTCGATTTTCATCAATTTTTATTAAATAATTGGCATAAAGTCATATTTGGCTACTAAGTCTCTCTAGATTTTAAGTTTTTCTTTTAAACGCAATAAACGCCATCAGATTTGGTGAAGTGGTCGCCGATAAAAACAATTTCTCATCTCCCATGTATTTATATAGTAGCGACGAGCCTCGGAGATAAAGCTTCTTATAATCGTTTTTCTCTGTGACCATTGCACCGGATTTGATGAGGTTTTTTGCCTTCACAAGAAAAACTTAGTCTAGTGTCTGTTGGTAGTGAAATTTCGATCTAGGCCAACAATTTCTGAAAGTCGCAAATTTTCCGATAACGAAACTATGAAGTTAACAGCTTTGTATAAAGCGATATCACAATTTTGTAAATAGCACCTAATAGTATATGTAAAGCGGAGAACATTTATGTATTTACATTACGTTCACGTAGACTACTAATGTGTGAGTAGTACTTTTGAAAAATCCTTGTAAACCTTGCAAATTCACATAAGATGTAAATTGTACATCAAATTTGTTCGCTTAGGATGCTCTAACGGATGCAATTTACAGTAGTGCGATAGTTCTTGGTGCAGAGCTATGGATTTGTAAACTTTTAATTTTTTTCTAATTTTTTTTCTAATTTTTTTTCTAACTTACCAATTTTTCAAAAACTTTAAAGAATTCAAGTCCTAAATCAAAATACCGGTTGCAACAGTCTCTAGAATTTAACTTTTTCTTTCAAACGCAACTAAGGGAATCAAAATCGTTCAAGTGGTTATCTCATAAAATTGTTTCTGCATTTTACATGTATTTGAACAGGCGGCATCGGAGTTAGGCCCGTGCTAAAGCTTCCTCCTTGCAATCCCAGTCGGTCAGAATCAGCCTGGAGACCGCCACTGCAGCGTGCCCGATACTCACATCGGGGTTTTTAGCACATGAAACCCCAGAGTTTATTGGAATGTATTTTTATCTTTCTTTTTTACCAATCGTGTCAGCGAATAGGCGACTGCAAATTTAGAGCCGTGGTTCTGTTTACAAAAAGCCGGTGTGAAACGAAACACGTGCCCGGATAAGTTGGCATGAGCCACGAGCTTCTCATTTCTATCCTGCAAATACTGGACCGCTGCTTTCGCCGATCAGTTAAGACGAAAAAGGGGGAATACGGCTCGCGAAGTTTGACGTGGGGCTTCTTCACGGGTGCCAGAGGCGGGGTGCGTGTCTACTGGATTGGATTGGACTGGAGCAAACTTTATTTGTGCCTGCAGTCTACTCCTGCAAACAATGGCGCAGCAGACGACGCTCGCTCTGGAAAAGCACACTGTGCGCGGGCGCGGCCGCAGTAACACAGGTGAAGTCGCCTCTCACCCTCGTAACCCGTTGATAGGCCACGTGGTCTACGTGTAGTTTATGGTATGCGGTTAGCAGTCTCAGTCGAAGGTGCATTTAACGCGGCCCACACTTTCTCGTTTAGCAGCGAAATTTCTGCAGCCGTAAAGAGTGTGGACACGTACGTTCGATCCACTTGCAACCTTACACGTAGTGATCGCGCAGCTGAGAGAAGAAAGCGAGAACATTATGGGACAGATGCCATAATTGCCAAAAGGAGGCCTAATTATTAAAGCAAACCTCTAGCACTGCCAAATCACGAGTCGAAGCGAGAGAATAGAAAGTTTCAGTGAGCCGCAGCTTGAATAAAGCCATTGGCGAAACTTTTTCTTGTAGACCGCAACCAAGTATTTTCGGAAATGGCGCAAATCCGGACCGCTGTGCGTGAATACCTTATCATGGAATATGAATTTAGTGTTAACGCTTTCTTCTCGTTTTTCGCGGTGTTATCGTCACTATGAATCCATAATCGTCTAGAAGCAGCAGATTAGTTCATACGCTTCGGGAGGTTCACTTGCGCCAGGCAGCATAAGTATGCTTGTAATAATAAGAGCAATATATTGCGTAGTGATTGTACATTTAACCCTTTTTCTTACGTTTCATAAGGTCACAGATATATGGCATTCAATAATTTATTCGACTACTGTTGTAGTTAGCGCTAACGTTTAAATAAATTTCTAGCCTCTAAGAATTTAGCTTAAATTCGTTACCTATTTTAGAGGGAAGCCACGTGGATAGGCTTACAAATAAAGAGTGATGGGCACTGTATTGACAAAAAACGTCGGGTGAATTAATCGCAGATGGAAAAAGAAAACGCAGTGGGTCCAAGAAAAGCCCGCATGACGCTGCCAAGAGCCAGCTGCAACGCTGAGGTACTAATCAGTATGTGATAATGGTAACGCGACAAGAACTATTCACCAAGACCAGCCTCTTCGCGTGAAAAGAGCACGCGGCTAAACTCGCCCTCCATTCCACACCCTGACAGAGGAAGTCACGCTCACTGCGGCGTCTTGAATGCGCCGCGTAGTCGAGCTTCTTCAAGCAGCGAATGTGAATGTTGGTTGCTCACTCAATTGCTGTGGTTACTCTGGAAGTTCTTTGCCCAGATCAAGTGCAATGTACTCGCTAATGTATTGACCGCAATTTCGGAGTCGCTGTACGGACTGCGGTCATGGTCACGGTCACACTGTAGCCGAGAAATCCACCCAGAGATGGCACTTGCATCATACACGATGCTCGGTAAAGCGTTCTCCGGTGCTCTGTGTACTGCGTGAAGGAAAAGTAGAAACGAGAATTCGGCTCGATATCATGCAACACATTATCTAAAAAAAGTCATTTGCTTCTTATCCAACAATTCCATTATAATGTATGGAATCGCCATATGTTATTTTAATCATATGGGTCTTGCCCCGTATTAAATATTGAAACGTACGAACTTTTATGCGGGAAAAACGTGTATTCATATATGGAATACGGAGCCTATAGCATGAGATACTCGCCATGTGACGTATTAAAGGATACGAGTTTTTATGCGTGATTAATAGATATTGCGAGTAAGGCTTTTTTCTCCCCGTATGGCTGCACTGTGAAGCGAAAGAAAGCCACAGAGAAAATTAACGTTTGGTATTTTTTACTGGAATGTAGAAATAAATGTACCGGAGGGTTAAATTTCCGAAAAGGACAAGTTCATCATTTCGGCCTACAACAGCGCACAAAAATCGGGACGGATCGGAAGAAGAACAACACCGTCTGTCCAGGTTTTCGTGCGCTCTTGTATGCCGAAAGGATAAGTTACCAACTGTCCCAAATCGCAGTTTTATCGGCACAGTCACGCGGGTAGAGCAATCGTTGCGATGAAAAGCGCACGAAAGTGGAAGAAGCCGTGGTTCTCCCTGCAGCGGCAGCTGAACCGACGACCTTCGCATGCAGCGTGTAATGCTGTATATGTCAACAGCTGTGCCGTCCACTTTAATTTGATTGATTGTTTGGTTATGGATTATACATTTCAAGAAAGGTACAAGTGTCGAAGGCGCCGAAGCTCATGACGTGGGCTCCTGTACCTGCATGGCACCCAAATGCATAACAGATAACATGGTTCACATAAATTCCGTACTACAATTTTTTCAGAACACCACTGTCGCGTAATATATGTTCATACACTGTATTGTAATGATAAACATACCAAACAATAGCCAATCGCTGACATTTTATGCGCGCATACTTGCAACCTGCCTTCCAATGCCACTTGCGGCCATGGCGGCAGATGTGAAACATCCATTCAGCCGCTGGTGTCACGCGCAAGTGTAACTTTTGAAATAATTTTGAGTAACAATATCGGGTGTGTATGCTTTATACGTGGAAAAATACTTTTTTTTCCAGACACCATTTTTTTTTTCACTGCACTTTTTGGCGGAGCAGTACACGTTCAGTGAAATAGCTATTATCATACGACATATTTCTACGCCGCAGTTTGTCAAAATTGGTGCTAGGCACAGAGATATATCAAATACCTGTGCTTCTTGCACGGGCTGACTTCAGTTTGTGCACTACGGCATACCCCTGCAGTTACTAATCGAAGATTAATTTGTGAAATGTAGTTTTTCAGGGTATTCCCAACTATCGCGCAATTTATAACGTCATCTGTATACTGCTGTGAATCTAGCTTAGCAAAAGTTGTCATTCTGTCTCAAATCGTATATTTTTGAAAGAACAGCAGGCAGTCTTCCGTGATTATTATTTTACAAACGGACCTCATTACAAACGCACGTCAGGTCAATAACAAATATCTCGCACCCGGCGTCGTTAAATTTGTATGCCACCTGTGCTAAGCCGCTCCTTGACTGTGCTGCTCTTGCGGTATATCGCATGGTCAGGCAGTATGTACGACCGATTCCTGCATAGAAAACCCTTATTCGAAAACGTCTTGCTGCATGTTTTGACAGAAGCTTGTGTAGTTGGGATTTATCATAGTCAATCGTAAAAATAAACAACGTTCACCACAAGCAAGATATCGTCATATTTAACTATTATTTTTTGTTATTGTTCTTGTCGGCGTTCCTCCTTATTTTTTACTGTCTCACAGCGTATTTAACAGCACCTTGAGAAAGAAAGAAAAGACATGTTGCTTAATGCGCATATTTTCCGAAGAACTTCAGCTTGGCCTTGTTGGTGTTTGCTGCATATCATATTGACTGCAAATAAAGACTGCCCTGTGCACCACATTTTAAGGAGATAAAGATTCTGGGGAGAAGCCAGGACTAGACTGCATGCGAACTGATGGAGGCTTATGAGACAAAAAAGAAAGGCCAAGACTGTGTTAGTGACATTTTCATTAGGTTGTTTCAATCGAAGTTAGATTATTTTATTGGTTGCCCCGCTAGGCTGATGAGTGTTCTTGTTTGCTGCGTTCTACGCATGTTCTATTTGCCTACATATCCCCATGGGTTACCTTGAATAAACCAGTTGAAAGTCACCGTCCGTGTTGTTTTTGTGTTCTCTTCAGCTGTCCCCGTTTTTATTTGCGGTCAATATGATATGCGCATATTTGAAGAACTTTTCAAGCAATGTTCGTCAGCTTTCGTTCTATTCTGACCAGATGCACTAGGATGAATAAGTGGGGCAGCAACAACAGAGCACAGGCAAATGCTGCGGCGGCCACTTCGGTGCTGACGTCATCACACGTCGGTCGGCGCTGCAGTGTTTCCGTTCTTTTGTTGCCGGGGCTGCGCGCTTCCATTTTTTTTTTCTTTTTCGACACGTCGCTTCCTATCGTTTCGCCGACCTTGTCGCACAATCGAGGAGGCCGATATGTGCCTCGTCGTTCAAACGTATGCGCGAGCGTCGACATTGTCGTGATAGCGGTGTCCCAGCATTGATAAGTTCCGGAGAAAACAAAAGGCAGGAGCGCTCAGGGCCGGCGTGCTTCTACAGGCTGTCAGTTCTTTGTCGGCGCTGCCGCAGTTTCGAATTAGTTCATTAATGTGCGAGAAAATAACGCAGATGCCTCCTAACTTGCTCGATGACGATAAACTCAATATCGAGCGAATCGTCATGTTATGAAGCGTGAGAAAAATTATCAGCGCACAAAGCGAGATGAAGGGGACACTGTAATTAAGGGAACTGGAGCTTGCTCGAATTACGTTAATGTTGTTCGAATTAGGGGTGGTTATGCTTTGTCTGCGTGAGTGCGTGCTTTCGGCTAGTCCTAAACATTACCGTTACCTATATTCTGTGTAGAAATATATTTCTAGATAGTCAATTCCATTCGATAGTGTCGAGTTATACATAGACTGCATGCACGGGCGGCAGCACAAGTGAGCACTGACTGCTTCCAACACTGTCGTTGATATTTTGGGTGCTAGGTAATAATATTGACACGTGTACTTATCTTTATCGGGCGACCACGTTTTGCCGCCTAACAAATGTTATCGTGCAGCGCAGGACGCGCCTGCATGTAAAAGAAGTTTCTGGAATGTTATCGATGGTTCCCTCCACTGTCTTTCACCACAACTTGTGTAATCTGATTGCATGTATGCGCGACGCGAATAGTGTAGAACTTTGTGGAAGGCACGTGGGTCCCATCGGTTAATCTGGAACATTCCACGACTGATCTATAAAAGCCGACGCGCTTGACCCGCTGATCAGATTTTCGACGATCGCCGAGCGTGTTCGCCGCTATCGTTGTGCTTTAAGTGTAGCCTGTTTTGTGGGCACAAGTTCGCCCAATAAAAGTTAGTTTTCTTGTTCACAGTATTGCTACTGGGTTATTCAGCGTCACCACCACTTGACAATATGCAGATAAATTCAAGCGTTGACAACACGATTTACTCTATTCTGTTGCATGCTTGTGCCGGGCAGTATTCGAAAAATGAAATATATATACATATATATATATATATATATATATATATATATATATATATATATATATATATATATATATATATATATATATATATATATATATATATATATACACAAAAACATTTCGAAAAACATAACTTTTCACGTATCATGAGATACGCACGTATATTAAGGGCTTCCCCTGAATGAGGCCTCTTAAAAGCGCACATTGTCGCGTACCCGCGGCAGCCCCCGATTCGCCGCGGCGCCCAGTTTTATGCGACTTAGCGGATCGGTAGTGAAACGTTCGCCGCTGGTTCGATCGCCTCTTAAGTTCTCTTCGCTTTCGTGATCATGTTGCTCGTGTGGATGATCATTATGAGGATGATGATGTATAGTGTTCAGTAGTACAAGGGTCAGGTAAGGCCAAAGCGCGCCGAGAGATGGTGTTGAGCGAACGGCGGATCGATGAACGGCGGAAAGCAAATGTAAGATGGCTGTGTAGAGGCCTAAAAGTGATCGTTGTATAAGTGCGTAAAACATGTACTTGCGTAACGTGTACAATAAAACTATGACAATGACTACAGTGAGGTGTGCTATGTGTGTGGATGACGTGTAAACTGAAAACATTCAGTTAATAATAATTTTCAAGCAGCACTGCCGCATCTCCAGCGTCTCCGAACGCAAGGACATGGAAGCGTGTGCTATGGATACCACTGCCGCAAGGTAGGCCTCTGTTGAGAAGCGGTGTTACGGGTCGCTTGGGTGTATAACTTCTAATAGATGAACATCATTAAAAAAAATTTTAAACTGCTGTCACGTCTTTGCCGAGAAACAGTGCTGGGTGTCGTGATCAGCGTTACCTCGCAGACAGGCAGCGCATTTCGCCACGTGTAGTCGTGTCCCGTTTAACTCTTTCATTGCGCATAGTTAGCCCGCTACCGATAGTTTGAAGCGCCGCTCACGGACACACTGCGCCATCGAACATGAAGGAGGGCAGCTACAGTCTCGTCTTCTAAGCAGTTCGCCTTTTTCCGACCAGGCGGGGATTTTTGAACGCGCTCCGAAGTTCCGCGATCGTCGAAGTAGAAAGCCAAGATGGCCGCCTCCGGGACCGGCGCGTGCGCTTTGAAAGATCGCAGGTGTCGCGATTCCCGTGGGTCTGCGGCTGATTTTATTGATGAATCCGGCAGCAGCGAGCCTCAGGATGCTGCCTGTTCGTCGGACTCTGAGAGCGACGACGATGCAAACCAGGCAGGAACATCCGTGGCCGCCGCCCCGCACGCCCCACTGTAGTGCTTGCCGTTAAATGTTTTTAGTGGAATCACTGTTCAATGAAAAATTTGCGATTTTTTTCGGACATAGTGCCTGTTAGACGGTAATACATTTTGCACATGTCATAATTTCCGTCACATATTTTTCTTAGCAGATACAAACGTGTATTTACAAACTTTGTTCAATTTTATCCCGCAGTCTTGATTCTGGTAATTTGTCTTTTTTCTGACATACATCTCGTTAATAATTCTCTTATGCTTGAAAAATACGTTCATTCTATGAATTACATAGAATGTTTTGTGCAGTATTTCCTTCAGAAAAGAAATGTGGCGTAACCTACAAAAAACACCTATTTTCCTCATGGTAGGGAAAGAGTTAAATGTTGCGCAGTATTTCACTAACGCAGACCACGAGGCTCCTTTAGCTTTGCGATTTAATGAGAGCGAATATCAAGAAGAAAAAAAAAAGTTCGCAGTGTCGCCTTCGAAAGGCGAAGCGTTGACAACGATGTATCCAGGCATTAAAATAGTGCTGGAATTGAGGCTCGCATTTTAATGGCCAGTATAAATAGCAGTACACATTTGCCTATTGAAAAACATGCGTTGTTGTCGCGCGTACACGTGAGCGGATTTTTTTTTTCCGCGACCGCGAGCATCCCTTTCTAGAACATCACGCAGCCACGCTTTGCCAGCGAATGTTCCACGCTACGAGTCCCTGTGACGTTTCACAGTGCCGCGCCTTCAAAACTCGACACGTCACGTGACCTGCACGTAAAGTGGAGCACTCGATACGCCATCTTTTATTTAAAGCGACGACGAAAACAAGCATACAGTCGTTGCCACTGTCAACTCTTCATTAGGTCACCGCTTTGCGTCATTAGGTCATCAACGCACACACGCGCGCACACACACGCACACGCACACACACACACAGAGCCAACCGGCAATGAAGCCACAGATAGCATAAAGGAAATTAGCTGTGGCTGAAATTGAAATGTAGAAAATAATAAAGGCGCAAATGGACATGAAAGTGGACGAAAACATAACTTGTCGCCGGTGGGGACCCAACCAACAACTTCCGCATTACGCCTGTTTTGCCCTACCAGTTGTGCTGCGGCGGCGGCTATCCATCCATTAACTTGAGTATTTACGTCTACTACGTTTTAAGAAAAACGTCGTGGTCCGGGACTCGAGCCCGGGACCACCGCCTTTCCGGGGCAGCCGCTCTACCATCTGAGCTAACCAGGCTTCTAGCAGAGGGCAGGGCGAAGTCGAATTTGTCAACAACTCGAAAAAAGGGAAGATTTTCAAAATTTTGCTTCAACTGCGAGGCTTTTCATCGAGGAAACCGTACGGGTTTCCTTTGCAGCAAGTGCTACGAACGGGTGGATGTCTCACTTTCCCATTATTAATTACCTCTCTCGACCTTGCGGGTTTCCGCAGAACGATTTCGTCAAACTCTTGCCTTTGTTTCGGGTTTTTGCGCAGACTGAGACGTAGGGGTCTGCGCATGTGCAGTACCGTGGCACCTAGTTCTTCCGTACGCAAGCCGCTTGGTGCTCTAATCTAAAGCTTTCTACTGTCGACGCGCTTACCTTAAGTTATGGCGACGCCTTCCCGTTCACTGTATATAGCATCGGTGCATCGTATCAGCAAGTTTGCACATTTTTTCCAAGCTTGTCTTGTGCCAAGAAGCCACTCATACATTTGCGTGTTGGGCAATTTTTAGGTTGTCGGAAACGCTGATAATGTAAGGGATCGTTGTTGCTTT